>NC_134889.1:7411895-7421895 GCF_041734735.1 Babylonia areolata
CGCGCGCACCCACACACACACAAACACACACGTATTCACACACACACACACACACACACACACACACACACACACACACACACACCAATTACATGAAAGAGTTAGATGCAAAACCACATCATACTCCTGTTCCTTTTAGGGAAATGTTGAAAGCAGATTTTGATATCAGTTATTCTGAAACAAAAAAAAGGAAGAAAACATCAATATCACGACAAGTACTGCCAGAAATACATTTTGCAGAAAAATATCAGAATCATCTCCATACATTTACAGATGGATCTGTTCATGACGACAAAAACTGCTGGTGCGGCTTTCTATATTCCTGCCTTTAAAGCTGAAAAAATCTTACTTTATTAGAAAACATCTTTCCATATTCACGGCTGAGCTAATTGCTGTCATACAAGCTCTGAACTACTTAGTGAGCCATCAAATAGTTTTCTCGAAAACAGCATTCTTTGTTGATTCCAAATCAGTACTTTATGCTCCAGAATCATGTAGCCTTGAAACTAGACCTGACTTAGTTGTTGAGGCAAATCATTTCGGACATTGTCTGAGAACTAGAGGGACTAAGGGTCAGTTTTTGTTGGGTGCTTTCTCATGTGGGCATTCATGGCAATGAAACTGCTGATAAAGCAGCTAAAAGTGGAGCACAAGATTCAGAAAAAAATCGACAAAAATGCATGTCCGTCTTTCCGTAAAAGAGGCATACACTTTGTTAGAAAAATCAGCATGGGGTCGATTTCATAACCGATGAAAGGAAAAGTTTTCAAAACATAAAGGGACATTATTCCCAGAGAATATTATTAAAGAAAAAATACCGAATCCATCAACACAAGATTAATAACCTCTACTTTCTTCCGTATGAAACTTGATGCGCTGAAGACAAAGTATGGTAAACATGCATCTGTGGTAAGCAGTTCAGCTTATTTGTTTCACTGTCAGCAGTTACGCACCTTCTTGCCCAAGTATTTCAAAGAGAATAACTATTCTGCAGAAGATTTGGAAAGTTGTTTCCGACGAGGTTCTTATGATCGAACTTTCACAAGCATTAGTTCATAGCCCTATTTCTACATTCCTTTAATGTACTTCAGAACTGAGTTAATGGTTTCTGATTATTATGATCACTATTGAATTGTTACTGTTAAATGTAATTACATATTAGTTATGCTTTTTATTTATTTTTTTAATTTATAGTTTTCTACCTTTTCTGTTTTCCTCTTCCCTCTCCCCTCCAACCCCCCCCCCCCCGCCCCCTTTCCACACACATCCCTTTTTTTTCTTCTCCCCCCACGCCCCCCCCATCCACATCCCTTTTTTTCTTCCCTCTCCCCCCCACGCCCTCCCCCCAAACCCCTCCACCCCCTACCCACACCCCCCCTTTTTTTCCTTAAAAAAAAATTAATCGTCTAATATCACTGATAGTGAAAAGACACTAAACTAAAGAACGAAAACGCACACACGCACACACACACACACAGCACTCTATCGCACATACACACACGCACATACTCTCTCTCTCGTCTCTCATCTCACTCATTCACTTGTATCTTGTTTCTGCCAAGAACGACAGCCTCTACTGTGGAGTGCCCCCCCCCCCTCCCCAACCCCCCCATCTCCCCATGAATATTCATCAAAGGTTTACCCCTGGGTCTTAGTCGGTGGAGAAGGGGGAGGGGGGAGGGGGGGGTAAATCTGCATACTTCTGCCTGTCTGTCTGTCTGTCTGCCTGTCTGTCTGTCTGCATTACTGTCTTGTCTCGTCTGTCCGTCTGCATTACCGTCGTGTCTGTCTGTCTGCCTGCATTAATGTCTGTCTGTCTGCATTAATGTCTTGTCTGTCTGTCTGTCTGCATTAATGTCTGTCTGTCTGTCTGCCTGCATTACTGTCTGTCTGTCTGCATTACTGTCTTGTCTGTCTGTCTGTCTGCATTAATGTCTGTCTGTCTGTCTGTCTGCATTAATGTCTGTCTGTCTGTCTGTCTGCATTACTGTCTTGTCTGTCTGTCTGTCTGCATTACTGTCTGTCTGTCTGTCTGCATTACTGTCTTGTCTGTCTGTCTGTCTGTCTGCATTACTGTCTGTCTGTCTGTCTGCATTACTGTCTGTCTGTCTGTCTGCATTACTGTCTGTCTGTCTGTCTGTCTGCATTACTGTCTTGTCTGTCTCTCTGCCTTCATTACTGTCTGTCTCTCTGTCTGCATTAATGTCTGTCTGTCTGTCTGTCTGCATTACTGTCTTGTCTGTCTGCATTAATGTCTGTCTGTCTGTCTGCCTGCATTACTGTCTGTCTGTCTGTCTGTCTGTCTGCATTACTGTCGTGTCTGTCTGTCTGCATTAATGTCTGTGTGTCTGCATTAATGTCTGTCTGTCTGTCTGCATTACCGTCTTGTCTGTCTGTCTGCATTACTGTCTTGTCTGTCTGTCTGTCTGTCTGCATTACTGTCTGTCTGTCTGTCTGCATTAATGTCTGTCTGTCTGTCTGCATTACTGTCTTGTCTGTCTGTCTGCATTACCGTCTTGTCTGTCTGTCTGCCTGTATTAATGTCTGTCTGTGTGTCTGCATTAATGTCTGTCTGTCTGCCTGCATTACTGTCTTATCTGTCTGTCTGCCTGTATTAATGTCTGTCTGTCTGTCTGTCTGCATTACTGTCTTATCTGTCTGTCTGCCTGTATTAATGTCTGTCTGTCTGTCTGCATTACTGTCTTGTCTGTCTGCATTACTGTCTGTCTGTCTGTCTGTCTGTCTGCATTACTGTCTTGTCTGTCTCTCTGCCTTCATTACTGTCTGTCTCTCTGTCTGCATTAATGTCTGTCTGTCTGCATTAATGTCTGTCTGTCTGTCTGCATTAATGTCTTGTCTGTCTGTCTGTCTGCATTAATGTCTGTCTGTCTGCCTGCATTACTGTCTGTCTGTCTGCATTACTGTCTTGTCTGTCTGTCTGTCTGTCTGCATTACTGTCTTGTCTGTCTGTCTGTCTGTCTGCCTGCATTACTGTCTGTCTGTCTGCATTACTGTCTTGTCTGTCTGTCTGTCTGTCTGCATTACTGTCTTGTCTGTCTGTCTGCATTACTGTCTTGTCTGTCTGTCTGTCTGCATTAATGTCTGTCTGTCTGTCTGCATTACTGTCTTGTCTGTCTGTCTGTCTGCATTAATGTCTTGTCTGTCTGTCTGTCTGCATTAATGTCTGTCTGTCTGTCTGCATTAATGTCTTGTCTGTCTGTCTGCATTACTGTCTTGTCTGTCTGTCTGCATTACTGTCTTGTCTGTCTGTCTGCATTACTGTCTTGTCTGTCTGTCTGTCTGTCTGCATTACTGTCTTGTCTGTCTGTCTGTCTGCATTACTGTCTTGTCTGTCTGTCTGTCTGCATTACTGTCTAGTCTGTCTGTCTGTCTGCATTACTGTCTTGTCTGTCTGTCTGTCTGCATTACTGTCTTGTCTGTCTGTCTGTCTGCATTACTGTCTAGTCTGTCTGTCTGTCTGTCTGCATTACTGTCTTGTCTGTCTGTCTGTCTGCATTACTGTCTAGTCTGTCTGTCTGTCTGCATTACTGTCTTGTCTGTCTGTCTGTCTGCATTACTGTCTAGTCTGTCTGTCTGTCTGCATTACTGTCTTGTCTGTCTGTCTGTCTGCATGCATTACTGTCTAGTCTGTCTGTCTGTATTACTGTCTTGTCTGTCTGTCTGCATGCATTACTGTCTAGTCTGTCTGTCTGTCTGTCTGCATGCATTACTGTCTAGTCTGTCTGTCTGTCTGCATGCATTACTGTCTAGTCTGTCTGTCTGCATGCATTACTGTCTAGTCTGTCTGTCTGCATGCATTACTGTCTAGTCTGTCTGTCTGCATGCATTACTGTCTAGTCTGTCTGTCTGCATGCATTACTGTCTAGTCTGTCTGTCTGTCTGCATGCATTACTGTCTAGTCTGTCTGTCTGCATGCATTACTGTCTTGTCTGTCTGTCTGTCTGCATTACTGTCTTGTCTGTCTGTCTCCGTATCAGCCTCTCTTTGTCCATCTGTATCTGTATTGACAGACTGACACACGATCACTCACACTCAAACACACGCATACAGACTTAACTTACGCGGAGATATTCACAATTACAGACGGCATATACACACATGCGAGCACACATACATACACAAACATACAGGCTCTCTAACACACACACACACACACACACACACACTCACATGGAAGAAATATATAGTCATCTAATTATTTGTGCAAATACACACACACACACACACACACACACATGACAGAAATACACTGTTATCTACACTGCACATACATAATACACACACACACACACATTCACTCGCTCGCTCACTCATTAACTCACTCAATCGCATCAAACCACACACACACACACCCTCCCTCACTCCCCCTCCTCTCTCTCTCTCCACTGATCCCCGATCTCTCTATCTCAGCCACACAGTCGCCCCCCCCCCCCACACACACACACACAATGTTGTTGCTAAATCGATCAGAATCAGTGGCGGTCTGTGGCAGGCATAACACGGTGCTCTCAGAGTGAGCAGCAGAAGAAAGGAGCAGCTACAATAGTCATCCTGCTTTCTGAACCCCGCAAGTCTGTCTGAATCCCTCCCGCTCTCTGTCTGTCTAACAGAGAGACAGAGACAGAGAGAGAGAGAGAGAGGGGGAGGGAGAGACAGACAGACAGAGACAGAGAGAACTCAGAACTCAAAACGTTTTTTTATTCAAAGATTAAGATTTTAGGCATGGCCCATTCTTCCGAGAGAGAGAGAGACAGAGAGAGAGACAGAGACAGACAGAGGGGGAGAGAGAGACAGAGAGAGGGGAAGAGAAAGATGTACAAAGAGAGAGAGGGGGGGGGGGGAGAAAGAAAGAAATTCATACAGAGAGAGAGAGAGAGAGACAGAGAGAGGGAGAGAGACAGAGAGGAGGGGGAGAGAGAGATGCAGAGAGAGAGACAGACAGACAGAGACAGAGAGAGGGAGAGAGAGAGAGGCAGAGAGAGACAGAGAGACAGAGAGAGAGAGAGAGAGAGAGAGAGAGAGAGAGAGATGCGGGGCGGGGTGGGGGAGACAGAAAGACAGTGACTGAGAAGGGGGAGACAGAGACAGGGAGATACAGAGAGAGGCACAGACGGTCCAGTTTACACGGGCCTGTGATATATTGCTTTTTTTTCTCTCCAGAAGAGCGGCTTCCAATCTCTCTGTCCCTCTCTCTCTCTCCCTGTCTCTGTATCTCTCTCTCTGTCTCTCTCCCTCTCTGTCTCTCTCATTTTCCTCTTGCTACGTAGTGTTGTAAATGTCAAATTACCATTGTTCATGTAACCATGATTATAATGTGCATGCTGTATTGATATAACCATTTCTAACCCCCCCCCCCCCCCCCCCCCTCCTTATTCCTTCCTCCTCCTTCCAGTTTCCCCTGTGAGGGCTGGATGATAAAAATGCTATTGTTTTGCTCACTCTATTACCCCCAGAAAATACAGTTTATTCAACTCCATGTGTGTGTGTGTGTGTGTGTGTGTATATCTCTCCTACCCCACTTTCTCTCTCTCCTTCTTTCCCACCCCTATCTATCCACATCTCTCTCCTATCCCCCCCGCTCTCTCTCCACATCTCTCTCATAACCCCTCCCCTCCTCTCTCTCCCTCCTTCCCACCACTCTGTCTCTACCCTCTCTCTCTCTCTCTCTCCTTCTAAATCTCTCTCCCTACCCTCTTTCTCTCTTCTCTCTGTCTCCTCTCTTCTTTCCCTCTCTTTCTCCAAATATCTCTCCAACACCCCCCCGCCCATCTCTCTCTCAGTTCCCACTCTCTCCCTCTCTCCTCCACACCCTCTCTCTCCCCGCGCTCTCCTTCCCCTTCCCCCACACCTTCCCTCTCCCCCCCCCCCCCCCTCTCTCTCTCTCCCTGTGTGACTCTTGACGTGTCATTGTCAACCCGCGGGGGCAGCCCGTCAACCCTGTCAGTCCAGAAAATGGGCGACCCACCACCGCCCCGTGCTGACCTTCTGTCTGCCTGTCCTCCTAACTTTCCACACGTGCTTGGACAGATCGCCTGGGGGGCGTGGGGGGGGGCACGGGGCACGGGGGGAGTGGGGGGGACTGTGCGACCTTTTCCGCTCACGTCAATGTTGTTACAGTTATCATTAACATTTCATGTCGCCACACCACGCCACCCTTCCCCTCCCTCCCTCCTTCCTTCCCACCCTACCGTTCTTTCTTTCTTTCTTTCTCCTGTCTCTCTGGGCCTTGCAGTTGGAATGAACTTCCTCTTTCGCTTCGTCAGGTCTCCGCGCTCAGCTCCGTTTCACGTCTGGCCTTAAAACCCCACCTCTTCCCAAACTAGCCTCCCTTTCTTCTTGCTTCTTCCTTGTCTTCAGTTTCTCCAGTTTTAGAGTTATGCATGCGTGTGAATGACTGGTGTGACAGCGCTTTGATTTGTCTCTGTACAAGATTCAGCGCTATATAACTACTGTTTGTATTTGTATTTCTTTTTATCACAACAGATTTCTCTGTGTTAAATTCGGGCTGCTCTCCCCAGGGAGAGCGCGTCGCTATACTACAGCGCCACCCATTTTTTTGTTGTTTTTTTTCCTTCGTGCAGTTTTATTTGTTTTTCCTATCGAAGTGGATTTTTCTTCAGAATTTTGCCAGGAACAACCCTTTTGTTGCCGTGGGTTCTTTTACGTGCGCTAAGTGCATGCTGCACACGGGGACCTCGGTTTATCGTCTCATCCGAATGACTAGCGTCCAGACCACCACTCAAGGTCTCGCGGAGGGGGAGAAAATATCGGCGGCTGAGCCGTGATTCGAACCAGCGCGCTCAGATTCTCTCGCTTCCTAGGCGGACGCGTTACCTCTAGGCCATCACTCCACTACTACTACTACTACTAATTATTATTATTATTCTTATTGTTATTTTTGTTATTTTTAGGCAGACGCGTTACCTCTAGGCCATCACTTCATTGTTCTTTAAACGATTTTTCCCCCGTAAACATGAAATGTAGCTGCAAGACACCGCTTCTGGTTATGAGTGGTTCTCATTATAATGGCTGCCTACACCGCATCATTTCATTATCCCCCCCTCCCCTCCCCTCCCCTCCCTCCGAGGAGAAAAAGACTGTGCAAGTTCCCTAACGGCCCTTAACTTTTTGGTGAACATCCTATTGTAACTTTTCTTTCAACTTCTTATACCCCCCACCCCCACCCCAATCACTCCTCTCTCTCTCTCCCTGTGTGTGTGTGTGTGTGTGTGTGACTTGACCTTCCCACCGACCCACTGACCCCCCCCCCCCCCCCCTCCCCATCTCACACACATAAGTACCCACCCCCCCCTCCCCCATCCACACAAACATTCTCCTTTTCTTCTGCCCCCCCCTCCCACACACAGCATTCGATTTGCCTACGGAGAACTGAACCAGCAAGCAGAAACACATCAAGCATCTGGCGTTTACAATTTTCGCAACGATTCAAGGGAGCCTAGCCATGAATGAACTGACCATCGCTTGGTGACCCGGAGTTGCCTCTCGTCGCTATCGATGGAGGTTACAGAGATTTTTATTTATTTATTTATTTTTTTAATTCAGGGGTGGGTGGGGGTGGGGCGAATCTTTTGTTATTAGTTTAACCCTTCGTTCGTTCATTTATTCATGCAGGTGTGTGTGTGTGTGTGTGTGTGTGTGTGTGTGTGTGTGTGTGTGTGTGTGTGTGTGTGTGTGTGTGTGTGTGTTGTGTGTCAGTGTCCGTGTGTGTGTGTGTGTGTGTGTGTGTGTGTGTGTGTGTGTGTGTGTGTGTGCGCGCGCGCGTGCGTGTGTGTACGTGTGTGTGTGTGTGCGTGTGTGTGTGTGTGATATTTCTCAATGCTTTATTTCTTTTGTATTGACGATAAATAGATAAGAGATAGAGAAGAAAAACAAAAACAAAAACAAAACAAACAAAAAAAAACCCAAAACAAACAAACAAAAAAAAAAAACCCCAAAAAACAACAAACAACAACAACAACAAAAAAACACACCCAAAAACAAAACAAAACAAAGCAAACAAACAAACAACAAAAAACCAACAAAAACCACTACATCTATTGGCATGCTTTACAGCAGCTTAACGCGCGTCTTCAAAAAAATTTCGAACAGTGTTTTAACTACTGGGATATAACTGCTATGTTACATCGCACGCGAGGACATGTTCATGAGTGATTTTTTTTTTTTTCACAAATGCATATAGTAATATTTCTGGTATGTTTGCTTTCAAACGACTAGTTTTTCGCCCATACATAAATTAAGGAATGCTACTTTTCTTTATTTCCCAGCAAATTGTCTTTTTTTTTTAAATTATCAATTCAAATTCAGCATTAGTGTTGGCATACAAACGCAGAGTAATAGTGACATCTATAGTAACTGTGCACTGTTTTATACTACAATAATTAAGAAAAAAATGGATGCTACTTTTCTATTTTTCTGTATGTGAATTTTTTTATTTTACTTTTATAGTAGATTCTAGGTACTTATTGTCGCATTTTGAAATCTGAAACTTTCTCTGCATACGATTCTACTTCACTGCCGTAGATTTCTTCATGGTAAGGACAATGGAACATCTATGAGAACTGACTGTGGACGACACTTCACTAAAACAATGCTTCGCTACTTAGTCCATTTAAAGTTCCTTGAAGGAAGGCGAACTGGGTGCATTCTGAACTTGATGTCACTGTAGAAACACGTCGTAGTGATGACGTGTTTCTATAATACGTCACTTTCATTCACAAGCATTGAGGAAGGCAAACGCCGAAATATTTGCAGTCGGACAGTGTTTTTTTTTTCAGTTTTCTTTTTTATCATCTGTATGTGTGTGTGTGTGTGTGTGTGTGTGTGTGTAAACAAACGAAGAATGGGAGGATACCCAACAGAATGTGATTACAGTGCCTCGCAAACACGAAACCATTAAGTGGCTGCCGTTTCCACTGAATCATCGTATTTAATCTTCAGCGTTTGTAATCTCATACACTGTTTTCGCCGGCGGGGCGCGTGTGCATTCTCGTGGGAATGCTGGCGTTTCCTTAAAGCCCACCAAGCGTTGTTATTATGGATTACATCCCCGCAGAGCCTTCAACGCGCGTATTGCATTTTTTTTGTTCTTCTGTAATAGAAATGTGGAGTGATGGCCAAGAGGTAACACGTCCGCCTAGGAAGCGAGAGAATCTGAGTGCGCGGGTTCGAATCACGGCTCAGCCGCCGATATTTTCTCCCCCCCAGTCCACTAGACCTTGAGTGGTGGAGGTCCCGTGTGCAGCATGCACTTAGCGCACGCAAAAGAACCCACGGCAACAAAAGGGTTGTTCCTGGCAAAATTATGTGGAAAAATCCACTTCGATAGGAAAAACAAACTACACGCATGGGGGGGGGAGGAAGGAGAAAAAAAGAAAAAAGAAAAATGGTGGCGCTGTAATGTAGCGACGCGCTCTCCCTGGGGAGAGCAGCCCGAGTTTCACACAGAGAAATCTGTTGTGATAAAAAGAAATACAAATATAATACACACACACACACACACACACACAGCTCAGTCACAAAGTTTCTTGACCCGAGAGATCGGTGGGGGTGGGGGTGGGGGGGAATCAATCTCTATTCACTACCCCGCCGCGACATAGATTCGAACTCAGGACGTTGAGACTCAAAGTCATAAGCTTTAACCACCGTACTGTTCCTTTGTGCCACGATGGGTCTATACTTCTTGGACCAGCGACAATGGACTCGCATGTATTCTTGTAAACTGCGGAGCTGAGGCCCCCAAGCTGAGGCAGTCGAGACTGACGGTCAAAGGGAGCCAAGCCAACAGACTGACCGATGTTTCGTCATCACCAGTTGTCTCTCTTAGCTTCCCGAAAATATTGTTCTCTCTCTCTCTCTCTCTCTCTCTCTTTTCTTTCTTTCTTCTGCGCCATAAAATCTGGTTTTTGTTTTCCCCAAGGAAAAATGCTTTGTTTGTATCTTGCACTGTTTGTTAAAGAAA
>NC_134889.1:7431895-7451895 GCF_041734735.1 Babylonia areolata
AGGAGGAGGAGGAGAAGAAGAAGGAGGAGGAGGAGGGAGAAGAAGAAGAAGGAGAAGGAGGAGGAGGAGGAGGGAGAAGAAGAAGGAGGAGGAGGAGGAGAAACGAAAGGGTTAATTATCAGTGTTGGGAATGACGTTTGTTAGCGGAGTCGGGCAATCGCTGCAAAACACACACAGCACAAGAAACACAAGAAAAAAGGGTTAATTGTGAATTGAGGGAAATAAGCATTGTAGCGGGAGTCGAGCGCTAGCTGAAACACACATACAAGAAAAAAAAAAAAAAAAGAAAGAAGAAGAAGAAGAAGAAGAAGAAGAAGAAGAAGAAGAAGAAGGAACGAAAGGGTTAAATATTATTAAGGAAAGTGATCTGTAACAGCGCTCGCTGCAACACACACATACAGGAAAAAATGATAATGAAAGAAGAAGAAGAAGAAGAAGAAGAAGAAGAAGAAGATTGATTGATTGAATTGAATCTTTAATGGGTAAAGAATTAGGCACAGTAAAGGCCTTTTTACAATTCTGCCCATTTAACGACATAAAAAATAAAGAACGAACGACACAAAACATAAAAATAAAGAAATAAACTGAAATAAAATAAAATAATAAGAACGACGAATAAGAATAGGAACTTGAATAGTCTATTAAAGGTAACAAAGCGATGAAAAACTGGAACAATTGGTACATTACATGTACATAGGTACTTACACACACACACACACACACACACACACACACACACACACACACACACACACACACACAAAATTATAAAACAAGCAACAAAGACATACGTACACATTCACGCCCACACACTCAAACACACACACGCACTTACTGTTCACACATACACATACATTCAATTTTTCATTCATCATGGCATGGCAGCTAGTGGACTGAGTACAAGGAAGCATTTGCAAAAGACCGCGAGTAGGTTAATCAAATGTATCGAATAGAAATATTCTTATCTTAGTTTTAAAGAGAGATATGGCTGGAATTTGACGACATGTCTTTGGAAGCATGTTCCATTCGATGCTTCCATTAAATGAGAGACTCATCTTAAATAAATCAATTTTAGGCTTTGGGACAATAGCTCTATCTGAATTACGTTGGAACTGGAAACAAAATAACGATTTTAAATATTGTGGGCATGCGTTATGAACAATTTTATGCATAAGAATCAATGTGTTATATCTAATAAGTAGATGAACAGGTAATATTTGAAGTTCTTTGTACATATTGTGCACAGATCCACCTGTGGTATTTACATGGTTAATCATCTTAATGGCACGTTTTTGTAAAGAGCAAAGTGGCTTTAATGTAGAAGGAGGACATTTACCCCAAATAATCGAGCAATAGCTGAGGCGAGACTGGATATAGGCAAAGTAAAACACACGTCTAGAATGATTATCAAGAAAGTGTTTGATCTGTGATAATTGGAATACACTAGATGATACTTGTTTTATGAGGCAATGAATATGTTCCTGCCACGAAAGATTTTGATCAATAGTAATGCCTAATAGCATATGCTTAGTAACTTGTTTGATAGTATTATCTTTATATTTTATGTTAAGTTGTGCTTCTTTTATGTTCTGTCTTTTCTGACGAGGACAAATTAACATGCATTCTGTCTTTTCAGGGTGTACGACCATATCATTAGCATCACACCAGTTTTCGACAGATTTCATGTTGGCATTCAGGTGATAACTAATTTCGTCAACATTGTGACTAGCATATTGTATTGATGTATCATCAGCAAATAAATCACAGATTGCATGTTGAATTGATAAAGGTAGATCGTTGATATACAAGGACAATAAGAGAGGGCCTAGAATTGACCCCTGCGGTACTCCTCTTGGAACATGCCTTTTGGAAGAAATAAAGCCACGTGAATAGACAGCCTGAATACGGTTTTCTAGGTAAGATCTGAGAAACAATAAGCAGTTATCGTCAATACCATAACATTTCAATTTTTGAAGCAATATTTCGTGATTGATTAAGTCAAACGCTTTTGTAAAATCAAGGAATATCACTCCAACCACCTTGCTTTTATTAATATCACGCAGCCATGCATCAGTTATTCTACATAAAGCGGTTTCACAAGAATGGTGCTGTCTAAATCCTGATTGATTGGTATAGAGAAGCTGATATTTTTCAATAAAGAATGCAAGACAAAGGTGTACATGACGTTCTAGAACTTTTGAGACAGAAGACAACAATGAGATTGGTCTGTAATTATTGACATCATTAGCATCACCTTTTTTATGCAGGGGAATAACCTTTGCATATTTAAACTCTTTTGGAAAATGATTTTTGGATAGACAAAGATTGAAGAGATAAGTAAGAGAATCGGCAATATAAGGTGCAGATAGTTTTAATATTTTTGGACTAATGCCATCGAAGCCACACGAGTTTTTATTTTTTAGCGATACTAAATAAGATAAGACTTCATGAATAGACATTAATGGAACAGAAAACTTTGTTTTTATATCTTTATTATGACAGAAGTTTTCTAAAATGCTGAAATCAAAAGAAGTGTGTGCACTGTCATTTGCGATTAATTTGTTTCCAATGTCAGCAAAGTGATTGTTCAGTGTATCAACAGGAATGAGACATTCCGCATTTGAATTGTTTGGTTTGGTGAGTTGGTGTATAGCCTTCCATATGGAGGCTGTGTTGCTTTTGTCTTCGATTAGCTTACGAAAGAAAAACCGTTTAGACTTTCTGATCATGTATTTGACAATATTACGTTTCTTCTGGTATTCTTCGAATGGACCGATTATCTTTTGATGGTCTCTGTCATCCATTGCTTGAAAGATATCTTGCGTAAGCCAACTCGGAAGAATTACCGACTTGACTCGTCTCTGAATTAAAGGGATATGTTTATCAACAACATGCAGTAACGTTGCAGTCCAAAAGGAAAGGGCTTCTTCTGGATTAGTAAAGCTATAAATGTTAGTGAAAGGTGCAGAAATGAGGTCTGATTGAAAGGCGTCCAGATTAAAATGTTTAAATGACCGAAATGTGACAACAGTATGACCTGTTTTAGGTATTTTGAAACCCTTTTTTCCCCATGTAATGCAGACGGCATTGTGGTCACTTACGCCAACATTCGGCACACAAATTTCTCGAACTGATGTTAGATTGGATGTATAAATATGATCTAAGAGCGTTCTAGTTTTTTGTGTAACTCTGGTGGGGGAATCAATACACTGATGGAGATTGTAAGACGTATAGATGTTGTTCCATCGGCTATGACGCTGAAAAAGATCTAAATTAAAGTCACCCAAAATTAATACTTCTTTTTTTGAAAGCCAGGCGCTGTCCATCATTTCACAAAAATCGTCATACCACTTGGAAAAACTCTTAGGATGTCTGTACAAAAATGCTATAAGGAGCGAATCTGTTGATTTATTTTGGGATTGAACTTCAAGCCACAGTGATTCAACATCTGGATGATGTAGGTCATTACGAATTCTGTACGGAACGTTATTTTGAATATAAATGACGATACCACTTTCTTTAGATTTTTGAGGATTTTTCCGAACAATATTGTAACCAGGAATAGAAATAGATTTGTCATTAATGTGAATGTTCGTCCATGATTCAGAAAAGCCAAAGATATGGAATGGTTTATCATTATTATATATCATCTTCGATACGTCTGTCATTTTGTTGACCAAATGACATATGTTTAAGTGACCTACTCGCAGTCCTTCACAAACAGGCCAGTTCGAGACATTAGCAGGACTTGACATTAGTGCATAATAAAAATACTACCTAGATTTTCGAAATGCAGTTCTAGTAAGGGAAAGTGCTGAATAATTCAAGCTGAGAGAGAGAGAGAGAGAGAGAGAGAGCGAGCTTCTATGTCCGCGTTGATTTGACGCCAAGGCAAGTCTCTGGGAACGTCAACGATGCAAACTGAAACATCCATGGCGATGACAGCTTGCAGGGGAGGGGGAGGTGGGGAGGTGGGGTGAGTTAAGTTCCCACAACGTCATGTACGATCTGGGCTGATCGTCAGTCATCTAATTATTTATGATACAAGAGATTGTATCGAGGGGTGAGGTCTGAGAGCTGGGAATTGGTCTGTTTGTAAAGAAGGGTTGAAGAGTGGTACAGATTTAACGGGGAAAGGGTGTGTGGTATGTTGGTAAGCATTGTGGAATGATGGTTGTTCTGGTGACAAAGAATAGCAGTTTCCAAATACTTTGTTTGAATAATGACACAAGTTGTTGGAATAGTGGTCATATTGACTATCAGCAGCAGCTGGCTGGAAGTCGTACTGGTCTTGACGACAGACAGCAGGATTGGGTGGAGGGTCGAAGTGCTGTGTATGTGAGGCCATGGGGAACAGGTCCTGATTAGCGTCTGGTGGAAAGTCGTGGCGCCGTGGCTGCGTGATGGGAAACTGGGCCTGATGAATGGCTGGTGGGAAGTTGTGGCGCCGTGGCTGTATGATGGGGAACTGGTCCTGATGCATTCTAGTAGCACCGGGTGGAAAGCTGAAACGTTGTGGCTGTGTAGGCATGTAGTGCTGGTCCTGTAATGGATGAACAGGGAACTTGCGGGGTTGGGTCGGCTGACCGTTAGAAAAAACGGGCCTCAAACGATGATATGGACCACCCTGATGAATGTATTTCCCACGGAACCGGCGTTCTTGATTGACAGGATGCCTAGATGCATGTTGATGGTGGTGTGTATGACAACCAGTCAGCCATTTGGGTTTCTGAGAAGTGTTAGGAATTTTTTCAGTTTCTGAAAGACGCTTTTCAGTGAGCTGTAGATTGTGGGCCAACTGAGCAGTTCCTTTTTTACTCAGATGGATATGATCTGAATAGAGGGTACCATCTGAAGGTGATCTGAAGGATGGCATATGATTTATGACTGGTACTCCTAGGCGATGGCATACACTTGACAGGGTTCTGTTTGACGGGAAAATAGCGTTGTTGAAGTTGTGATTTCCCTTTGCCGGAACAATGGAGCTCATGTGAATGGATGCCCTGGGGAAAACACGGTGAATACTTGATATGAGTTTGTTCCATGTGTCTTCTTCGATGCGACTACTTGAACAGTCGTTAACACCGACATGGACAGTGACCAATTCAATACCTTTGTTTTCACCCAAAGAGTCAAGCCATTGTTTCAGATCAGTGCTTGTCATTCCAGGTACACAAATTTTAAAAAGATAGGTACCGGGCGTTGTGATCCTCCTAGGGTTTATATATCTGATGACAGAGTCACCAATTAGAACCCTGGTGGCTCTTTCTGGGATTGTAAGTTTAGATAAAGTGTTCAGAGCAGATCGCTGTGAGCCTTTAGATTTGACATTGGAAGAAGATTGAGACTGTGGATCACCATCGTCGTGGTGTTTGGTACGGTTTGAAGTGCGACGAGTTTTGAAGGTCTGGAAGTCGGTGTCACAGGGCACGTTGTCACTGTCGACATGCTCGAGATGAAGAAAACGATTCGAAGTGGTAACATTTGCAACATGTTCAGTGATTGAAGCTGATCCATTTGTCTGTGTGGATGATGTTACGAGTGTCTTAGATGTGAGACTGTCTAGTTTTGATTGTAGAGAGTGTATGTGAGTTTTCATAGCATCATTATCACTCAACACAGTGTCGAGTGTTTTTTCCAGCTGGGCAATTTTCCGAAGCACACTTCTGAGATGAATGTTATCAACGTCTTCTGAACAATGATCAACCAAAATATTCGAAGAAAAATTAGAAGGCTTTGAACTTGTTAGCTCTGGGAAGGATGTATCAGAAGACTGCTCACTGCTCTGGCTCTGGCTCTGTGGTGGACTTTTCTCAACGAGCTCAGAACTACTGGCGTCTTTTGTATCAGAAGAAGAAACAGATACATTGTCCTGTACAGTCTGTGTGTCTGAAGTTGAATTGATGACGGGGACGAATGGGCGTGGTGGTGACGACAAAAAAGATAAGTGAAGTGAAGCTGATGTGTCATGTGGATGAACCATCTCTCCATTGTTCACAGGCCCACCAGAAGCAGGTATATTGCTCACGCTGGCAGAATGTGGACATATCAGAGTGAGCGCGGAGGAGTGGTCGTTCTGGGCTCCTGTAGACCTTTCTGGTGATGAGTTAGACCTTTCTGGTGATGAGTCAATCTCTTCACTGCCGCCAATCATCAGCAGTGGTTGGTGTGACTGAGGAACTTCAGCACCAATATTCAGCTCATGGAGTTGAGCAGGGAGAGGGATGCCCTGGATAGCTGTCTCGGATGCCTCTCTACCTGCATGTTTGTCATAAAGATCCTCCACTAATGTCTTGAGGATTCTGAACTCTTCATTGACCCAGGGTGTGCAGCTTTTACCCTGGATCAAGACTTTGTTAGTAGAGTAGTAAATGGTAATTTTCAGTCTCTGGTCATTGTGAAAAAAGATGGTCACTTTAGTAAGTGCCAGACCGTCACTGTACGGAAGGGCTATTGGGCCAGCTGAAGACCTTTCTTTTTCAAGGTCACACGGAAGATCATTTTTGCCACCCTTATCCTGATCTTGCCAGGTAACACGAAATCCAGGCACACTTGGAACTTGAATATAATATCGGAGAAGAAGTGTTCTCCTCCAGAGTGCTAGACATCCCCGTTTTGTTGTGAAAGTCACTTGCCTAAAAGGATCAAGTGTATGTTTAATTGTATGAAGAGATGGAATTGAGACACTACGTTTGTTATGTTTTGTCATTTTAGTCATTTTAAAAAGTTAAAATGGTTTAAATAAAGACTCAGACACAAGATATAATAGACAGGCATGGTGCTTGCGTCAAAATCGAAGAAAACATGAAATGACGTTAACAGTTCGGTGTCTCACAATGGAACAATGTGGTACAATGTACTACACGCTTGGGCCGGGCGTTTCCAAATTCTGACGTCACGAAATCGGCTCTAAGTCTTCCGAAAAAATAAAATAAAAATTATAATAATGAAGAAACGCAATTGTAGTCATAAATCAAAACCTCAGGAGTGTAGATCTAAACCACAAAATAACATATTTGCATGAAATGTTCGCAACGATCAAATGAAGACATTTGTGGATGAGACGGAAGGAGAAGAAGAAGAAGAAACGAAACGGTTAATTGTTATGGTCGTGTGTTTTATTTTATTTTATTTTTTTGTTTGTTTCATTTGTTGATTTTTGTTACAACACATTTCTTTGAGTGGAATTAAGGTGGACGTTCGCTGCACACACACACACAAACACACACACACATACGCACGCACAAACACACACTAACACACACACACACTCGCGCGCGCGCAGTATTGGCACCAGGTGATCATTCGTTTCCTGTCCAAAAGAACTGTGCATTATCATTACTCTCTCTCTCTCTTTCTGTGTGTGTGTGTGTGTGTGTGTGTGTGTGTGTGTGTGTACGCGCGCGCGAGTGTATGCTTTGCGCGAGTGTGTGCTTTGTGTGTGTGTGTGTGTGTGTGTGCGCGTGTACGTGTGTGTGTGCTGTGCTGTGCGTGTGTGTGTGTGTGTGGGGGGGGGGGGGGGGGGCGTGCGCGAGTGTACGTGTTCGCTCTTGCATACATGTTCGTGTGCGTGAGTGTGTGTATGTGTGCGTGCGCGTGCACGCGCTCGCGCGCACGAATGGGCCTGCTTGTGGATGGGTAGGCGTTAATTTCATTAGCACAGTCCGAGTTTCTACAAAGGTTAATGGACTGAGAGCATTTAAAAGTTGTTAAATATTCATGTCGACCCTTGCCTCTTCCTGCTTGCAGAGAAAACTCAAGTCATTCGCTAATACACGGCTCACCGGGAGACCAAAAATAAGGCAAGAAAAAAAAGAAGCTTTAACTCTCTTCCATTGGGCATGAAATGTCCGGTGTGTATGTATGTGTGTGTGTGTGTGGGGGGGGGGGGGGGGGGGGTGCGCGCGGGCGCACGCCTGTTTGTGTGTTGAAAAGAGACATGGTGAGAGAGAGAGAGAGAGAGAGAGAGAGAGAGGGGGGGGAGGGAGAGAGAGGGGGAAGAGAGAGAAAGTGAGTGAGAGTGAGAGAGAGGGAGAGAGAGGAAACATAGACAGATAAATGGATGGATAGACAGAGAGAGAGAGGAAGAGAGAGAAAGAGAGAGAGAGAGAAAGAGAGAGAGAGAGAGGAGAGAGGGAGAGAGAGGAAACAGATATAGACAGATAAATGGATGGATAGACACAGAGAGAGAGAGAGGGGAGAGAGAGAGAGAGAGAGAAATAGAGAGAGTGAGAGAGAGAGAGAGTGAGAGAAAGAGTGAGAAAGTGTGTGTGTGAGAGAGAGGGGGGGAGAGAGACAGAGACAGAGAGAGGGAAAACAGACATAGGTAGATAGATGGATGGACAGACAGACTGATAGAGAGAGAGACAGACAGACAGACGGACAGACTGACAGACAGACAGTCAGAGACAGAGACAGAGACAGACAAAATGAATCAGAGACGGCGAAAATATATGTCGACAGACCAGAGAGGCAGGAGGACAGACAGAAAGAGAGACAAAGACAGATGGAAGGCCAGGAGGAAGAGAGAAGAGAAAGAGAGAGAGAGAGAGAGAGAGAGAGAGAGAGAGACAGACAGACAGACAGACAGACAGACAGACAGAGACAAAGACAGACGGCGAGATAAAAAGAGATTACAGGCCAGGCCCCTATCCTTTGATCAGTGTTGTGTACACACACACACACACCCACACCACCCCCCTCTCCCTGTATTCACCCCCCCCCCCGCACCCCCCCCCCCTTCCCCCCGCACCCCACAAGCCATCCTCATTTCTTAAAGACGTATCGAGTACTTTTTTTTTTTTTTTTTAAACATTTCTGACACCCTTTTTCCCCCCTCTTACCCTCCCCCTCCTCTTCTTCCTTCTCCTTCTCCACTTTTTCCTTCTCCTCCTCTTTCCCTTCATAACCCTTCTCCTCCTCCTCTTCCTCCTCTTCCACTTCTTCCTCCTCCTCTCCTTTCTCCTTCTCCTCTTCCTCCTCCTTTTCTTCTTTCTCCTCCACCCTCTCTTCCTTCTCCTCTTCCTCCCACTCACCCCCTACTCTCACCTCTTCCATCTGTCTTGTCAGTCAACCGTGTTGGCACTGAACAAACAGAGAGATGTTTCGAGAGAGAAAGGAAGAGCATAGAAGAGAACAGAAGATGATGAGAAAGAGAGAGAGATAGAGATAGAGATAGAGAGACAGAGAGGCAGACACAGAGACAAATAGAGAGACAGAGACAGAGAGAGAGAGACAGGAGACATAGATATAAATAGATAGATAGAGATAGAGATAGAGAGTGTGAGAGAGACAGACAGAGAGACAGAGACAGTGAGAAAAGAAAGGGGGATATGGATAAATATGTAGAAAGAGGGTGAGAAGACAGATAAATAGGTAGGTAGGTAGATAGATAGATAGATAGATAGATACAGATAGAGAGAGAGAGAGAGAAAGAGAGAGACAGTCAAACAGCAAGGTAGACAACAACAAAAAAAAAAACCAACCAAAAAACCCCAGTGAGCGAAAAACGAAATCATAGTCAATAGTAGAGCAGCTCAGATTGACAGGGACAGAGAGGTAAGAATACTCGTGTGTATATATGTAGATGCGATATTGCCATGCTGTTTCATAATTTCTAATACACACAAAACGACACGTATATTGGAAATAAAAAAAAAAATGATAACAATAAAATTTTTAAAAGCTGTCTGTCGCTTTACTCCTGTGAGTATTTTGCACTAACGTGGATTATTGTATGAACATGTTCAGTTTTTTGTCGGGGAGAACATCTTTATTATGAATTGCACGCGAATGTGAGAAAGAAAAGGGCAGTGTTGGAGAGGGAAGGAGAGAGGGAAGGGAGGGAAGGAGGGAGGGAAGGGGGAGACGTATCAAGAGAGACAGACAGACAGGGGGGGGGGGAGAGAGACCGAGACAGACGGACAGAGACAGAGAGAGAGGGGGAGGGGGGGTAAAGAAATAGAGACAGAGACATCACAGAGACAGACAGACAGACAGACAGAGATATACACAGACGGACACAAAGACACGGATACAGTGACAGGCTCAGAGACACATACACAGACAGAGAGAGAGAGAGAGAGAGAGAGAGAGAGAGAGAGAGAGAGAGAGGGGGGGGGGGGGGGGGAGACATATGCAGATACAGAAAGAAAATGCGATCACCACTTTGACATTCATCAAGGGAAAACTGACAACGGCTCTAAGAATACACCCTGAACAACACACGATTGAGAACAAAGGTTGTCGATACAATAAAGCACAGACGGTCTGCAAAAAGAGAAAGAAAAAAGAGAGAGAGAGAAAAAAAGTGAATATATATCTTTTTTTTTTAATTCAAGCCGCACGCAATTTTTTTTTAAAGAAAAAAATGCGCACGCCCACACAAGTTGCACTTTGAAGATTAACGTTAAAGATTCGTTTATTTTTTATCGTACAACAACAAAAACAACAATAACAAACGCGGCTCACTCACGACACGGCACAACACAAACACAACACAACATATTGATACGACGCTTTCGCACAACAACGCAACACATGACAACGTAATACAAACGCAGCACAACACACAACGCAAACGCGACACAACGTAATAGAAACACAACGCACCACACACACACACACACACACAAACGCAACACTGCACATCACAATATAACGTAAAACAACACAACATAACACAAACGCAGCACAACAATATGCACAACACAACACAACGTAATACATACGCAGCAAAACATAACACAACGTAACACATACGCAGCACAACACAACACAGCGTAACACATACGCAGCAAAACATAACACAGCGTAACACATACGCAGCAAAACATAACACAACGTAACACATACGCAGCACAACACAACACAGCGTAACGCATACGCAGCACAACACAACACAGCGTAACACATACGCAGCAAAACATAACACAACGTAACACATACGCAGCACAACACAACACAGCGTAACACATACGCAGCAAAACATAACACAACGTAACACATACGCAGCACAAAGTAAAGCAAAACAACACAAGCACAGTTTCAGTTTCAGCAGCTCAAGGAGGCGTCACTGCGTTCGGACAAATCCGTATACGCTACACCACATCTGCCAAGCAGATGCCTGACCGGCAGCGTAACCCAACGCGCTTAGTCAGGCACAGCACAACTCAACGTTAGACAAGCGAAGCACAACAACACCACATCGTAACACAACACAATATAAGACAAAGACAACACACACACACACACACACACACACACACACAATTAATGTTACACAAACGAAGCACAACACACGCGCAACACACCACGACGTAACAAAACACAACGAAACACAGACACAGCACAGCACAAGCGCAGCACAACACAACACAGACACAAACGCAGGGCAACACAACACAAACGCAACACAACAGCACAACAAAACGTAACACAAACACAACACACACACAAAAAAAAAACACACCAGCACAACACAAAACTCCAAAGCTCACTCGGCAAAACGCCAACCACCACCACCACCACCACCATCGCCGATCCGTCTGAACATTTATCAAACTTGCCCATAAAAAAACACAAAAAACCACCACCCTACCTAGACGGTCCCCCCCTCCTCCTCCTCCTCCCCCCTCTCTCTCCCTACCCATAACTAATTGATTAGTACGACGTCACCCCAACCACACACAACCCCATTCCTTACCCCCCCCCCCCCCCACTCCATCCCCGACTTTAGATGAATTTGTCTTTGCCTTTTTAGGATCGAAGATATATATATATATATACTATGCTTAATACATCCCTTCTCTACTCCTCCTTTATTCATCTATGGTGACAAATTTTCAAACAAAATCATTGGATTTCAATCCATTCAAGAACGGTCATGGTATTTTGTTGTTGTTGTGAATTCGTCTTTGCCTTTGATGGAAATGATATGCTTCATGATAATCCCCTTCCTTACACCCATCCCTTTACTTACCGATTGGGTTAACTTTTTTTTAAAAGCTGGATTCTGCAATCCATGGCACAAGAATGGCCGTTTCTCGTTTTGTTTGCCAAAACCGTGTACAACTTCTCATAAGTCTGGCCTTAAAACCCACCTCTTCACAAGATAGCCAGCCTCCCTCCCCTGCCTCTTCCTTGTCTTCAGTTTCTTCTTCAGTTTTAGAGTCATGCATGCGTGTGAATGACTGGTGCGAAAGCGCTTTGATTTGTCTCTGCACAAGATTCAGCGCTATATAAATACTATTATTAGTAGTATTAGTATTATTTCATAGCATATTCATGGTAAGTTCAGTTTCAGTAGCTCAAGGAGGCGTCACTGCGTTCGGACAAATCCATATACGCTACACCACATCTGCCAAGCAGATGCCTGACCAGCAGCGTAACCCAACGCGCTTAGTCAGGCCTTGAGGAAAAAGAAAAGAAAAAAAAAAGGTGAATAAATAATAGATAAGCTTACACAAATAAATAAATAAATAATAACTATAATGTAAAATAATAATAATAATAATAATAATAATAATAATAAATAAATAAATAAATAAATAAGATAACATGATGATAAATAAGCAAATAGATGTAAAACATGAAGACACAAATTCACATATACACCCACACATGCATAACAGATATGCACCGAACATGCAGTTTCACAGATATGAAAGCACAGTCAAATACATATAAACGTACATGAGCTCCAACACACACACACACCACACAGATTACCCTGCACCTCCTCTACCCCCCTCCTCCACACACTCATTTCTAGTCTACGTATCACAGCTTCCACGGCACACACACACACACACACACACACACACACACACACACACACACACAGATGAACACTTACTTGTACAAGCACACACACATATGCCCATATCTACACACACACACACACACACACACACACACATATCCTGTTGCTCCCACAGTGTAGGCATGCATACACTCACATACCTCATCCTCTACCCCACCTCTCCCCGCACCCCCACCTCCCCCTCACACACACACACACACGCACGTGCACAGAACTCTAGTGACACTTGTGTACACTTACACTCTCGCGCATGCACAAACGCACTCAAAAATACAGACCCACACATGCACACAAACACACACATACACACACGCACAGAGGCTGCCACTGATTGGCCGCAAGAGGGATGGGAAAAGATCTCTGATGCCAAGAACGTGGCGTCTAGTGTGTTGCTCAGTCTATTGTATTTGGAAAAGCCCACAGAGACTCTGTTCCATTTTGAAGAAATTTGCGCAATGTTGGTTTGGAAATGATGCCGATATTTGTTTGATTTGCAAAGCATCGTGCTCTACCTTTCATGTTAGACTTACGGCCACTCCCTCTCTCTGCTTTTCATGCAAATTCATGGTAAGTGAATCGGTGACAAAACTCCTTTTGCTAGACCCTGTAGTCCATGGCACAAGAATGACCATTTCTTGTCTTCTTTTTCAAATTCTACAAAGCTTCTCATTTCAAAAGTACGTTCATGGTAAGTGAATCAATACATTTTGTTTTCAAGATGTATGATAATCAGTCGTATCCGACTATGACCATTAGAGCAGCAGAGGAGGCAACTGCTGTCCCAACTATCTGGGCTAGAATTTGATCATAGTGGAGAGTGTCTTGCCCAAGTTACATCCCCACTTTCTCGGCCAAGGTTTCGTGAAAGTCGGCGTTGGGGTGATTCCCAAAGGCCAACTATCCACCGAGGCTGCAGCACTAAAAGCCAGCACAATCTTGCCTCCTAGTCTGAGACTCATAGTCCTTCACAAAAGACTAAGCTGTAAATGACTTCCTATTGTAATGGAGAAACTAGTGATCATACAAGATACCGCACTGTTTATGACACCCTGATTTTCCAACTGGTGAAGCATACTTTAATTAGTTCTTCTTCTTCTGTGTTCGTGGGCTGCAACTCCCACGTTCACTCTCCTGTGTTCGTGTGGGCTTTTAGTGGCATGACCGCTTTCACCCGCCATGTCGACAGCCATACTCAGTTTTCGGGGGGTGGGGTATACAAAAAATCCCTAGATCCTGAACAACGATCCAGACTTAACCCCCCCCCACCCCTCCCTCTATACGTAATACTCGTGTGATGCCGAAATTATGGAAAATTTGTCTTTTTTTTTCTTCTTCTTTTTTCTTTGTGTGCGTAGCCTAGCAAACTAGCAATAATATCATCCATACGTGATACTCCTGCAATGCTAACATTCTGGAAAACCCCTCCACATTTTTTTGTTTTGTTTATTGAGTAGTCTAGCAGACAAACTAGCAAGAATGATATCTATGCGTCATACGCCTGCAATGCCAAAATTCTGGAAAATTCGTCCACATTTTTATCATTATTATTATCTTTTTTTTTTATTTTATCTTTTTTTGGTTCAAATTCTATTTATTTTTTATTTTCTATTTCTATTTTTTTTATATATGAGTCTAGCAGACAAACAAGCAAGTAAACATGCATGTCGTCCTGATTTTCGTTTTCTGTTTCTTTCTTCCTTCCTTTCTCCCTTTCTTTCCTCCTTACTCCCTTCCTTCCTTTCTTTCTTTCTTCCTTTCTTTTCTCCTTACTCCATTCCTTTCTTTCTCCCTTCCTTCCTCCATTCCTCCCTTCCTCCCTTTCTTCCTTTCTCCATTCCTTCCTTCCTTTCTCCCTCCCTCCCTTTCTCCCTCCCTCCCTTTCTCCCTCCCTCCCTTTCTTCCTTTCTCCATTCCTTCCTTCCTTTCTCCATTCCTTCCTTCCTTTCTCCCTCCCTCCCTTTCTCCCTCCCTCCCTTTCTTCCTTTCTCCCTCCCTCCCTTTCTTCCTTTCTCCCTCCCTTCCTTTCTTCCTTTCTCCCTCCCTCCCTTTCTTCCTTTCTCCCTTCCTTCCTTCTTTCTCCCTCCCTTTCTTCCTTTCTTTCCTCCCTTCTCTTCTCCTTTCCTTTCTTTCTCCCTTCCTTCCTTCTTTTCTCCCTCCTTTCCTTCCTTTCTCCCTTCCTTCCTTCCTCTCTACGTCCGCGGGCCCGCTGTAGTTCTTAATGTGTAGGACCACCTTTACCTCCCGCCACAAAGGCAGCCATACAACGTTTTCAGGGGGTGGGGGTAAAGCAATCGGAGTAAAAAAAAAAAAAAAAAAAAACATCAGCAAACCATAACAGTCCCCTTGACGAAGGTAATAGAATAAAGGCTGCGACAACCCCCTACAACAAGTATAAGAGCACCCCGTGTTCAAGGCAGGATGCGTTGCTCCTCACGACTCCTGTTTTCGATCTTGACAACGGGGGGTTCTTTGTGTGGGTGGGTGGAGTGGTGTGGGATAGGTGGGGGGTGCGGGGTGGGGGTTGTGGAGGGTGGGACGGCGTTCTAAGCCCTCCCCTCCCCTCTCCTCCCCTCCCGTCCACCCCTTCCCCTCCTCACAAGTCAGATAATGCCCCACCCACGATTCAACTCATCCGTGAACTCTTTCTATCCGTCTGTGAATTATTAGTATTAGTTCCTCTCTCTCTCTCTCTCTCTGTCTCCCTCTCTGTCTCCCTCTCTGTCTGTCTGTCTCTCTCTCCATTTGTCTGTCTGTCTCCCTTTCTGTCTCTGTCTGTCTGTCTCTCTCCCTCTCTCTTTGTCTGTCGGTCTGTCCGTTTCTCTTTCCCCCTCTCTCCTCCTCTCACCCTCTCTCCTCCTCTCACCCTCTCTCTCTCTCTCTCTCTCTCATTAATGTTCCCGCGTGTCTGTGCCGCGCTAGATTACATACAAATACTTCAGTTCTTTTGTCTTTCTATCGATTGCTCTTTAATGATGAAACTAACAACAACCGCTTGGGGAGAGAGAGAGAGAGAGAGAGAGAGAGAGAGAGAGAGAGAGAGAGAGGAAGAGAGAAAGAGAGAGAGGGAGAGAGAGAGGGATAGAGAGAGGGATAGAGAGAGGGATAGAGAGAGAGGAAGAGAAAAAAAAAGACAGCAATCTCTTTCTCTCTCTAACAAGCAAACACACACACACACGCACATTCACACACACACACTCTCATTCTCTCTCTCCCCACCCCCCTCTCTATCTGTCTGTCTTTCCCTGTCTTCAACATACCAGCGACTATATAGAACGGGAATACCACAGTTTCATGAATTCATCAAAAAAAAAGAAAAAAAAAGAAGAAGTGAAAAACAAGAACAACAAAAAGCAACAAACAAACAAACAAACAAACAAAGACAGTGATGTTCTTTACGAAATACGGTAAAGTATATGACATAATTGCAATGTTTTTAAAAGCGAATATGTGAAATGCTTTTATTTGAGAACATATGTTTATTACTCTTGTTTAATCAAGTTATCCGCGCGTGTGGGGTGGGTGGTGGTGGGTGGGTGGGTGGGGGGTGGGGGGGGGTGCGGTGCGGGTGTGTGCTGATTATCTGATTGTGGTTTTCCGCAATTCATCTTTATTCTTATCTTATCTGTCTATTATAATCAATGTGCAGTATAGTAGGCTATTTATAATTATATTCAAATAATGTTTCTTAATTCTTTCTGTTTTTACATTAAGAATACTAGTTATTACCTGCAGTGTGTGGATGTATGTATGAAACGATGTATGTGATATTATTTTACATTTGCATCTTCGTAATATTTGTAGGGGCTGTTGTTGGCTTTTACAGTTATGGTCCCCATGTTGTTTACTTGTTTATGTTGTGATAATGCACCTGGCCAAATTTCTCCAGTTGGAGATAATAAAGTTATTCTTATCTTATCTTATGTATTAACTTCATGTCGAAGTAGTTTATAATCATCTACCAGGAACATACCCCCCCAACCCCCACCCCAAAACAACAAACAAACAGAAACTCAAAGTGGATCGACGCATTAAAAAAACCAAAACCAAAAATCTTCACGAAATATGACACAGTATATGGCAGTATGTGGTAAACGCATATCTTGCTGCATACAACTGACAACAGACACCCATTTCTGACTCTCATCATAAAATAGTAATAAAGCAAGTACAGAAAACCCTTCGTTGATTATAAACTGTGGCAGAGAGTAGCAATATCTTCCATTGCCGTTGAGAGAGAGAGAGAGAGAGAGAGAGAGAGAGAGAGAGAGAGAGAGAGAGAGAGAGAGAGAGAGAGAGAGAGAGAGAGAGAGGATAGAGCAATCTCTCTTAAATTGAACTTATTGATGTCATCTACTTCCCCTGAAGTTGTTCGCAAATTTTCACTATTTCTATACAAAGCTTTCAAATTCAGAGAAATGGCTACTTTGTGAAAATGCTGTATATATTCTTTTGTTTGTTTTTTTTCTTTTATTGTTCTACACATTGAACTGTAATGCTGGTATATTTTTTGTTTGACTGTGTTTATTGATGCTCACAGTGTCCGTGATGTATTGTTTGTAAAATAATGTTCACATTCCCCTTCATAAGGGGCCTAGGCCTATACATGAATATACCATCTTGAATCTCTCTCTCTCTCTCTCTCTCTCTAACAAGCAAACACACACACACGCCTCTTTCAAATGACACTATACAGTTTCCGACTCCGCTGACGCAAGCATAGTTTTAACCCTTTCACTGCCTAACTCGTAGTTATGCAGCAGCTAGGCAGACGACCCAAGGGTGACCAGATCATGGGTCTGTTAGCCATGAACCTGCTGTTCTACATGGTCGGTGGTTGGATAGGCCATATTTTCTAAATATCACAGGAGGGGTGGGGGTGGGGGGGGGGAATCCCCAGCTATTCTCAGACATCATAATTTCTGTGTTTATATATTTCTGCATAATTTTGTTACCAAAGTGTAACGAATGCAATACAATACAATACAATACAATGCAATAACATACAACATGATACAATACGATATAATACAATACAACACAACCCAACGCAATCCAATGCACTGCGAAACAACAGAAGATACCACACTGCACCTCACAACACCACAGCAAATGAAGGTAGATGTACAGTACAATACAATCAACACAACACAAACACTCAAGCACACCACATCACATCACAGCACAACACAACACAACACTACGCAACACATATACAGACATATATATACATTTTTTTTTCTTTCTTTCTTTCTTAATGCTATCTCATTCAACAACGAAACAATAATGGCGGAGCTGTACGGAATGGAGAATCTCGCTGGCTGTCGTCGGTGGTTGATGACGGCATTAGAGGAACGCTTCTTAGCACACGACACACACAGAGTCCCCCCCCCCCCCCCCCCCCCCCCCCCCCCCCCCAGCAGCTCGCCTTTATCGGAGTGGGAAGTACGGAAATAGGTGCGCGCTTTGTGGCAGATATTTATAGACCAAACATGAACGCGGCACTGGTTGGGAGAATCTGTAGCGGACTTATTGATCCGAAAAGGCTTTGTGATTCTACCTCTCTTTCTCTCTCTCTCTGTCTGTCTAGTCTGTCTGTCTATCTCGTTCTCTCTCTGTCTCTTGTGCGTCACTCTCTGTCTGTCTCTTCCTCTCTCTCTTTCTCCTTCTCTTTTTCTTCCGTTCAATTCCTTGATTGAAAAATTTATTAAAAAAATCAAAAAAAATCTACGCTTGTGTGGATACAACTTGTTTTTTGTTTTTTTCTCTTTATAATATCTCTATATCTTTTTTCTGTCTCTTTCTGTCTGTCTCTCTCTTCCACAAGAAAACGGATTCTTTCTCTCTCTCTCTCTCTCCCTCCCTCCCATAAGGAAATAATATCTTGCCCTCTGTCTCTCTCTGACTTTTCTCTTCCATAAGGAAATATATAATCTTCCTCTCTGTATATCTCTCTGTCTCCCTCTGTCTGTCTCTCTCTTCCACAAAGGAACAGAATCTTTCTCTCTGTCACTGTTAATGCGTTTGGCAGAACGTGTTAGGTTTGTTCTTGTTTGTCTCATGTTACCTTTCTTGGTCTGTTCTCAGATGAGCGCAGAGGCGCTCTCTCTCTCTCTCTCTCTCTCTCTGTGTGTGTGTGTGCGGGAGTGCGTGCGTGGGGGTGTGTGAATGTGTGTGCGTGTATGTATGTAGGTGTGTGTGCGTGCGTGCGTGCGTGTGCGTGTGTGCGCGCGTGCGCGGTCGTGTGCGTGTGTGTGTGTGTGTGTGTGTGTGTGCGAGGAGGAGGTGGGGTGAGGTGGGTATTGGATGGGTGTGATAATTAGATACACAAATAGACAATTAGAAAGACAGATAGATAGACAAATAGACAAACAGATAGAAAGATACAAAGATAGATAAAGTCGAGCTAGTTAGATACTGCATGTGTGTATGTTTTGTGCCATTCTATTGATTGTATTTTCTAACGATGAAAGTAAAACAAACGCTTGAGAAAGTAAGAGAAAGAGAGAGAGAGAGAGAGAGGGAGGGAGAGAGAGGGAGGGAGGAAGAGAGAGAGAGAGGGGGGATAGAGAGAGAGGGGAAAGAGAGAGAGACGGAGAGACAGACACAGAGAGACAGAGACAGAGATTGGTACAGACAGGCAGACAGGCAGGCAGGCAGGCACACACACACACACACACACACACACACACACACACACACAGTGTGCGCGCGCAAAGCCTGCAGTGTTTATGCCGATGTATTGTAGTGTGTATGCGTTTGTGGGCGGGCAGGTGTGTTTGCTCAGAGAACAAATATTTTTGATTGTTAGGGAAACTAAGGAAGAGAAGTAACAACGATCGAGACAGACTGACAACCAGGCAAATACATGGACAGACACGCGAACAGATGGATAGATAGATAGACATATATCTTGACAGATTAGAAAGATAGCCAGCCAGCCAGACAACCATAAAAACTAATTACAAATGTACAGAAAGATATACAGACAGACAGACTAGCGGATAGATAGATAAGTAGAAATATAGATATACAGAGCGACAGATAGATACACAGGCAGACAAACTGATTGACAGACAAATAGACAAACAGGTAGGCAGATTGACAGGTGTAGTTTATGTACATAAATAGATGAATACATGCATACGAACACATAGATGATTATATATATATATATATA
>NC_134889.1:7456895-7471895 GCF_041734735.1 Babylonia areolata
GAAAACACACACACACACACACACACACACACACACTGTGTGTGTTTTTTTCATTCGTTCATTCATTTACCATTGCACTTGTGTCTTATAAACCTTACGGTTTCATGACAATAAAATCTATTCTATTCTATTCACACACACACACACAGAGGAAACAAACGAGCCAAAAGACTCGACCCACACAACCACCCATTCTTTTGTCTGTCTGTTTGCTAGTTAATCAGTTGCGGATAATGGTGGCAGAGTGGTTAAGACGCTCAGCTGCCAACATAGAGTCCGTGAGGGTGTGGGATGGAATCCCGCTCTCGCCCTCTCTTCCAAATTTTGGAAAAAGATCCGAGCATCGAGTCATTCGGGTGAGATGATAAACCGATGTCCCGTGTGCAGCACGCACGTGGCACACAGAGCAAAAGAACCCATGGCAACGAGAGTGTTGCCCTCTGGCTGAAAAATTCTGTAGAAGAAACCCATTCTGATAGGCACACACACACACACACACACACACACACACACACACACACACACACACACACACACACACACACACACACACATGTATAACCATGCGCTCAAGTCCTGACAAGCGCGTTGAGTTATGCTGCTGGTTTCAGTTGGGCCACCAGCAAAGTGAAACTTGTGTGATCAAAGGTTTCTCCATTGCAATGGGAAGTCATTTACAGCTTGGTCCTTTGAGAAGGACTTATGACTCTCAAACTAGGAAGCAAGACTGCACTGGCTCTTAGTGCTGCAAATTTGGGGCTAGTTGGCCTTTGGGAACTATCCCCAACGCCGACTGTCCTAAAACCCTTTTGTCCGAGTGGGGATTTTACTTGGGCAAGACACTCTCCGCTATAATCAAATTCTTGCCGAAGATAGTTGGAACAGCAGTTGCCTCCTCTGCCGTTCTGATGGTCATAGTCAAGACCCAACTGACTATCATACATATGATGCTGGCCAGGCATCTGCCTAGCAGATGTGGGTGTAGCGTATATTAGGATTTGTGCAGCGTATAATAGGATTTGTCCAGCGTATATTAGAATTTGTCTAGCGTATATTAGGATTTGTCCAGTGTATATTAGGATTTGTCCGAACGCAGTGACGCATCCATTCTTGTAGAAACCGAAAAAAAACATAGAAAACCAGAAACGAGCTTGTTTTGTTTGTTGTTGTTTTTTTACCCAGGAACCGGTACTTGGCGGCCCTCTCCCTCTTGTTGGCCAGCCGGTCGTTGATGGACCAGGGGCGGTCCACGGGCGGGGGCCTCAGCACGGTCAGCACCGTCTTCTTGCTCAGGGCCATCAACTCCTCCACCGTCTCGTACCACTTCTCGAGGATCTCGTTGCGCCGAGGGTGCCTGGGAGGGGGGTTGAGCAGCCTGGCCGCCACGCTGGGGTCGGTGTAGAGGTAGCTCTGACCCTCACAGTTCACGGGAGACCCAGGGGCAGGGTGGTGGTGGAGGTAGTGTGGATGGTGGAGGAGGGTTTGGGGAGTGGAGGAGGAGGAGGAGGTGGTGGCGGCGGTGGTGGTGATGAGAGTCCTGGCACGGTACCTCCTGCTCGCTGATACGTCCTCGTCGTGTGCCTCGTCGTCGTTGAGGTCTTGCTCGTTGTAGACCACTTCGTTGAGGGCGTCGGGGAAGTACTGGACCAGACAGTGGGAGACCTCGTTCCGGACGAAGAACTGAGGCAGCTCTGTGGGGGACGTGGGGTCCAGGGCGCGAGGGGGAGGAGCTTGCTGAGCAGGAGGCGTCGTGTCCAAAAGAGCGGACGGACACGCGCGTTCCACGGGAGGAGAAGAAGAAGAGGAGGAGGAGGTGGGGGCCGCAGTCATATCCAGGACGACAGGCGTGCACGCTCTTTTGGGCACGGCGCTCTGCGACGAGAGCTCTGCGTCGAGAATTTGTTGTCCGAAGACCTCCACTTTGGGGTGGAGGTGGTGGTTGGGGTTGGGGTGGAGGAAGTGGTGAGACGAGGTGTGCTTTCTCTGGGGGTGGGTGGCTTTCCTCCACAGTTTCGGGTGGGGGGCTTTCATCTTCACCGGCTCGCTACTGCTCCGCGGAAGTTTGGACAGTTTGGGAGGAGTTTCCGCAGGGAATGGAACCCTGGGGCTATCCCAAGGGCGTGTCACCTTGTCCCCCTCGACCCCGTTAGCGTCTGCCTTGAAACCGACCGTTTCTGCTGCTTCTGGCGAAACCTTAGAAACCGTGCAAGGTGAAGGTCGTTTCACAGCACAGGAAACAGAAGAAGAAGCGGGAATAGTGGCGACCGCAGCTTGCAAAGAAGAATCCTTCTCCTCAGCAGAACATGGCTCAGTTTTTCCCTTCTTCAAGTCCCCAGTTAGTGAAGAAGCTGCACCGTCTTTTTCGTCGCGGCGTCCGGGAGCAAAACACCGAGATTTCTGTTCTTGCACGACGTCCTTAGGCTGTGAATGATTTCCGTCTTTCATAATAGCCTGCACGACAATGGGAGACGACGGCATGGCGAGTTTCTCTTTCGCGTCCTTCTCTCGAAAAGAGTCGCCTCCTTCCCCTTCCCGCTGTCCCGGAACGCTGGGTCGAGTTTTCCCTTGCGCATCTCTCGATGATCGTGAAGTAGAGCCGCCTTCCTGCCCGAACAGGAAAGAGCACTCAGGCGTTTGTTCAGCTTCCTGCCAAACCCCCCTCCCCCCTTCCCCGCTCTTCTCGCAAGAAGCAAGGGCTCCCTCACCGCCCTTCTCTGCTGCTCTCGGGGAAGAAGGGGGAGGTGATGATGAGGAGGCTCTGGGCTCAGTCTTTTGTGAGCTCGGCGAGAGCTCTGCTATTCCTGCAGCGGGGGAGGTGGGGCATGGGCGGAAATGTTTAGCCTTTGACGAAGGCGCCTCTGGAGCTGTGGGAAGAGAAGGATCCATACTTTCGGGCAGGGAAGTCTAAAGCTGGAGGGATGGACCCCGTCAATGAAATGAAAAAAACATAAATAAATAAATAAAAGTTCACACAGTTTGCCGTTTAAGGATTTCGCCGGTGTCGTTGTCTCCGTCCATTGTCTCCACCAGCTGTCGTCGTCGTCGCCGCCGCCGCCGTCGTCATCGCCGACAAAGTGAGGAGAGCGAGACAGTCTGCCATATTCGTCTTACCACTACCACCACCTCCACCACAACCACCACCTCCACCACCACTACTCGTTGTTGTCGCTGTTGTTGTTGTTGTTGGTGGTGGTGGTGTTGTTGTCATCGACGGCTCTCGAAATAACCCTGCTGGAGTGTAAAGAGACGAGAAACACAAAGAAAAATCCACCACTACCATCACCACCACTCGGCAATACTGCTCCCCGCGCCGTCTGGCTTGAAGTTTGTGGGAGACCTCGTTAAGGCCATTGTTCGTCCAGACATCTCTCCGCCAAAACGCTGGCGACAAGTTTGGAAAAGATTCACCACCACACGACACAGGGTTGGAAAAGTTCTCTTGAACGGAATCATTCTATACCGCACGTGAATATCGTGCAGCAAAGAAAAAGATTAAACAACACTTGTTGAGTGAAGATCCTCACGCAAAAACCTGACCGTCACATGTTTCATGTGTGCTGTTGTTCTTTGCGAATATCACTTGTCATTTTCAAAGTTGAATCCAAGATTTCGATACTTTCGTAAGAAGCATTTCCCAGCCACTGTTTCATTCACGAATTCACAGCTTTTATTATATATATATATATTTTTTTTAAAAATGATAATGTTTTCCTCACACTGGAACGAATAAACTCAATGTCATCAACACTGTTGAAAATACAATGTCTCACAACTTTTTTCTCTCCTATTTTACGATGACAACACTTATGTTTCAAGTTTGATTTCAAGATTTCGTTGCTCTTGCAAGAGCAACATTTCCCATCGGAAGTTTCATTAACGAGTTCGCGACTTTTACAATGACAGTTTTCCGCACACTGGAATGGAAACTCACACTTTGTATCCACTGTCGAAAAAAAGAAGAAAAAAAGCAGTTTCTGAATAATAATCTTGTGTTGGACGAATAAAACAGAATCTAAACACTCTCGACTACTGAATATCACATTATTGTATGGAAAGTGTGATCAATAACCATGACACACAAGTCTTGTGTGAAAACGGTGATTGGTGAGCACGAGAAGCAAATCCATGAGATAAGATAACAAAAGTGGTTTTCCTCTATTTGTTGAGGATGCAACACATGTGGCAATTTAAAACACGAATGTCAAACACTGATACATTCTGGTGTTCCATACCTATACAGCATGCCTTCTTACCTACCTACCTTCCAACCTACTAACCTACCCACCTATCTACCTACCGACAAACCAAGCAACCAACATACCTGCCTACCAACTGCCTACTTACCTACCTGGTAAACCAACCAACATACCTGCCTACCAACTGCCTACTTACCTACCTGGTAAACCAACCAACATACCTGCCTACCAACTGCCTACTTACCTACCTGGTAAACCAACCAACCAACCAACATACCAACCTAACAACCTACCAACATACATACCTACCTACATTCCTACCAACCAACCAGCCAAACTACCTACCTACCTACCTACCAACTTACATACCTAGTGACCTTGTCTGTTCGCTTGCATGCCTGCCATGCTGGTTGGTTGTAATTGTTTTAAAATGTCTGTGCGCCTGTCGTTTGGTCTATCAATTCATAAAATACCTACATTCCTGTGCATACCTCCACCCCTCTCTGGAACGATGAACGTGGTCTTCGCTGTTTACTTTGTTACATATTGACTGCTCCCCCCACCTCCTGCCCCCTTTTCTACTTTCGGTTTTTCATTTTCTTCTTCTTCGCCCACTCGTGGGCTAGGGCAGTATTAAAAAAAAGCAAAAAAAAGCCACCGATGCTTATATATTCAGCCCTCGTCAATAAGGATTTTTTTCTTGTCTTTTCTTTCTCTCTCTCCCTCTCTCTCTTCTTCACCTCTCTCTGTCTCTCTCTCTCTTTCCCCCATCATATCAATACTCAAATGATATTGATATGATGGGTTTTGATGTTGAGGCGTAAATAATTATTTCAGGATTTATATGTACTTTGGTTATGTGCTTGTATTTGTATTGATATGATGTGTGTCGATGTTACATGCGTAATTTTAATATTTATTGTATGATTTATCTGTACTTTTCTGTGTACTGTCCAAACCTTGGAGACGAACGACTGAAGAACAAAGCACATTACCCCCCTGTCACATGTACTTTTAAGCAAATGACAAAGTGCCAAAGTGTCGCAAATCTCTTATAAGTTTATGTTGCTTCAATTCTCCCCCCCCCTCCTTTCTGTTCCATTTTATCTATTTTTCACCATTAAGTTCTGATTTGTACCCACTATGTCACCAGAGCTTTTCAGCTGATGACATTAAACATTTCAGAGTTCTCTCTCTCTCTCTCTCCCTCTCTTCTTCACCCCCCCCCCTCTCCCTCCCTCTCTCTTCAGTACGAGAATATTATATTTTAATCAGCTTTCGCACATACGTCATCACTAAACTGATCAAATCAATACTGGGTACAATCGATCTACCTTTCCTTTCTGTTGTTGAAATTGTTGTTGTTATTGTTGTGGTGGTTTAAAACCGATCATAATCTTCGTTTCCGGTATGTGCTTACTGTCGCCATTTCGGCATACTACATGCTTAAATAAATAGACAGTTTAAGCTTATCTATTTATTCATTCATTCATTCATTCACTCGCTCATTGATTTATACACTTTTGTTATTTTTTTCGTGTGTATTTGTTTAGTTCAACCTTATTTATTCATTTACTTACTTATCTATTCGTTAATTCATGTATGTATGTTTAGTACTTGTATTGGAGACTTTGTCTGATGTTGGTAACCATGGCAGCTCTAGCACTACCCCCCCCCCCCGCCCACCACCTCTCCTTCCTCTATCCCGGGCAAAAGAAACGAAAAGGAAAACTTGTTGTTGTATGGTTGGACTCGAACATCGTATACCACGGAGAGTGACAAGCTGGATGCAGTCAGTGTGGGAACAGATATTCCAAGTGTGTGTTGTCTTCTCTCTTTTTATTGATCTAATTTCATTTCATTTCATTTTTATTTTATCTCATCTTATTTAATTTCATCCTGTTTCATTTCTCAGTCTTAACTTCTTCTTTTTTTTATGTATCAGTTTGTTTTGTGTTTTTTTTCCAGATTAAGCCGGATCCAGATCAAGCCGTATCCAGATGAAGCCACTCCAAGTTGAAACCATTTCTAGACTAAGCTGCTTTTTTGGGGGATTCACACCGTTTGCGGATGAAGCCATTTCAAGGCTAAGCCGTATGCAGATGAAGCTATTTCCCCAGATGAAAGCATCCGTTTTCCTTTCCCATATTATCTTCATCTGTTTTCACATTTCGGTTTTGAAGATGGGTGAAACGAAAAAGAGAGAAAGGGGGAAAAAAAAGATTCATCTGATTGACGGAATATGAGGGACTGTGATAGGAATGAACTCTTCTTCTTCCTCTTTTTCTTCTTCGTTCGTGGGCTGCAACTCCCACGTTCACTCGTATGAACACGAGAGGGCTTTTACGTGTGTGACCGTTTTTACCCCGCCAAGTAGGCAGCCATATTCCGTTTTCGACGGTGATCGGAATGAACGATTGGGACAGGTTAGTGGAAAGAGGCAAGCTTATTTATCTCTTTGACTGAATGATTAATACAGATGAACTGATTTATCTATTTAATTGAATGATTGATACGGATACCTATATTGAGACCATCTTCAGTCATACACCAAGCTCTAATCGCTTGAAAAAATTTTTTTTTTGAAAAGGCCGCCTACTCTTGTTGCCGTGGGGTCTATTACCTGCGCTAAGTGCATGCTGCACAAGGGACCTTGGTTTATCGTCTCATCTGAATGACTAGGGTCCAGACCATTTTCTTACGTTTGGAAATAGTCCAACGGTTTTATGTCTTTTCTTCACATATCCAAGATAGACAGTAAGTTCGCATTGCCCCTCCCCTCCCCCCTCTCTCTCTCCATTTCTCTCAGTAGTGTGTGTATGTGTGTGTGTGTGTGTGTGTGTGTGTGTGTGTGCGTGCGTGCGTGCGTGTGTGTGTGTGTGTGTGTGGTAGTAGTAGTAGTAGAAGTAGAAGTAGTAGTGGTATGTGTGTGTGTGTGTGTGTGTGTGTGTGTGTGTGTGTGTGTGTGTGTGTGTGTGTGTGTGCGCGCGAGTGAGTGTGGTAGTGTTATGTGTGTGTGTGTGTGTGAGAGAGAGTGTGAGTGTGTGTGTGAGAGTACGTGTGTGCGTGTGTGTGGTAGTGTTATGTGTGTAGTAGTAGTAGTAGTAGCAGTGGTGTTGTGTGTGTGTGTGGGGGGGGGGGGGGTAGTTGTGTGTGTGTGTGTGTGTCTGTGTGTGTGTGTGTGTGTGTGTGAGAGAGAGAGAGAGAGTGTGAGTGTGTGTGTGAGAGTATGTGTGTGCGTGTGTGCGGTAGTGTTATGTGTGTAGTAGTAGTAGTAGTAGCAGAGGTGTTGTGTGTGTGTGTGTGTGTGGGGGGGGGGTTAGTTGTGTGTGTGTGTGTGTGTGTGTGTGTGTGTGTGTGTGTGTGTGTGTGTGTGTGTGTGTGTGTGTGTGTGTGTGTGTGTGTGTGTTCGTTTCTGCTGAGTATGCGTCGGTGTGTATGCGGGATAAGATTATTTACATGTGTATGGGTATAACTGTGTGTGTGTAAAAGTTGGATACAGACAGAGAGACAAACAAAAAAACAACAAAAAAACAGACACACACACAAACACACACAGAGAGAGAGAGAGAGAGAGAGAGAGAGAGAGATAAATAAGTAAAAAATAAAAATAAAAAACAATCCAAAAAAACCGATGTCCTTTCTTGATGGACTGTTTGTACGGGACATCCCAAAACCAGATCCACTTACTCCCCAACTCAAACGCAAACAAGAAAAAAAGAAAGAAAAAAAAAAAAAGAAGCAGAAGAAAATAACGAAATATTGATTCCGGCAGGAAGAGACGGCTTTTCATATAACCGTCCTCTCCTCTCTCCCCCCCTCCCCCCAAACCACCCCCTCTGTCTGTTCCTCCTCCTGCAACCCCTCCACCTCCCTCCCCTTCCCCCCCTCCATCCGATGGAAGCTTTCCAACCAATCAATCACCTTGTTTACGCCCAGGGCCGACCTCAAGGGCCGTCCCAACTCGGGGACGCTTCTCGTCTAGATCAGACTGGGAGGGAGGTAAGAAGGGAAAAAAATAACAACTTTTTTTTCCTTCTTCTTCCTCCTTGGTTGTCTATATGAGAGTCCCTTGCGAACTTTGTGGCAGACAATCTTTGCCTTGTTGTTTCTGGAACAGAATGCGTGTCTGCATGCTGCGCACTCTGATTTAGAAAGAAAAAAACAACAACGAAAGACAGAAAGAAAGAAAGGGGTGGAGATGGATAAATAGATAGAGAGAGAGAGGAGGGGAGAGAAAGAGAGGGGGAGACAGAGAGGGAGTGAGAGAGAGAGAGGAAGAGATGGAGGGAGGAAGAGAGGAGGGAGGGAGGGAGGGAGAGAGAGAGGAAGAGAGAGAGACAGAGAGAGAGAGAGAGTCTGGGAGAAAGATGAAGGTATAGTAGAGGGAAAAGGGGGGGGGGGGGGTGAGATGGGGGAGACAGAGGGAAGAGAGGGTGGGTGGGGGCAACGAGATTCAGAGACAGAATGTGGGAGAGAGAGAGGGGGGGGAGAGAGAGAGAGGGAGAGAGAAGGAAAGGGAATGATAGAGAGAGAGCAGACTTTGTAATAGTCATGCACAGTGTTATACTGAATTTATATGCCTTCTAAAACGAAAACGAAAACGAAAAGAAAGAGAGAGTAACTAACAGAAAGAAAGAAAGGAAGAAAGAAAGAAAGAGAGAAAGAAAAGAAGGAAGAAAGAGAGAAAGAAAGGAAGGAGGGAAGGAAGAAAGAAAGAGAGAAAGAAAGGAAGAAGAAAGAGAAAAAGGAAGAACAATATGTTTGTTTTTAGTTTGTGGTTTATATATATATATATATATATATATATATATATATATATATATATATATATATATATATATATATATATATGCTGTTCTGATGGTAAAGAAAAAAGATATATATATATTATAAAATCCACATCAGATACTTCCCAAAATATTCCTGTCTCCTAGTCGTTAATCTGTATACCGGACCCTTCATGCAAATAATCATTCACTGTCGGCTTACAATGAAAAATGACTTGCTGAGCACACGGTTGGAACGGAAATAAGACTCTTTACAGGAGATTGGGAGGTGGTAAAAAAATGAAAGATAGAAAGGAAAGAAGGAAGGAAGGAAGAAAAAGATAAGGACAGAAAGACAGAATGAAACAGGGAAAGACAATCAGAAGGAAAGACAAAGAAAGAAAGCAAGAAAACCAAACGTTCTTCTTCTTCTTCTTTTTCTTCTCCTTCTACGTTCGTGGGCTGCAACTCCCACGTTCACTCGTATGTACACGAGTGGGCTTTTACGTGTATGATCCCTTTTTTTTACCCCGCCATGTAGGCAGCCATACTCCGTTTTAGGGGTTGTGCATGCTGGGTATGTTCTTGTTTCCATAACCCGCCGAACGCTGACATGGGTTGCAGGATCTTTAACGTGCGCATTTGATCATTTGCTTGCGTATACACACGAAGGGGGGCTTCCGGCACAAGCAAGTCTGCTCAGATAATGACCTGGGAGATCGGGGGAAAATAAAAACACCACCCTTTCCCCAACAGGAAGCCGTTGCCGAGAATCGAACCCGGGACCCTCAAGTCCAACGCTTTAACCTATCGGCCACAGCGCCCGTCTGTGTTTCTCAACGAAGGAAAAAGAGATGTAAGAGAGGCTGCGATGTTCTGGACATCGCATCACTGGCTTCCTTGTCACGATATACTGAATTCCAAACGTATATTTTTCGATTATTAGCTACTGATTTTAATAAGACAAAAAAAAAAAAACCAAAAAAAAAGAGAAAGAAAGAAAAAAATAAGAGAGATAATAACATATGGACACTGAAATAGTTTCTAGTCGTTTAACTAGCTACAGCCATGATTATCGATTTTTTTCTCTCAAAAAGCGAGGTGTTCTTGGATATGTAAATGTACATGGCAGGTTTAAAAAAAAAAAAAAAAAAAGTTTTCTTGAGTCAGATTATTACTGTTTCATGAAAAAAAGGAGAATATATTTCAAAACTTAAAAAAAAGGAAGAAGAAAAAAAGAGAAAAGAACACAAACACACACACATACACACACAAATATGCACACACACACACACACACACACACAACAACAACAACAACAAAAACAAAAGCCACAAAACTACATTTCACTTAGAAAGATAACAAGAAAAAAGAGGTTTTTTTATATTAATCTGCACACATTATATAACAATTTCGTCACTTTTTATTTCTCTTTGTAAGTGTCCAAGTCGCAGTTCTTTTTTTTGGCGCGAACAATATAGCATAACCATTCTTGTGTACATAATCAATGATGAAAGCTATGCCCGCACAAAATGAAAACTGGATCCTTAAATTGTGTGCATATATATACATATGTGTGTGTGTGTGTGTGTGTGTGTGTGTGTGTGTGTGTGTGTGTACATATTTGACATGCTTGTCATACAGCGTTAAAGAGTTCTTGATCGAGGACAACAACTCTCACAATCATTATATCATTCCCATGAACCCCCGTATCCCCCCCCCCCCCATCCCTCCCTATCCCCCCCCCCCCCTTTATCATATCACTTCCTGTTAAAATAAACAACCTCATTACAGGCCAGGTAAAGTACCCCCCCCCCCTCCCAAACTCCCCCCCCTCCCCGGCCCCAACCCCCAAAGCCCACCCTCCCCATCCTGGTCCCATGATGTACTAACTCAAATCATCCTTATAAATACATCCCTTCGGCCTACGCACTTTTTCGTTTCTGTAGAGACTCCCCGGCAAAACACTATACCTCACTCTGTCTCCCTCTGTCTCTCTCTCTCTCTCTGTCTCTCTGCTCTGCTAGGAAAAGACAACACACACACACACACACACACACACGCACACACACACTACACACACACACAGTGTCGATCGATTGTGAAAGTCTCATCTCAAAAAAGAAAATCACCGCGGAGGCCTGGCAACCTATATTTATCTTAGACACTGTCTTTTGTTGTGCGTGCGTGTGTGCGTGTGCGTGTGTGCGCATGTTGTGTCTTGTGTGCGTGTGTCGTGTGTGTACTTTGTGTTGTGTGCGTGTATTGTGTGTGTTGTGTGTGCGCATATGCATATATATATATATATATATATATATATATATATATATATATATATATATATATGTCTATATATATATACACACACACACACACACATACGTGTGTGTGTGTGTGTGTGCACGTGCGCGCGCACGCGCAAGGATGCTGCGACATTGCAATTATAACCTTGTCTCAATATTTTGCCACCACATTGTTTCCTACATTTAAGCGCCCGTGTAGCTTTTTTTAATTTTCTTTTTATATATATATTTAAAAAAAATTTTTTTTTTACTGTGTTTAAAAACTGAAAAAGAGCTGAAACAAACACACACACAAAAAAAACTGTTGTGATTAAAATGAACAGCTCCACAGCAAACCACAGCTTCTCTATGTATCTATGTATCTATATAACTATCTATCTATCTACATATAAACAGTATAAAAAAAAAAAGAAAAAAAAAGAAAAAAAAAGAAAAAAAGAAAAGAAGATAAGAAAAAACACCTGTCACACAGTCATATCAAAGCACTGTGTTTCACATCATATTTGATGTTGTCGCTGTTGTCAATGTTTTCATTTGTTTTTCGCGCGCACACACGCAAGTTCCTATGCCAAAAAAAAAAAAAAAAAAAATCTCTTGTTAAGATGATGATGATGATGATAGATGCTGATTATCATTATTCCTGTCACCACACACGTTTAAAAAAAAAAAAAAAAAAAGAGAGCGATCCGTGAAACAGAAACAGCACACACGAACAAGCGGGTTCCACGGTGTCCTGACGTCCATAGGTATGTCGTTTCCACTTTCGCCTTTCCTCTCTGTCTGTTTTCCTTCCTATCTTCCTTCCTTCCTTCCTTCATTTCTCCCTCTCTTTCTTCATTTCTGTCTTTCCCGCAACAACAAAACTGTAGCAGAAACACCGTTGTAGAATGTTACTCAGAAAAAAAAAGAAGAAGAGAAAACGAAAAAAATCAGTAGACGAACTGACGATGCATTAGGTACCTACACGCACAGGTACGTAAAAACACACACACACAACGCACGCACGCACGCGCGTTTGGCGTGTATGGCGTATTAGTATACGCATACACCACACCACACCACACCACACAAGTCTTAGATTCCGTTATTGCATCCTGAATTATTTTGACGTTGTTGTTGCTGATGTTGTTATTGTTGGAAGCTGTAGTTAGCCAAAGTAGAGATGGATGGGGGGAAAAAAAAAATCACGCACAAAACGAAACAAACACAAAAAAAAACAACCCCAAAAAACAACCCACCCCCCTGCACTCACACACACACACACACACACACACACATCACTTTTTTTTCTTCTTTCTATCCATCCAATCCATCCATCTAACCAGTCCATCATTAAATGCTCGCCCGCGCCGGCAACACCTATAGCGGCGCTCTCTCTCTCCAAGCCACAACTACTTCCTTTGTCGCTGACTAACTCCCACTGGCTTGCTTGTTGCCTTTGTCGCTGTTAGCCTGGTTGCTTGCTTGGCTGTGCTTGGCTGTGCTTGGCTGTGCTTTGCTAGCTAGCTTGCTTGCTTTACTTACTGGCAGCGCGAGCTGACGCCGTCGCAGAACGAACATGATGTTGATGCTGCAAGGCATTGGCAAGCGACAAAGACGAGGAGAAGGAGAAGGAGGAGGAGAAGGAGGAGCAGGAGGAGAGAGTGTGGAAAGAGAGAGAGAGAGGGAGCGAGAGAGTCACAGACTTGAGGCAGACAGACAGACAGACAGAAAAGAACCGCTCGCAGCATGGTTAGTGGTGGTGGTGGTGGCTTAGAATGCACACGGTAGAAGTAGGAACAAGAAGAAGAAGAAGAGAAAGATAAAAGAAAAGAAAGAAAGAAAGAAAAACAAAGGTTCAGCTAGTTAATGATCGAGGCGGGCTTCCGCCGCCGTGTACACAACAAGGCAAAACTACCATACCCAGTCGAAATGGGGACAGATACAGAGAGTGTGTTTGTGGGGTGAGGGTGGGGTTGTGGTGGGTGTGTGTGTGTGTTTTGATGGGAGAGAAGAGATTGAGAAGGGGAGAGGGGAGGGAGTACCGGCAGAGATCGAGGAGAGAGGGGGAGAGAGAGAGGGGGGAGAGAGAGGGGGAAGGGAGAGAGAGGAAATGGGAGAGAGGGAAAGAGAGAGGGAGAGGGAGGGAGAGATGGAGAGGGAGATATGGAGAAGGAGAGAGAGAGGGAGAGAGATAGGGTGGGAGAGAGGGGGGAGGGAGGAGAGAGGGAGACACAGACAGACAGATAGAAAGAGAAAGACATGGGGGTAGGGTGGTGGAGGGGGAGAGGGGCGGGGGTAAGCGCGCGAACACATACACACACACACAAACACACAGCTTCTTTGGGGGAAATGTCAACAACAACCACCATTACCACCACCACAACCACCACCTCCTCCACCACCACCACCACGACAAAGAATGTCGACTGACGACGGAACCAAAACAAGCTGCTATCACAACTTCTCTGTGTTGTGTGCAAATATTTCCAGCACCATTTATATATATATATATATATATATATATATATATATATATATATATATATATATATATATATATATATATATAGTGAAGGAAATCAAGAAGTGCAGGAAACAACTAAACCAACCATTCCGGTTTTTTTGCTTGTTTGTTTGCTTTCTAAACGGCTTTGCAAAGATTGAAAAGAAAGAAGAGGAATTATAGCATTCCTTCAAAGAATGAATTCCAAGTTGGCAGTCACACAATCTGCAAAGACTGAAAAGGTAGAGCATCCCTTCAAAGAAAGAATTCCATGTTGGCAGTCACACAATCTGCAAAGACTGAAAAGGTAGAGCATCCCTTCAAAGAATGAATTCCATGTTGGCAGTCACACAATCTGCAAAGACTGAAAAGGTAGAGCATCCCTTCAAAGAAAGAATTCCAAGTTGGCAGTCACACAATCTGCAAAGACTGAAAAGGTAGAGCATCCCTTCAAAGAATGAATTCCATGTTGGCAGTCACACAAATGTGTGCCTGGTTTGTGTGTGTGCGATGATGTTTGTGGGGAAGTGGGGCGTGGAGTGGAGTGGGGGAGGGGGAGGAGGGGAGGAGGAGGGGTTAAGGGTGTGACTGCTTCAAAGCTTTGCATGTGAACATGATGTTCATTGCATTGTGACGTGTGTGTGTGTGTGTGTGTGTGTGTGTGACCGGTGCTGCTAGGAGCTGGAAGTGAATTTTCAGTTATTGTGATATGGTTGTTGTTGTTTCTTTTTTCATTGTAATATCGGGGATAGTCTTCAGTATTGTGGTAGGGTTTCTGAGTATTGTGGTGATTATGATATTGCATTTTATTGAGCCTTTTTCATGTGATATGCATGATGAGTGTGATGATTGTGTGTGTCTGTGTGTGTGCGGAATTGGCAGTGAACTCTCACCCCCTCCCACACCCCCCCCCCAGCCCCTACGGCGAGTGATTCCAGAGAAAATCATATCGCAGGGGATGAGACGATAAACCGTGGTCCCGTGTGCAGCATGCACTTTGCGCACGTAAAAGAACCAAGGGCAACAAATGGGTTGTCCCTGGGAAAATTCTGTAGAAAAATCCACTTCGATAGGAAAAAAAAAAAAAAAAAAAAAAAGGGTGGCGCTCTCAGTATAGCAACGCGCTGTACCTGGGGAGAGCAGCACGAATTTCACATAGAGAAATCTGTTGTGACGACGGAGAAAGAAAAAAAAGAAAAAAAAGAAAGAAAAGAGAGACAGAGACAGAGAAATACATATGTCACAAA
>NC_134889.1:7476895-7486895 GCF_041734735.1 Babylonia areolata
TTCTCTTGCCTCTCTCTCTCTGCTTCTCTCACTCTCCCCCCCCTCCACTTCTCTGTCATTCTCTTGCCTCTCTCTCTGTGCTTCTCTCACTCTCCCCCCCCTCCACTTCTCTGTCATTCTCTTGCCTCTCTCTCTCTGCTTCTCTCACTCTCCCCCCCCCTCCACTTCTCTGTCATTCTCTTGCCTCTCTCTCTCTGCTTCTCTCACTCTCCCCCCCCCCCTCCACTTCTCTGTCATTCTCTTGCCTCTCTCTCTGTGCTTCTCCCCCCCCCTTCCACTTCTCTGTCATTCTCTTGCCCCTCTCTCTGTGCTTCTCTCCCCCCCCCCTCCCCCCCTCCACTTCTCTGTCATTCTCTTGCCTCTCTCTCTGTGCTTCTCTCCCCCCCCCCCACTTCTCTGTCATTCTCTTGCCTCTCTCTCTGTGCTTCTCTCCCCCCCCCCTCCACTTCTCTGTCATTCTCTTGCCTCTCTCTCTGTGCTTCTCTCCCCCCCCCTCCACTTCTCTGTCATTCTCTTGCCTCTCTCTCTGTGCTTCTCTCACTCTCCCCCCCCCTCCACTTCTCTGTCATTCTCTTGCCTCTCTCTCTCTGCTTCTCTCACTCTCCCCCCCCTCCACTTCTCTGTCATTCTCTTGCCTCTCTCTCTGTGCTTCTCTCCCCCCCCCCCCTTCCACTTCTCTGTCATTCTCTTGCCTCTCTCTCTGTGCTTCTCTCCCCCCCCCCCTTCACTTCTCTGTCATTTGCCTTGCTCTCTGTTTCTCTCTCTCTCTCTCTCTGTTTCCCTCTCTCTTATCACTCCCCTCCTCTCCTCTCCTCCTCCTCCTCCCTCTTCCTCGAACTCTTTTGTTTACGTTGTCATCGGAGCCATTATTGTCGCAGCTGGATCTGCTTGATGTCTGTCGGAGGCTGCAATTGAAAGGGTCTGCAGCCATCCTTCAGTTCTGGAACTGGCGAGGCTGCAGAAGGGACCACGAAACACAGCGGTGTGACGGTGCCATGACAGCACTGTGGAGCAGGGAGAGTGAGAGAGAAAGAGGTGGTGGAGGGGTGGGGGGGGACAGGCAGGGCGAGAGAGAGAGGGGGAGAGAGAGAGGGGGGGGGGGGAGAGAGGGGGGGTGGGAGAGAGGGAGAGGGGGGTGGGCAAGAGAGGGGGAGAGAGGGTGGAGAGGGGGGTGGGCGAGAGAGAGAGAGGGGGGGAGGGAGAGAGAGAGAGGGGGAGGGAGAGAGAGGGGGAGAGAGAAAGGGGGGAGAGTGGAGAGTGAGTGAGAGGGAGACACGGGTAGGCGGTGATAAGGGGGTGGGGAGAGGAAGGGAGGGAGGGGGGGAGAGAAAGAGAGAGAGAAAGACAGGGAGAGAGAGAGAGAGAGAGAAAGACAGGGAGAGAGAGAGAGAGAGAGAGAGAGAGGGAGGAAGGGAGAAGACTGAGAGAGAGAGAGAGAGAGAGAGAAGACAGGGAGAGAGAGAGAGGGAGGAAGGGAGGGAGAAGACAGAGAGAGAGAGAAGACAGGGAGAGAGAGAGAGAGAAGACAGAGAGGGGGAGAGGGAGGGAGGGAGAGAGAGAAAGAGAGAGTGAGTGAGAAAGACAGAGAGAGAGAGAGAGAGAGAGACAGAGACAGAGACAGAGAAAGAGAGAAAGACAGAGACACACAGAGAAAGGCTAGAGGAAGAGAGTGAGGAGAGAGCGAGCGTATTTAGTTATCCATTTCTTCATTCATTCATTTGTTCGTTCGTTCATTCGCTTATTTATATATTCATTCATTTTTTTTAAAATCTATGTATTCATCTATTTCATCGTATTTACACAGTTCAAGTTTATTCATTTCTCTCTTCTTTTTTTTTTTCACTTACATCCTTTGACACGCAGTTTGCAGAAGATGATGAAAAGTTGGTGGTTGTTTTTTTTTGGTTTTTTTCTTTAACACCACCAACCCACACCCACACCAACACCCTTCTCCGTCCACCCACCCCCCAAAAAACCCTCACCCCTCTCTCTCTCTTCCACCCCCCACCCCCTCCCCACTCCACCCACGACTACCTTAACCCTTCCTCTGTCAGACTCTATCCTTACCTCCACTCCCCCCCTCCCTCCCTCCCTCTGCACCATCACCATCTTCTCCATTTCCCTGCTCCATGCAATTTCTCGATCGATGGAAAGGCTTTCCCCGCCCCCCCTGCGATGTACCGATACATCATTATGTCAGGCCGCAAAACTATTGATCAGACATCCCCCCCCTCCTCCCCCCCAACACACACACACACAAACACCACCCCCTCCCTCTCCTCTTCCACTCCAAGGGAGTTATTCTTTCTTTTCTTTTCGTTATTCTTTCTTTCTTTTTTTTTGTGCATTCTTTCTTTCTTTCTTTCCTTCCTTCTTTAGTTTTCTTTCTTTCTTTTTCTTTCTTTCTCTTATTTTAATACTTTCTTTCTTTTCCTTTCTTTCTTTTCCTTTTCTTCTTTCTTTCTCTTCTTTTCCTTCCTTCATTCTTTCTTTTTCTTTCCTTTTTTGTACATTCTTTCTTTCCTTCTTTAGTATTCCTTCTTTCTTTCTTTCTTTTTCTTCTCCTTCTTTCTTTTCTTTTCCTTCTTTCTTTTTTCCTCCCTTCTTTCTTTCTTTCTTTCTTTTCCTCCCTTCTTTCTTTCTTTCCTTCTTTAGTTTTCTTTTTTTTTCTTTCTTTTCCTTCATTCTTTCTTTCTTTCTCTTCTTTCTTTCTTTTCCTTCTTTCTTTCTCTTCTTTTCCTTCTTTCTTTCTTTTATTCATTAATTTTATTCATTCTTTCCTGTCTTTCTTTCCTCCCTTTCGTTGTCGCTGCTGGTCTGCTTCCTTAGAAAATGTTTGTCATCGTTCTTTCTTCGTTCCGTTCCTACAAGAGTTAATTAAAAAAAAAAAAAATATATATATTCATTTATTTTTGAGTGAGGGGGGTGGGGAGGGGGTAATGGGGGTAAGGGGGGGGGGGAGGGGGAGAAGGGGTTGGACGTCTGGTTGTTTGTGGCAATATTAGAAATAACAGGACGTTTTCTTGTTTGTGGCAATATTAGAAATAACAGGACGTTTTCTTGTTTGTAGCAATATTAGAAGTAACAGGACGTTTTCTTGTTTGTGGCAATATTAGAAATAACAGGACGTTTTCTTGTTTGTAGCAATATTAGAAGCAACATGACGTTTGTTTGTTTGTGGCAATATTAGAAGTAACATGACGTTTGTTTGTTTGTGGCAATATTAGAACTAACATGACGTTTGTTTGTTTGTGGCAATATTATAACTAACATGACGTTTGTTTCTTTGTGGCAATATTAGAACTAAAGTGACGTTTGTTTGTTTGTGGCAATATTTAAGGTAACACGAAGTTTGTCTGTCTGTTTGTGGCAATATTAGAAGTAACATGACGTTTGTTTTTTGGTTTATTTGTTTGTGGCAATATTAGAACTAACATGTCGTTTGTTTGTTTGTGGCAATATTAGAACTAACATGACGTTTGTTTGTTTGTGGCAATATTAGAGGTAACACAAAGTTTGTTTGTTTGTTTGTGGCAATGTTAGAACTAACATGTCGTTTGTTTGTTTGTGGCAATATTAGAGGTAACACAAAGTTTGTTTGTTTGTTTGTGGCAATGTTAGAACTAACATGACGGCTGTTTGTGGCAATATTACAACTAACATGACGTTTGTTTGTGGCAATATTAGAACTAACATGACGTTTGTTTGTTTGTGGCAATGTTAGAACTAACATGACGGCTGTTTGTGGCAATATTACAACTAACATGACGTTTGTTTGTTTGTGGCAATATTAGAACTAACATGACGTTTGTTTGTTTGTGGCAATATTCGAGGTAACACAAAGTTTGTTTGTTTGTTTGTGGCAATGTTAGAAGTAACATGACGGCTGTTTGTGGCAATATTACAACTAACATGACGTTTGTTTGTGGCAATATTAGAACTAATATGACGTTTGTTTGCTTGTGGCAATATTAGAACTAACATGACGTTTGTTTGTTTGTTTGTTTGTGGCAATATTAGAACTAACATGACGTTTTTTTAGTTTGTGGCAATATTAGAGGTAACACAATGTTTGTTTGTTTGTTTGTTTGTTTGTAGCAATATTAGAAGTAACGTGACGTTTGTTTGTGGAAATATTAGAAGTAACATGACGTTTGTTTGTTTGTGGCAATGTTAGGTTAACACGACGTTTGTTTGTTTGTGGCAATGTTAGGTGTAACATGACGTTTGTTTGTTTGTGGCAATGTTAGGTGTAACATGACGTTTGTTTGTTTGTGGCAATGTTAGGTGTAACATGACGTTTGTTTGTTTCTGGCAATGTTAGATGTAACATGACGTTTGTTTGTTTGTGGCAATGTTAGGTTAACACGACGTTTGTTTGTTTGTGGCAATGTTAGGTGTGACACGACGTTTGTTTGTTTCTGGCAATGTTAGATGTAACATGACGTTTGTTTGTTTGTGGCAATGTTAGGTTAACACGACGTTTGTTTGTTTGTGGCAATGTTAGGTGTAACACGACGTTTGTTTGTTTGTGGCAATGTTAGGTGTAACATGGCGTTTGTTTGCTTATGGCAATGTTAGGTGTAACACGACGTTTGTTTGTTTGTGGCAATGTTAGGTGTAACACGACGTTTGTTTGTTTGTGGCAATGTTAGGTGTAACATGGCGTTTGTTTGCTTATGGCAATGTTAGGTGTAACACGACGTTTGTTTGTTTGTGGCAATGTTAGATGTAACATGGCGTTTGTTTGCTTGTGGCAATGTTAGGTGTAACACGACGTTTGTTTGTTTCTGGCAATGTTAGGTGTAACACGACGTTTGTTTGTTTGTGGCAATGTTAGATGTAACATGGCGTTTGTTTGCTTGTGGCAATGTTAGGTTAACACGACGTTTGTTTGTTTGTGGCAATGTTAGGTGTAACACGACGTTTGTTTGTTTGTGGCAATGTTAGGAGTGACACGACGTTTGTTTGTTTGTGGCAACATCAGAAGTAACATGAAGTTGGTTTGTTTGTGGCAACATCAGAAATAACAACACGTTTGTTTATTTATGGCAACATTAAAAGTAACATGACGTTTGTTTGTTCGTTTTGGTGCTGGTACACTTGCTCCTTTGTTCGTCGTCCCTTCTTTCTTTCATTCTGTCTTTCTTTGTTTTCTGATATTTTCTTTCTTCCTTTTCTTGTCTTCTTTCTTTTCTTTGTTTCCTCCTTTCTTGTTTTCTTCATTCCTTTCTGTTTGTTGGTTGGTTTTTCGTTGGTGCCTCTCTTCTTTCTTTATTTCTTTGCTTTCTTTGTTTCTGGAACTTGTATACTGATGACATCTCTCTCTCTCTCTCTGACTCACTTTCCTATCCATCTGTCAATCTTAGTGTGTGTGTGTGAGAGAGAAGGGGGGGTGCGTGTGTGTGTATGTATGCATGTGTGTGCGTGGGTGGGTGTGAAGGGGTGTGTGTGTGTGTTGGGGGGGGGGGAGAGAGAGGAGGTGAGGGTTGGAGGGCTTGCTTTCTTCATTATGTTTGTCCTTCTGCATGAATACCCTTTTCCCTCCACTTATGTGTGTGCTATTTGTAATAGATGTAGATTAGCAAGGACAGATTGGAAGAATAGGCTATGCTTAAAATCTCAGTCCTGGAATGAAAACGTTGTTGAGCTCTGAGGTCTGAGTTTCTTCCCTCTTTCTTTTCTTTCGTTCTTTTTGTTTGTTTGTTTGTTTCTGTCTTTATTCATTTCACTGGTCTATTTCTGTTCCTTCGTTCTCTCTTGTTTCCTTTCTTCTTTTCTCTCCTCCTTTTGCTGTTCTCCTGTCCCTTCTTTCTCTTTCTATCTTTCCTTCCTTCACTTTTTTTCTTCTTCTACACATTGTTCTCATCCTTCATGTGCTCTTCCTTGTTTTTTTTTCTTTTTTTTAATTCCTTCGTTTCCTTCTTTCCTTTCTTCATTCGTTCTTCATTCCTTTTATCGTTTAGTTCTGTTTTCGTTTTTTTTTTCCGTCCTTTCTGTCATTCTTTCTCTCTTTTTTTTTTCCCTCCTCTTCTCTCTTTCTCCCTTCGTTGAACTTCGAAATTTCTTCGCCGACAGACGTATACGTACCAGTATGCCTACCAGTCGAATGTGTCAAGCGAAGCGTTTATTTATGGCCAAAGTCACATAATACCATGTGACACTTGAGAGACCTAACGCAAGAACATACGTTAGATAACATACGACACATGGGCTTTGTAGGATACTGGAAAAGTTTCAGCAGACAGAAGTTTGTGTGTGTGTGTGTGTGTGTGTGTGTGTGTGTGTGTGTGTGTGTGTGTGTGTGTGTGTGTGTGTGTGTGTGTGTGTGTGTGTGTGTGTGTGTGACGACAGAATAATTTATGGTGACGAGAACTAAAACCTGCCCCCGGACTTACTTTACAGCTATTGATTAACGTAAGTCTGACTCTCTGAAGTCCCGTTTTTTTAACTTTTTAAATTTTTTTGCGCGTAAGCACACAGTTATAAAGGCAGCGACACATTGAAGCAGACAAACACAAACATACACAGACACAGGTACACACACAGACACACACAGGCACACGCATACACACATTGTGGAGATACATAAGGGGGATGGGGGGAGGGGGGGGAGGGGGAGAGGAAGACAGACAGAAACAGAGACAAAGACAGTGAGGGAGAGAGTGACAAAGACAGAGATAATCACAGACTCAAGAAGACAGAGAGAGAGAGAGTGTGTGTGTGTATTCACCGACGTGAGAGACAGAGACAGAGACAGAGAGAGAGAGAGAGAGAGAGAGAGAGAGAGAGAGAGAGAGAGAGAGAGAGACAGACAGAGACAGAGAGACAGACAGACAGACAGAGACAGAGAGGGAGAGGGAGAGAGACAGACAGACAGACAGACAAAGATCGATACAGAGCGACTGAGAAAGACGTATGACACAGACCCGAGAGAATCAGCGGGGGTTTCCATACAGGGGAGTGAACTCACCAAACCCTATCCAAGCCGTGGCAATAACATCGGTTGTTTACCTTGGACCAGTTCGTCAACACCAAACACGGCGGAGAAGGGGAAGAGGGGTGTGTGTGTGGGAAGTGGGGGGAGGGGGGGAGAAGTAAGAGAAAGAAGAGAGACATGTGTGTGTGCGTGTGTGTGTGTGTGTGTGTGTGTGTGTGTGTGTGTGTGCGTGCAAGTATGTGCGCGTGCGTGTGTGCGAGTGTGTGTGTACACGCGCACGGTAAAACAGCGACGACAAAAACCGATGCAGCAGACTTAACAACAACATCACACAGAGCGTAATATGCCCGCAGGACAAAGCAAGGCTCTTTTTACACGCCTGACACACAGTGAAATCAGTCTTCCCCGTCTCTGTCTCTGTCTCTCTCTCGTCACCAGGTGGATGATGAAAAACATTTTCTTTTTTTTTTAGTGTGAAGTTTATAATACTGTGCGAGAAAAATGCATGTTCTTTAAAACAGGTATGGCTAAAAACCATGATGTTGTTACTGTTTTGTCATCTGATAATGAAATCATAATTAGATCGATTACTAAATTCTTTGCAGAAGCTCAAAGAATGAGACAGAGGTACATAAGTCAGAATAGTATCAAGAGCATAGAAGGCACTTAATCAGTCAGTACAGAAGTTGCTATTTTATTTGGACAAAACAGAAAACATAACATTGCATACTAGAGTGTATTGTTGAGGCAGTCTGTACTGGTTTGACGTATTTTTGAATGGTTGGTCGAGTCAGTCCCCATTACATTTTGTCATTTTATTATCATTACATTTTTGTTTTTCTTTAGTTCCGTTTCGTTGAATTTTTGTCAGGATGTGTAAGTAAGTGTTTCCAAGTATTACATATTTTCTTGGTTTAAACCGACTGAAGAGTTCAGAGAACAAGTATAGATTTTTTATTGTTTTGAAGCTAAAATATATGCATTTATGTTGTTGCCCCCTTGTCAAAAGACCTTTCTTGGCAATGATAATAAATAATGCCAGTGTCCAGTGTCTCTCTCTCTCTCTCTCTCACTCTCTCCATCTCTCTCCCTCCATCTGTCACCAACGACAGGTCTTTTTACACGCACTTACAGTGAAATCAGTTCTCCCCAAGTATTCCCAAATTGGAACCGTCAGCTCACTCAGTGCGAGGCTGTCATTTCTCCGTTTGTCTCTGGTTATATATATATATATATATATATATATATATATATATATATATATATATATATATATATGTATATATATATATATATATATATATATATATATATATATATATATATATATATATATATATATCTGTCAGAAACAAGTTTTTTTTTGTTTTTTTACACGAATGTCACAGTGAAACCAGTTCTTCTGTCTTCCCAAATTGGAACTGTCAGTTCTCTGTGTGTGTGTGTGTGTGTGTGTGTGTGTGTGTGTGTGTGTGTGTGTGTGTGTGTCTGTCCTTGCCTGCCTCTCTCTCTCTCTCTCTGTCTGTCTGTAATGAATTGGCAATAGAAGTAATAAAAGAAGGGTAGGCACGGTGCTATGTTTACAACTGATTATTCAGAATCGTTTGTTCTACTACCAGCCGATGATATAGTTTTGTTCTCAGAAACTGTTACTGGTTTGCAGTCACAGTTAAACCGCCTGAAAAATGCAGCAAATAAATTACAGTCACGTGTTAATTCAAACAAAAGTAATGTGTGTGTGTGTGTGGTGTGTGTGTGTGTGTGTGTGTGTGTGTGTGTGTGTGTGTGTGTGTGTTGGGGGTGGGGGTGGGGGGTATTTGGCAACGAGGTAAAGGTGTTTTTTTATGGTGTTGCATTGTCTGTTGTGAATGCTTATAAATATGTTGGAATCCTTTTTTCAACCCGTTTAAATTTTGTAGCAGCATGTAGAGACCTGTCTAGTAGAGCAAAGAATGCATTGATATTTGTTTGAACAGCAAGTCTTTGGATCTTTTTCTCAATTTTTTTTTATGCTCAAATACAACCCATTGTGCAATATGGATCTGAAATGTAGGTACTAGATTTAAAAAAAAGAAAAGCTATTGGGCATTGTGAGTCAGTGCATTTGTTTGGGCTAAAAAAACGTTTTTAGGAGTTAGTATGAAAACACCAAATGATTCAGTTTATGGTGAGGCGAATAGGTATCCTATTCACATCAACTCTACAGTTAGATGTGTCGGTAATTGGCTAAAATTACTCAAAATGAACAATGATAGATTACCACGAAAAGCTTATGACATGTTGTGTAATTTAGACTTGAAGGGGAAAAAAAACATAACTGGGTTTCTAATGTACGATTATGTTTATTTGAACTTGGTTTTGGGTATGCTTGGGTTAAATCGTTAGGAAAAATCATTTGTGCGAATTATCCGCAAACAACTGATTGACTGCAGATGGCAAGGTTGGGAAAACTACATTGAGTACAGTGACATGTTTGATATATATATATATATATATATATATATATATATATATATATATATATATATTACACACACACACACACATACATATATACATACATACAGAGAGAGAGAGAGAGAGAGAGAGAGAGAGAGAGGAGAGTCAACTCATTTAGTAAAGAAATATCTGTCTTTGAATCTAGATCGTTATTGACGATTTATCTTGACCATATTCTGATTTAGTATAACCGAAATTAATGTTCATAAGTTTCGTTATAACAATATACATAAATCTGCTTTGTTACGTCCATTGTGCAAAGTCTCTATTGAAGATGAATGTCAGTTTGTTTTGATGTGTCCTGCTTTGCATCACCTTCGTGTGAAATTCTTACCTAAGAAGTATTATACAGATCCATGTTTGTTCCGATTAGGTCTACTGATGGCTTCTAGTAATGAAAAGAACGTTCGTAGTTTGGCACTTTATCTGTTCAAAGCATTCCAGCTGCGAGTGTCTCTTGTATCATAAAATTTTTTGTGAGGACCTGTGGTGCTTATCTATGTATTAATTATCAACTCTATTGTTGCCCCTCTTCATAGAGGGCCACGGCCTTAAATGAAT
>NC_134889.1:7494395-7496895 GCF_041734735.1 Babylonia areolata
TTCGTATGGAGACAGTTAAAGTACACTGAATATTCAAACAGGAACAACAAGAAAAAAACGACGACGACAACAGCAACACTTGGATAAAAGTTACAAAACATAATATATTTCTCCACTTCCTATCAATATACAAAAACAAAAACCAAAGCGGTCACTAGTATAATAATTCTGGCGTCTACATTTCCATCTTGCGTTCTCTGAATGAGGATTCGAACGCGATAATTTCAACTTTGAGAATTTTGAAAGAAAAGAAAAGTCCTTTTGAAGATAACAATTCACCATACTACACATCACCCCCCCCCCCCACCCACCCCACCCACCTACCTTCCTCCTCCCCCCTCCCCTCCCCTCCCCCAGAACGTTACAAAGACATGTAAATGAAGATCACATTGTGTGTGTTGCACAAAAGAGCTGAACATGAATAAAATTAAAACCAACAAAACAAACAACTGGGACGCGTTGTGAATTTGAATGAACAGGAGAAGCAATGCCTATTTTTGGCATTATACCTTTCGTGTGACACCTTCCCAGAGGAGCGCGAAAGAAAGGAATTAATACAATAACCCCCCCCCCCCCCCCCCCCCCCCATGTTTCAATCAATGGAAAAGGGGAGATAAAACGAACAAGTTGATAGAACAAGTGTCCCAGTTGAATCTGCTTGGTTTTGGGCCAATTCATCTTTGTTAGACAGTTAGACGAGCGTTTGTTTTGTTTTGTCTTTTTTTTTTTTTGGGGGGGGGGGGGGGTTGTGTGTTTTTTACACAAGAGAGAGAGAGAGAGAAACAAAGAGAGAGAGACAGAGACACAGAGAGAGAGCTAGAGAGAGAACTAGAGAGAGAGATGGATGGAGATATATATATATATATATATATATAGAGAGAGAGAGAGAGAGAGAGAGAGAGAGAGAGAGAGAAGAGATAGAGGGACAGAGAAGTGCAGGAGGGGGTTGGAGGGTGTGTGTTGGGGGGGGGGGGAGGGCAGAGAGAAAGAGAGAGAGAGAGCTAGATAGAAAGACAGTGTGAGATAGATACAGTATGGAGAAAGAGACAGACAGAAAGACAGAACTAGAAGAGGGAGAGAGAGTGAGATAATGTGGTGAGAGGGGAAAGAGAGAGAGACAGAGAGAGATTCAAGATGATTTATTCATAAAGGCCGAGGCTCCTAATGAAGGGGTATGTGAACAGACTACAATGAAAAACAAAGAAAAACAAAAACAAAAAACAACTCACATAATACAACATACACAGAAAACTCGATATAACCTAAGTTCCAAATAAAAACTAGCCTAGCTACGGAAACAGTGTTTTCATGACGTAATAGTTTCTCGGACTTTGAAAGCTTTATATAAATACAAAGCAAGGTTTCTAACAATTTCACAGGAGGCTGAAGACATTAACAGGTTCAATTTAAACATATTTGGTTGTCTGTAATATTTAGGCTTAATAAATGATTCTCGAATATTCATCAAAGCTGGACAACAAAGGACAAAGTGCATTTCATTTTCTGTCGAATCTTTGCACAATGGACAAATCAGATCACTGTCATTACATGTTCTGTATCTATAATGACGAACCTCTAGCTCAGAAATACATAATCTGAATCTTGTTGTTATATATTTCAAATGTCTATCCATATTTAACATCAGGTGGGGGTTTCAAGTCTGGGCCACTGCTGTAATTCCTATAAAAATAAAATCAAATCTTTCACTATTTTGAATATGATCAGACCATTTCTGCCATCTACAATCGATCAAACGTTAGCGAAAAGCACAAATAAGTAACTGAATGCGGCCAACACCTTGGTTTAACCAAACCAAACAAAACCCATACTCAAATAAACAGTGGCGTATTTTTGTTACCCAACTCACTTTGCATCTAGTATCTAAATCAAACAGCACATTATAAGCTTTACGAGGTAATCTGTTGTCATCCATTTCTAATAACCTTAACCGATAACGAATACATTTAACTGCAGCAACTAAATACATCAGGTACCGATTTGTTTCTCCATAAACTAAATCATTAGGAGTTTGCCTCTCAACACCTAAAAATTTCTTCAAAGCAAAAGTACGAACTGATTCACAAAGAACAGCGGCTCTATCTGGGCCCCACAACTCCAAACCGTATAACACAGCTCTGTGTGTGTGTGTGTGTGTGTGTGTGTGTGACTGACAGAGAGACAGACAGACAGACAGACAGACAGAGAAACTAAAGAGAGAGATAGAGGGAAAAGAGAAAAAGAGAAAAGAGGTTGGAACCCCCCGAGTCATATTTCCACCTCTTCTTCCGCGGGCCAATCAAAACCGAGCACAACAACAACAACAGTTGATAAATATTGCGTGACAGTATTGACCAAGGAAAGGAGAGGTGGTCTAGTGGTTACAAGCCCATCTAGGAAACAAGAAATCCAAGGGCACGGGTTCAAGTTCGAGTCCTGTAATCATACCAACCGGGATGTTTTTTTTGTTTTTTTTCTGCCCCAAAACATTTTTATTCAGACA
>NC_134889.1:7504395-7506895 GCF_041734735.1 Babylonia areolata
TGCTGGGGTGTTGGTGTTGTGAAGGTTTCGTTGTTCAGTGCTGGGGACTGGGTGTTGTGAAGGTTTCGTTGTTCAGTGCTGGGGGTGTTGGTGTTGTGAAGGTTTCGTTGTTCAGTGCTGGGGTCATGGTGTTGTGAAGGTTTCGTTGTTCAGTGCTGGGTGTTGGTGTTGTGAAGGTTTCGTTGTTCAGTGCTGGGGTGTTGGTGTTGTGGAGGTTTCGTTGTTCAGTGCTGGGGTGTTGGTGTTGTGAAGGTTTCGTTGTTCAGTGCTGGGGTATGGATGTTGTGAAGGTTTCGTTGTTCAGTGCTGGGGTGTTGGTGTTTTGAAGGTTTCATTGTTCAGTGCTGGGGTCATGGTGTTGTGAAGGTTTCGTTGTTCAGTGCTGGGGTCATGGTGTTGTGAAGGTTTCGTTGTTCAGTGCTGGGGTCATGGTGTTGTGAAGGTTTCGTTGTTCAGTGCTGGGGTCATGGTGTTGTGAAGGTTTCGTTGTTCAGTGCTGGGGTGTTGGTGTTGTGAAGGTTTCGTTGTTCAGTGCTGGGGTGTTGGTGTTGTGAAGGTTTCGTTGTTCAGTGCTGGGGTGTTGGTGTTGTGAAAGTTTCGTTGTTCAGTGCTGGGGTCTGTGTGTTGTGAAGGTTTCGTTGTTCAGTGCTTGGGTCTGGGTGTTGTGAAGGTTTCGTTGTTCAGTACTGGGGTGTTGGTGTTGTGAAGGTTTCGTTGTTCAGTACTGTGGTCATGGTGTTGTGAAGGTTTCGTTGTTCAGTACTGGGGTCATGGTGTTGTGATGGTTTCGTTGTTCAGTACTGGGGTCATGGTGTTGTGAAGGTTTCGTTGTTCAGTGCTGGGGTGTTGGTGTTGTGAAGGTTTCGTTGTTCAGTGCTGGGGTGTTGGTGTTGTGGAGGTTTCGTTGTTCAGTGCTGGGGTCTGGGTGTTGTGAAGGTTTCGTTGTTCAGTGCTGGGGTCTGGGTGTTGTGATGGTTTGGTTCTTCAGTGCTGGGGTGTTGGTGTTGTGAAGGTTTCGTTGTTCAGTGCTGGGGTGTTGGTGTTGTGAAGGTTTCGTTGTTCAGTGCTGGGGTGTTGGTGTTGTGAAGGTTTCGTTGTTCAGTGCTGGGGTGTTGGTGTTGTGAAGGTTTCGTTGTTCAGTGCTGGGGTCTGGGTGTTGTGAAGGTTTTGTTGTTCAGTGCTGGGGTCTGTGTGTTGTGAAGGTTTCGTTGTTCAGTACTTGGGTTTGGGTGTTGTGAAGGTTTCGTTGTTCAGTGCTGGGGTCTGGGTGTTGTGAAGGTTTCGTTGTTCAGTGCTGGGGTGTTGGTGTTGTGAAGGTTTCGTTGTTCAGTGCTGGGGTGTTGGTGTTGTGAAGGTTTCGTTGTTCAGTGCTGGGGTCATTGATGTTGTGAAGGTTTCGTTGTTCAGTGCTGGGGTGTTGGTGTTGTGAAGGTTTCGTTGTTCAGTGCTGGGGTGTTGGTGTTGTGAAGGTTTGGTTGTTCAGTGCTGGGGTGTTGGTGTTGTGAAGGTTTCGTTGTTCAGTGCTGGGGTGTTGGTGTTGTGAAGGTTTGGTTGTTCAGTGCTGGGGTGTTGGTGTTGTGAAGGTTTCGTTGTTCAGTGCTGGGGTGTTGTGAAGGTTTCGTTGTTCAGTGCTGGGGTGTTGTGAAGGGTTCGTTGTTCAGTGCTGGGGTTTTGGTGTTGTGAAGGTTTCGTTGTTCAGTGCTGGGGTGTTGGTGTTGTGAAGGTTTCATTGTTCAGTGCTGGGGTGTTGGTGTTGTGAAGGTTTCGTTGTTCAGTACTGGGGTGTTGGTGTTGTGAAGGTTTCGTTGTTCAGTACTGGGGTCATGGTGTTGTGAAGGTTTCGTTGTTCAGTACTGGGGTGTTGGTGTTGTGAAGGTTTCGTTGTTCAGTGCTGGGGTGTTGGTGTTGTGAAGGTTTCGTTGTTCAGTGCTGGGGTGTTGGTGTTGTGAAGGTTTCGTTGTTCAGTGCTGGGGTCATGGTGTTGTGAAGGTTTCGTTGTTCAGTGCTGGGGTCATGGTGTTGTGAAGGTTTCGTTGTTCAGTGCTGGGGTCTGGGTGTTGTGAAGGTTTCGTTGTTCAGTGCTGGGGTGTTGGTGTTGTGGAGGTTTGGTTGTTCAGTGCTGTGGTCTGGGTGTTGTGAAGGTTTCGTTGTTCAGTGCTGGGGTGTTGGTGTTGTGAAGGTTTCGTTGTTCAGTGCTGGGGTGTTGGTGTTGTGAAGGTTTCGTTGTTCAGTGCTGGGGTGTTGGTGTTGTGAAGGTTTCGTTGTTCAGTGCTGGGGTCTGGGTGTTGTGAAGGTTTCGTTGTTCAGTACTGGGGTGTTGGTGTTGTGAAGGTTTCGTTGTTCAGTACTGGGGTCATGGTGTTGTGAAGGTTTCGTTGTTCAGTACTGGGGTGTTGGTGTTGTGAAGGTTTCGTTGTTCAGTACTGGGGTCATGGTGTTGTGAAGGTTTCGTTGTTCAGTACTGGGGTGTTGGTGTTGTGAAGGTTTCGTTGTTCAGTGC
>NC_134889.1:7514395-7519395 GCF_041734735.1 Babylonia areolata
CCTCTCTATCTCTCCTCTCTTTCTCTCCCCTCTCTCACTCTCTCCCCTCTCTCACTCTCGTCTCTCTCTCTCTTTGTCTCTCTCTCTCTCTCTCTTTCCCTATCTCCTCTCTCTCTCGAACGAACTTGTCTATGTGAATTGAGATTTGATATGTATGAGAATATCAAGGAGTCGGTAATGAGAATATGTTTTTGAAATCTTTTCGTCACCGTTTAATGGACTGTAAATGGCAAAACTGGGAAAGTCATGTCCAATCCAGTGATCGTTTCTGTTCCTATAGAGCTTATACTTCTACACATTTAGTTAAATATTATCTTTTGCTTAATATTGACAAACACTTTTGATTCATATTAACACGCTTTAGATTTGGTATTTCTGAAATCAATTTGCACAGGTATCGCTATAAAAATGTTAACCATAAAGGAGAACCTGTGCTCTTTGCGCAAAGAGTCAACGGAAGATGAAGTTCATTTTGTTCTGAAGTGTCCTGTATTGCATAATATTCGTGCAAAATTTGTTTCACAGAAATATTATCAACGCCCTTGTTTGTTTAAATTTTGTCTATTGATGGCATCATCTGATGACAGTATTATAAGAAATCTTACATTGTACTTATTTAAGGCTTTTAAGGTCAGAGAAATAGTATTGTCCTAATTTCTATAGTTTAATTGTGTATGCAGTTGAATGCTTATTGCCAGTTACGGTAATGTATGCATATCTTGTTATCGCCCCTCATTCATATGGGGTAATGGCCTCAATGAATAAATCATCTGCGTCCTCTCTCTCTCTCTCTCTAGTTGTTAACTTTCTTGTTAAGTTGTTCAATGTTCTTTTTGATAAGGGTCTATATCCGGATAACTGGTCAGAGAGTATCATCGTTCCTCTTTTTAAGAAGGGTAATATGAATAATCCAAACAATTATAGAGGAATATCGTTGTGTGATATTAGCAGTAAGCTTTTTAGTTTTGTTATAAACAATAGATTACAAGAATGGGTTGATCAGAATAATAGTACAGGGGAATACCAGGCGGCTTTTAAGCGAGATTACTCTACTATTGATCACATGTTTACATTATTAGCACTTATTCAAAAACAATTTTGTTCAAACAGAAAATTATACATAGCTTTTATAAATTTTGAGAAGGCATTTGATTCAGTTTCGAGAAAATTACTATGGCCAATTCTTCTGAAAAATGGTATTAATGGGAAGTTATATAAATGCTTAGGAAGCATGTATGATACTGTTAAAGCTAGAGTAAGGTGTGGTGATAAACTTACATAATGCATCAATTGTACAAGTGGTGTAAAACAGGGTGATGTTTGTAGTCCTGTGTTATTTTCATTATTTGTTAATGAATTGGCTCTTGAAATAATCCAAAATGGTCGGCATGGTGCCAAACTGGATAACAGTCTTATAGAGCTCTTCATACTTTTGTTTGTTATGATATTTCCCACCGTCGAACCTTATATCGTACTGAATATGAATAGACATATGAGGTATGCATTGACAAAATTTAGATTGGGGATGTCGGAAATTGCTGTACATAGTTCCCGGTACAGTTACGAGAAAAATGAGATATGTCCATTGTGTAAAGAAGAAACAGAAGATGAAATCCACTTTGTATTATGCTGCCACTGTCTTCACGATTTAAGAACAAAATTTATACCACAGATTTATCATGATAGGCAGAACCTGTTTTCGTTACAAATGCTCGTGTCATCAAAAACTGAAAATATAATGATAAATTTATCTCTCTATATACACAAAGCTTTGAAGAGGCGTGAGAACGCAACAGAATTGTTCGATGTCAGAGAGTAAGGCAATGACGATTGCTTTTTGTTGCTTGTTCGTTTTTGTTGTTGTTTTTCTCTTGGAGTCTTAGTATTTACTTGTTCACGTAATATTTTTGTGTCCGTATGTTGTTTGTATGTAAACAATATTCATAACACCATATAAGGTAGAAAATCTTCTTTACTTTTGTTTAACCCCTTCAAATGGGGCAATGGCCTTATATTGAATAAACCGTTCGTTCGTTCGTTCTCTCTCTCTCTCTCTCTCTCTCTCTGTCACACACACACACACTCTCTCCCTGCCCCCCCCCTCTTTTTTCTCCCACCCTCTCCCCTATCTCCCCGTTTCTCTCAGTCTCCTTCCTGCCTCTCTATCTCTCCTCCCCCACCCCCTCTTCTATTACTGGCAAGCTTCTCCAGAACTCGAGTGTATCTTCTCTTCTTGCAAACATGTGGTAACTAGTTGCTAACAGTCATCAACAATTCTCTCTCTCTTCCCCCTCCCTCCCTCCCTCTCCCTTTCCCCACCCACTCTGTGTGTGTGAGTGGGGGGAGGGGGGTAAAGGGGGGGGTTGTGTGTGTTTGTGTGGGGTGGGGGTGTGGGTTTGTGTGGGGGGGTCGGGGGGTTGGGGTGGGGTGGGGGGTTGGGTGTGTGTGTGTGTGTGTGTGTGTGTGTGTGTGGATGGGTGGGTGGGTGGGTGGGTGTGGTTCTCTCTGATTATCACTGGGTTCTTTGTGTCTCCATGTATTGTTTCATGTATTTCCTTTCCTTGTTCGTTTCTTTGAAAGGAAGAAAGAGAGAGTGAGAGAGAGAGAGAGAGAGAGAGAGAGAGAGAGAGAGAAAGAGAGAAAGGACGGACACATAATTATAGACAAATATACAGTGCACAACAAACACAGCGCGAGCACGCACGCACACACACACACACACACACTCACGCACAAACACACACACACACACATATACAGACACACTCATGCACAAACACACACCAACACACACACACACACACACACACTCTCTCTCTCTCTCTCTCATGCACACGCACACATACACACACACACATGCCCTAGCACGCACGCAGACACGCATGCACACAAACGCATACATCACAGCATAAGCCTTTTACCACATGCAAAGTACATCCGAAAAAGAAAAATACCGAAAAAAATCCCACCCTACCACCTCTCCATACAAAAAAAAAACACCCTAAAAAAACCCATAAAAACAAAACAAAACAAACAAAAAAACAACGAAATTGAATATTAACCGTTTCTGGACCTCAGGGATACAAATTAACCAAAACACACACATCACAGAAGAAGCCTTTAAGACATGCAAAGTACATCCGCAAAAGAAGAAAAAGAAAAAAAACACACCCAAAAATCCAACCCTACCACAATCCTTCCACCTCCCCAAAAATACATATAAAAAGGGAAAGAAATTCCAAATTGAATATTAACCCTTTCTGCACCTCCGGGACACAGATTAACCTCATTACACCCACTTCGTACTATCCCCCCCCCCCCCACCCCCACGCCTTTGGGGGCTAGCTCGCTGACAAACGTGTGTCCAGCTTATTTTGCACAACAAAAAGCCCCGCGCAGCCGCCGACACCACACAAACTTTGAGCTGTCAAACACAGAGCTGGGCTCCTCCTCCTTCACTGTGGCGCCGAGAGGAGTTAGCCCCCTTGGTCCTCCCCCTGCAACCACACGCCTCTCCAGATTTGTTTCCCCTTTTTTATATATATATATATAGTCGGCGTGCAGCGAGAGAGAGAGAGAGAGAGAGAGAGAGAGAGCGTTATCTGAAGTGGGTGGCTAAGGGTTGCAACAAGGTTAACCCACGAGCGCTCACGTTCAGTGAGTCAGTTGGTGGACTGCGATAGAGAGTGAAACAGACAGAGAAAGAGAGAGAGGGGGGATGGGGAGAGAGTGACGAAGACAGCGAGAGAGGGATAGAAAGAAAGAAAGAAAGAAACAGACACACAGAGACAGAGAGAGAGAGACTGGGGGAGAGAGAGAGAGAGAGAGAGAGAGAGAGAGAGAGAGAGAGAGAGAGAAAGTGACGTAGACAGCGAGAGTGGAATCGAAAGAAAGAGAGAGAGAGGGAGAGAGAGAGAGAGAGAGAGAGAGAGTTGGAGAGAGTTGGAGAGAGTGAGGAGATGCATAGAGAGAATGAAAGAAAGACCGTGAAAAAGAGAGAGACTAAGAGAGATGGAGGGAGAGACATACAGACAAAGACAGCCCACTAGCGCACACGTACATTCATTCAATTAGTGGACTGAGTTAGAGAAAGAGAGAGAGAGAGGGTGGGGGGGAGGGGCGAGAGAGTGAGGAAAACGGAGAGAGGGGAGAGAGAAAGAAGGAGACAGATAAAGAGAGAGAGGGAGGTAGATGGAGAGATGAACAGATAGAGACAGAGAAAGAGAGAGACAGAGAGAAAAAGGGAGAGAGAAAGAGACACAGAAAGTGAGGATGACAACAACCCCACCCCACCCCACCCCACCCACGCTCGGAAACCTCGGCAACACGATTGCCCTTTCTGATGTAACAGACTAAAATATATGTCTCTCCAGTCCAGAATCGTCGGAAATAACTCTTTTTTTTTCTTTTTTTTTGGGGGGTGGGGTGGGAGGGTGGGGGTGGGGGGCGCGGGGGGCGGGGGTGAGATATGGATAACAAAATATTCACGCGGGATATGGCATGGTGTGGTTTGATGTAAATGTCGCAACCCCCGACAATAAAAAAGAAAAAGAAATAAAAAATGGAAAAAACAGAAAAAAAAGCATGACCAGCGGAACTTTTTAGAAGAACTTTATATTACATAACTTTATATTGTTGACCACGAAGAGACTGATGCAGAATTGGAGAGACACAGATACAGACAGACAGATAGATAGATAGATAGATAGATAGAATGATGAATAGATAGACATAGAGGTAAACAGATACATAGATTAATTGATAATGCACACATGCATGCATACATATAAAGAGAGAGAGATAGAGACAGACAGACACACACACACACACACACACACACACAGAAAGAGACACAGAGAGACATACATAAATACATTCATACATACATAAATACATACAGACAGATAGACAGACAGAGAGAGTGAGAGGCAAAGAGATACACACACACACACACCACTCCCCCCCCCCACACACACACACACAGCAACCTCCCCCCCCCC
>NC_134889.1:7529395-7534395 GCF_041734735.1 Babylonia areolata
TGCCAGTTTTGTTGAAAAGAACAAAAGAGTCTGTCTTTAAATTCTGAGATAAATTGCTGCTCGATTCCTTCTCCCTGTGACAACCACACAATTCCAAAACCTTGCTCTGATAAAACTTTCTGCTCCATATGTATGTAAAGGTTCAATCTGTGAATCAAATAATTTCCAAAATAAACAGCACCAAAGAGTTGAGCTTTCGTAACATCAAAATTTCGATTACACCCTTTTGCCCCTTACATCAAGATTCTTCTCATGCATAATTCAGACTTAATTTAGGTGAGAATATCATTCCTAAGTATTTGTATGAATTCACTACTCTAACTTCTGTCTTTTTTTTATATAAACAATCTTTCAGGTTCTGATAGGTGTCCACCCATCCAAAAGACCATGACATTAGTTTTATCCAAATTTACTGCCAAATCTAAGCGATCTGCTTCCTCTTCTAAGGCGTTTAGTTAATTTTGCAATCTATTACTGTTCCAGATAAAAGAATGACATCATCTGCAAACAGTAACAAGAAAACCTCAATAGCTCCGGGAATTAATTGTATACCATGTCTGCCTCTACTGGATAATTCGACAGCCAGTTCATATATATCTATATATATATATATATATATATATATATATATATATATATATATATATATATATATATATCTATCTATCTATCTATCTATATATCTATATATATATATATATATATATATATATATATATATATATAAAGGAAAACATATGCGGGCCCAAACAACATCCCTGTTACACTCCATTTGGGCATCCAAAGTAATCAAAATAAACACCCTCCACACGCACACACGCAAGTACAGAATTATAAACACCTTTAAGTGCCATGTACAGTTTACCTTTCATACCCCTTTTACGCAATACATTCCACAATGCATTTCGATGAAAAGAATCAAAGGCCTTCTTGAAATCCACAAAAGCAACAGAAAGTTTCGTATTACATAGCAGATATTTCTGTACTAATGAATATAATTTAAATATGTGCGACAGAAAGAGAGAGAGAGAGAGAGAGAGAGAGAGAGAGACAGACAGAGAGACAGACAGACAGAGTGAGTGAGTGACAAAGAGAGAAAGAGACAGACAGGCAGACAGACAAACAGAGTCAGATTCAGAGAGAGAACACCAAACACTGGGCTGTTTAAGGTCATTAGCTATGACATGGGGGTACATATCAGAACAATCATTCTGAAGACAACGAAACGACAGACAGGAACATGTCATGCTGTCTTTTTCTTTCCTAGTCACTCGACTTCAAAGTTTGAGCAATACAGGGGGGATAGAAAACATAACATTATTTAGCAAGTACTTTGGCAGGTAACATGGGCACAAAGAGAGAGAGAGAGAGAGAGAGAGAGAGAGAGAGAGAGAGAGAGAGAGAGAGAGAGAGAGAGAGACAGACAGACAGACAGACAGATACAGAGACATACAGAGACAGAGACAGACAGGCAGACATACGGGCGGACAGAGAGACAGAGTGCGTATGGGTGCAGACGCGAGGACACACACAAACACACACACAATTATATGAACAAGAAAGGAATTTAAAAAATGCAGATGCCTTCATCTATATATACCTGATGGCATCTGCATTTTATTTCATTTCTTGATCAACTCGCTTACCTATTTTCATCACACACACACACACACACACACACACACACACACACACACACACACACACACACACACACACACTACTTTTCCTCTGATACATAACATGAACTTTTTTTTTCTTTTTTTTTAAACACTAATATTCACATGCATTCCCTTTCCTTTATACACTACTCCTTTCCGTCTAAAAACACTTGTAGTGAGTAGACGTTAAACTGAAGAAACACACACACACACACACACGAACACACACACAAACACACACACACACACTATACAAAATACGATTTTACCTGTCTATGAAAAACAACATTCCTCTGACATTTTAACCATGTTTTAATTTGTAGCTGCTATTGTTGCGGTGGCTGTTACAGTCGTTTTTGTTGTTGTTCCTGTTGCTTCTCTCCACACACAACTCGGCATGAGGGAATGCAATGTTCAACAACTTTTTTTCCTTTTCGTTTCTCTCTCTCTCCCTCCCTCCCTCTCTCTCCTCCCCTCTCTCTCTCTCCCTCCCCCGTCTCTCTCTCTTTCCCTCCCTCTCTCTGTCTCTCCCTCCCCCTCTTTCCCTCCCCTTCTCTCTCTCTCTCCTCCCTCCCCTTCTCTCTCTCCCTCTCTGTCTCTCCCACCCTCTCTCTATGTCTCTCCCTCCCCCCTCTCTCTGTGTCTTTCTCTCCCCCTCTTTCTCTGTCTCTCTCTCCCTCCCTCCACCCCCTCCCTCTCTCTGTTTCTCTCTCCCTCCTTCTTTAGCCTTCAGATGTGTCTCTTTTGTCATGTTTGAAAGGAAAACACTGTGCCTCGTTCAATTGTTCGTTAAATATTCAACGATTTTGTGAAGCCGGCAAAACTTCAGGCGCCCGTTGTTTGCTTCCAAAACACAGGAGGACATGTGCTGAATTTCAAATGGAATATTTTCTGATTTAAGTTTAATTTTCTGCTTTGAAAAGAAATACCTTTTTTTTCCTAAAAAAAAAAAAGTTCTTAAAACACACACACACACACACACACACACACACACACACACGGCGTACAGGTACAAGCATGGTGTTAGTAAAATGTATGCGAAAAAAATGAACAAAATGAAAGAAACAACAGAGAGAGAGAGAGAGAGAGGGGGGGGGGATAGAGAGATACAGGGGGATAGAGAGAGAGAGCGAGAGGGATAGAGAGAGAGGGGATAGAGAGAGATGAGGGGGGATAGAGAGGGGGATAGAGAGAGAGCGAGAGGGTAAGAGAGAGAGAGGATAGAGAGAGATGAAAGAGAGGAGAAAGACACAGAGCGAGAGGGATACAGAGAGAGGAAAGAGAGGGGGGTAGAGAGAGAGGGGTGGGGGTATAGAGAGAGAGAGAAAGGAGAAAGAAAGAGAGGAACAGAGAGGAGAGATAGAGAGAGAGAGGAGAGACAGAGAGACACAGACAGACAGACAGACAGACAGACAGACAGAGAGATCGACAAAGACAGAGACACATAGACAGTCAGGCAAACAGAGAGAGAGAGAGACACTGAACTGAACACTTTAATGTCAATAGCTTTACAGCCCTAATGACATGGGGGTTCATAATACAAATAACAACATGCATCAATAGTAATAATATGAGAGAGAGAGAGAGAGAGAGAGAGAGAGAGAGAGAGAGGCAAACTAAGTGAGAGAGAGAGACAGAGAGAGACAGTCAGGCAAACTGAGAGAGAGAGAGAGAGAGAGAGAGACAGACAGACAGACAGACAGACAGACAGACAAAGACACATAGACAGTCAGGCTAAGTAAGAGAGGGAGGGAGGGGGGGAGGGAGAGAGAGAGAGAGAGAGAGAGAGAGAGAGAGAGAGAGAGATGGACAGGGAGGAGGTGGAGTGAGAACGAGAAAGAGGGGGAAACAAACAGAAACAGAGAGAGAGAGAGAGAGTCAAACAGACAGACAGACAGACAGAGAAAAACAAACAGGCGGAAGGACAGAGAAAGAAAAATAAAGACAGACAGACACAGACACACAGAGACAGATAAAAAGAAACAGACAGGCACACTCTCTCTCTCTCTCTCTCTCTCTCTCTCTCTCTCTCTCTCACACACACACACAATTGCAGACAGCAGTACATTACCGCACAGTGACTTTTAGGGCAGCACGAACACTTCCTTACCTGCAAAAAGAAGAAACGAAAAAACACATGAAATCATTGTCACATTCCTGACACAAATAAGTAGGGGGAACGAGAGAGAGAGAGAGAGAGAGAGAGAGATCGAAACTTTTTTGGTTTTTTTTTTTTTTTGGGGGGGGGGGGGGGGGGGGGGGAAGGAACAGGCATTTATCGGCCTGGTTTTCGTAAAGAAAACGTATAAACTAATCTAGGAAAAACAAAAGAAGAAAAGAAAAAAAAAACAAAGTGGGGGGTGGGGGATACATACACATTGTATGGCAACAGCAAGAACAAATAAATGTCATAGAAAATACACAATTCTCCACAAAATAACATAGTATGCATATGTGTGAAGGGGAGAGAGAAGAAGGAAGGTACGGAAGGAAGAGTTACGAAGGAGAGAGAGGAAAAACTGTTGAGAGAGAGAGAGAGAGAGAGAGAGAGAGAGAGAGAGAGAGAGAGAGAGAGAGAGAGAGAGAGAGGAAGACGGGGGTGGAGGGAAGGAGGAAGAGAGAAAACGAGAAAGACACATAGACAAGGATATGGAGAATACAGCCTCAGAAATTTTTCAGTCTCACTTATTTCAAAGATTCGTAGAACTTAGCTCTGACATCAGATGATTATGAGAAAGTCTTTTGAAGACGCTGAGACTGGAGTCTATATTATGTGTAGATGAAATATTATTCCATAAATATCCACCAAAATATGTGTGTGTGTGTGTGTGTGTGTGTGTGTGTGTGTGTGTGTGTGTGTGTGTGTGAGTGTGAGAGAGAGAGAGAGAGGAGGGGGGGAGAGACAGACAGACAGAGAGACAGACAGAGACGGAGAGAGAGACAGACAGACAGACAGACAGAGAGAAAGAGAGACGCAGAGATAAAGACAGAGACAGAGAGAGAGAGACAGAGAGAGACAAACACAGACACAGAAAGACAGAGACGGAGACAGAGACACAGAGAGAGACAGAGATAGACAGACAGACAGACAGACACACACACACACACACACACACACACACACACAGAGAGATCTTATCGACTCCGGCCAGATTTAAAACTTGTGTTATGTCAATATGAGCTGCTCCGGGTGCTGTCCCTTCAAAAGCGGCCCACCACTGCCCAGACTAGTCTGATGATACTAAGAGTAACGATCTCTTCCAATCTCTTCCAATCTCTCCTCCTTCCCAGGGGAGGCTTAAAGGTCTTGTGTAATCGCACGATTGATCTGGCCGATCG
>NC_134889.1:7544395-7549395 GCF_041734735.1 Babylonia areolata
CACCAGTATACCGAACAAATCTTTTCTCTGCGCTGGAGCTGTATTGAAAAGGGTACAGTTTTTTTTCGCAATTCATCGTATCTTTTGCAGTTGGATATAAAATGATTTTCATCTTCTGGGCTTTCGCCACACATTGGGCAAGGAGATGTTGCTACGTCTGAATCGAACCATCTTCTGTTGACATTCAGTCCAAGTGCTCTCAGTCTGAGCTTCGCAGAGACAGAGAGATAGACAGAAAGACAGACAGACAGACAGATAGTCAAGGTGGAGCATGCTTGAAATAAAAATGATTGCAGGGTTCCTTACATCAATATACCTATCTTCAACTACTGTGTCACAAAAGCAAAGGGAGTTTTGATGGTAAAGGAATTCCAGTCGAAATGTCACAGACAACGTAATTTGAGCAGTTTTCTCTTTTTATACCATTGCTACACACACACACACACACACACACACACACACACACACACACACACAGACATACAGAGACAGAGAGAAAGAGAGTGAGAGAGAGAGGCACACATGTACAAGAGAGAGAGAGGGGGAGAGAGAGAGAGAGAGAGAGAGAGAGAGAGGCACACATGTACAAGAGAGACAGACAGACAGACAGAAAAAGAGACAGACAGACAGAGACAGAGAGAGACAGCGAGAGAGAGAGAGAGAGAGAGACAGAGAGAGACAAACAGAGAGAGGAGAGAAACACAGAGAGAGAAAAAGACAGAGACACACAGAGAGACAGAGAGAGACAGCGACAGAGAGAGACAGAGAGACAGAGGGAGAGAGATATATACAGAAAGAGACAACAGACAGAGACACAGAGAGAGAGGGAGACAGAGAGAGACAGAGAGACAGACAGACAGAGACACACACACACACAGAGACAGACAGACAGAGTATTCTTTTTCTATCTCTCTGTGCACCTCTTTTTCGAGTTGCCTTTAGCAGTTTCCACAATACAAACTAAACACTGAACGAAGAAACGAACGTATAAATGAACAGATAAAATGAAAATAGAGAAATATAAATTAGGGAGTGCGACAAGAAAGTAGGTAAAAGCAACAAAAAATAAAAGAATGAATAAACAAATAAGCAGACAAATAAATGAATAAATAAGCAAATAAATAAATGAATAAATGTACAATAAAATAAAATTAAAAACTAAAACGGACGTCCCTTCTCATGTATAAATAAGAAAATAAATAAATAAATAACTACAAAATTAGATTCCATGCACTCTTCGCTCAACTTTAAAAAAAGAAACACGGAATGGCTCAAGCCCGTTTCTTTTCCTGTGTGTGTGTGTGTGTGTGTGTGTGTGTGTGTGTGCGCGCGCGCGCGCATACTCAAAACACACACACACACACACACACACTATTCCCATCCCAAACACACACAGACAGACACACTATTCCCACACACACACACACACACACACACATACTATTCCCGCCCCCATCACACACACACACGTACTAACACACACACACACTATTCCCACCCCCATCACAAACACACACTATTCCCACCCCCATCACAAGCACACACACATCCAATTTCTCTCACCGAGGCCTCCAGGGTTATATTAAACTCATCAGACATGCCTGGGAAACTTCGGCAGCTCGGGGGGGGGGGGGGGGGGGGGAAGACGTTAAAAAAATCGATTAAGCCTGCCCCCCCCCCCCCCCCCGCACCCTTTCTCCTTCTCTCTCCTCTCCCTTTTTTCCCTCTCTCCTATCCTTCTTTCCTGTCCTCCACTTTCGCTGCACCTCTCTGTTCCTCGCCCTCTCTCTCTCTCTCTCTTTTCGTCTCTCTCCCTGTCTCCTTCCTTCTCTCGCTCTCTCTCCCTTCCCGCCCTCTCTTCCATCTCTTCCCTTTCCTCTTCCCTGTCCTCTACTTTCGCTACATCTCCCTCTGTCTCTGTTCCTCTCTCTCTTTGTTTATCTCCCTCCTCTCCTTCCCTCTCCCCTCCCTCTCTTTCCTCTTTCCTGTCCTCTACTTTCGCTACATCTCCCTCTGTCTCTGTTCCTCTCTCTTTGTTTCTCTCCCTGCCTCTCCTTCCCTCTCCCCTCCCTCTCTTTCCTTTTTCGCTGCATCTCCCTCTGTCTCTGTTCCTCTCTCTTTGTTTCTCTCCCTGCCTCTCCTTCCCTCTCCCCTCCCTCTCTTGTTATGGGCCGGAGGCCTAACAAATAAACCATTGTCTTGTCTTGTCCCCTCCCTCTCTTTCCTCTTTCCTGTCCTCTACTTTCGCTACATCTCCCTCTGTCTCTGTTCCTTTCTCCCTGTCTCCCTCCTCTCCTTCCCTCTCCCCTCCCTCTCTTTCCTCTTTCCTGTCCTCTACTTTCGCTACATCTCCCTCTGTCTCTGTTCCTCTCTCTTTGTTTCTCTCCCTGCCTCCCTCCTCTCTCCTCCCTCTCTTTCCTCTTTCCTGTCTTCTACTTTCGCTACATCTCCCTCTGTCTCTGTTCCTCTCTCTTCCCTCTTTTTCCTCTTTCCTGTCCTCTACTTTCGCTGCATCTCCCTCTGTCTCTGTTCCTCTCTGTTTCTCTCCCTGCCTCTCCTTCCCTCTCCCCTCCTTCTCTTTCCTCTTTCCTGTCTTCTACTTTCGCTGCATCTCCCTCTGTCTCTGTTCCTCTCTCTTTATCTCCCTCCTCTCCTTCCCTCTCCCCTCCCTCTCTTTCCTCTTTCCTGTCCTCTACTTTCGCTACATCTCCCTCTGTCTCTGTTCCTCTCTCTCTTTGTTTCTCTCCCTACCTCCCTCCTCTCCCCTCCCTCTCTTTCCTCTTTCCTGTCCTCAGCTTTCGCTACATTTCTATTTCTCTCTCTCACTGCCTCCCTCCTTCTCTCGCTCCCTCTCTTTCCTTCCCTCTGTCCTGTCCTTTACTGTCGCTACATCTCCCTCTGTCTCTGTCTGTCTCGCTCTCCCTCCCTCCTTCTCTCGCTCTTCCCCTCCCTCTCTCCCTCACTCCTTTCCCTCTCCTCTGTCCTCTGCTTGCGCTACATCTCCTTTTCCCTCTCTTCCTGCCCTCCTTCCTTCTCTCCCTCTCCTTCCTCCCTTCCTTCTTTCCTGTCCTCTCGCCACATTTCTCTCTCTCTCTCTTTCTGTCCCTGCCTCCCCCTTCTCTCCCTCTCTTCCCTTCCCTCTTTCCTGTCCTCTACTTTCGCTACTTCTCTCTCTCTTCCTCTCTCTTCTTGCCTCTCTCCTTCCCCTCCCCTCTTTTTTCTGTCCACTTCGTTTGCGACATTTTTTCTCTCTCTCCCCCTGTCTCCCTCCTCCTCTCGCTCTCTCTCTACCCGCCCTCTCTTCCCTCTCTTTCCTGTCCTCTACTTTCGCTGCATCTCCATCTGCCTCCCTCCTCTCCTTCCCTCTCCCCTCCCTCTCTTTCCTGTCCTCTACTTTCGCTACATTTCTATTTCTTTCTCACTGCCTCCCTCCTTCTCTCGCTCTCTCTCTTTCCTCCCTCTCTTTCCTTCTCTCTGTCCTGTCCTTTACTGTCGCTACATCTCCCTCTGTCTCTGTCTGTCTCGCTCTCCCTCCCTCCATTCCCTCGCTCTTCCCATCCCTCTCTTCCTCACTCCTTCCCCTCTTCTCTGTCCTCTGCTTTCGCTACATCTCCTTTTTCCCTCTCTTCCTGCCCTCCTTCCTTCTCTCCCTCTCTTCCCTTCCCTCTTTCCTGTCCTCTACTCTCGCTACATCTCTCTCTCTCTCTCCTCTCTCTTCTTGCCTCTCTCCTTCCCCTCCCCTCTTTTTCTCTGTCCACTTCGTTTGCGACATTGTTCTCTCTCTGTGTCTCTCTCTCTCTCCCTCCTTTCTCGCTCGCCCCTTCCTCTTCTTCCCTCTTTGTATTTTGTATTTCTTTTTATCACAACAGATTTCTCTGTGTGAAATTCGGGCTGCTCTACCCAGGGAGAGCGCGTCGCTACACTACAGCGCCACCCATTTTTTTTGCATTTTTCCTGCGTGCAGTTTTATTTGTTTTTCCTACTGACGTAGATTTTTCTACAGAATTTTGCCAGGAACAACCCTTTTGTTGCCGTGGGTTCTTTTACGTGCGCTAAGTGCGTGTTGCACACGGGACCTCGGTTTAGCGTCTCATCCGAATGACGAGCGTCCAGACCACCACCCAAGGTCTAGTGGAGAGGGAGAAAATATCGGCGGCTGAGCCGTGATTCGAACCAGCGCGCTCAGATTCTCTCGCTTCCTAGGCGGACGCGTTACCTCTAGGCCATCACTCCACCTTTCCTGTCTTCTACTTTCGCTACACCGCACACACACACACACTCTCTCTCTCTATCTGCCTCTCCCTGCCTCCCTCTTTCTCTCCCTCCCTCCCTCCCTCTGTCTCCCTCCCTTATCTCGGTTTCTCTCTGATTAAGGTTACCCCTCCCCCTTCCCATTTCTTTATTATCTTCCCCTGTATCTTTAACCATTTCTTCTAAGCATTTCTTCTTCTTCTCTCTCCTCCTTCTCCTTCTAGGTATTATTTCTCCTCCTCCTCCTCCTCCTCTCTCGCTCTCCTCCTTCTCCTATTTCTTCTTCTTCTGCTTCTCCCGTTCCTCCCCCCTCCTCTGCTCTTCTCATTCTTCTTCTCCCCCTCCTCCTCCTCCTCGCCCCTCGCCTCCTCCTTCTCCTCCTCCTCTTTCTTCTTCTCCTTCTGCTTCCAAATGGAAAGGTAATGGGTCATGCAGAAAGACAGATGGACAGAAAAGAAAAACAACCGAGACAAACAAACAAACAACAACAACAACAGCAACAAAACTGTTAATTTTCCCAAGCTTTCTCTCACTGGCATTGCCCGAGAGACTTCTTTTGTCCTTCAGATCTTAACTGGTGGCTTTTTGTTTAATTTTTACTTATTTTATTTATTCGTTTATTTTTTATTTTTTGTTGCCATTTCTTTCCGTCTTTGTCGCTCTGTCTCTGTCTCTATGTTCCTCGGTCATTGGTTTTACGCCTGTTCACTGGATACGTTTGAGACATGAAAAATATGCTTGTGTGCTGT
>NC_134889.1:7569395-7571895 GCF_041734735.1 Babylonia areolata
TATCATTATGTTAATCCATCATTGATCGTAAACATGCATGTGAATAATCAATATGAAAAACATTTGTTTTGAGGCGGGTTTTTTTTCCCAAACAAGATTGAACGCTTCAAAAGTACATGAACAATATCAATACTACAAATAATGACACCAACGCTAAAAATAAAAAAAAGGGGGGGGGGGACAAACAACATAGGGAAAATACAAATAAAACATAGGAAAACAAACTGACAACAACACCAACGGAAGGAAAAACATTCGATAGGAAAAACAAAGAAAACTGCACGCAGGAGAAAAAAAAAAAGAAAAAAAAAGGTGGTGGCGCTGTAGTATAGCGACGCGCTCTCCCTGGGGAGAGCCGCCCGAATTTCACACAGAAAATATGTTGTGATAAAATGCAATACAAAATACAAAATGCAAAAAAATACAACACCAACAACAACAACACAAACGTGATACAGAGAGGGATGAATTAAAAACAAACGAACCAGCCAAGAAAAAGTCCAGATCAAAGTCGGAGCGCCCTTTCGAAACAAAGAAGAACAAAATCCACTTCTGACAACTACGTCCAGTCTCCTAAACATTTCTACATTATTATTTTTTTTTTTTCCCCTGTATATATTTTCTATTCTTATCTCTTTTCTCGTTCGCTTTACTCACCCACACCCCCCCACCCTCCATCTATCCCACCCCCTCCCGCCCACCCCCCACGTCGAAACAAGCTTGTCTCTCCCCACTGCTCTCCCTTTGAAAACCTACGGCACAGACAGACAGACAGACAGACAGACCAAAGGACCGGAATGGAAATGAGCGACAAGGCGCGACATGCCTGAAAACGGCGCGCTTAATGACGTGCGACAAATTCATTGGCTGAGCGAGAGAAGCGCTGGCGGCCATTTGTCTTTTCCATTTTCTCCCCCCCTCCTGTATATATACACACACTCTCCACTAGAGCTCTGTCTCTATCTCGGTCTCGGTCTCTGTCTCTGCCTCTCCCGTTCCTCTCTTGTCTGGTGGAAGCGGAGACATGAGGCGCTTCAGATTTTCCCCTTGTCTGCGTCTTGAAGAAGCCAGAGTTGCGAAAAAGGAAACACTGACAAGAAGAACAACAACAAGAAGAAGAAAATGAGGACGAGGAGGAGGGGGAGAGGAGGAGGGGGAGGAGGGGGAGGAGAAGAAGAAGAAAATCAGGAGGGGGAGGAGGGGGAGAGGAGGAGGGGAAGAGGAGGAGGCAGAGAAGGAGAAGAAGAAGAGGAGGAGGAGGGGGAGGAGGAGCAGGAGGAGGAGGAGAGGGAGGAGGAGAAGAAGAAGAAGAAGAAAATGAAGAAGAGTGGGTGGGGGAGAAGAAGAAGAAGACAAATGAGGAGGGGGAGAGGAGGAGGCGGAGGAGGAGGGGAGGAGGAGACGGAGGAGAAGAAAAAGATGATGATGAGGAGGAGGACGCAGAGGAGGAGGCGGAGGAAGAAGAAGAAGAAGAAGAAGACAAATGAGGAGAAGAAAGTCGAGCAGGAGGAAAATAAGAAGAAGGAGGAGGAAGAAGAGTAGGGAAAGGTCAAGAAGAAGAAGGAAGAGAAAAAAGAGAGTAGGTAGGGATGAAGGAGGGAGGGGGCGGGAGGGGTTTGGGGGGCAGAGGACAAGGAAAAACGGGTTAAAAAAAAAAGACAAAAGAAAACAGGAAAAACGAATGATCAAAGCAGAGAAGAAAAAGCAAAGCAAGAAAGTGGACAAAGGGGGTAGGGGGTGAAACACAAGGAAGGAGGGAAAGACAAGAAAGGAAGGAAGGAAAGAAGTATGGAAGGAAGGGAGGGAAAGACAAGAGAGGAAGGAAAGACAAGAAAGAAAGGAAAGGAGGGAAAGACAAAAAAAAGAAAGGAAGGAAAGGAGGGAAAGACAAGAAAGAAAGGAAGGAGTGAAAAGACAAGAAAGGTAGGAAGGAGGGAAAGACAAAAAAGGAGGGAAAGACAAGGAAAAAAGATTGGAAGGAAGGAAAGGCAAGAAAAGAAGGAAGAACGGAAGGAAAGGAGGGAAAGACAAGGAAGGAAGGAAGGAAAGAAAGAAGGGAAAGACAAGGAAGGAAGGAAGGGAAAGACAAGGAAGGAAGGAAGGGAGGGAGGGAAAGACAAGGAAGGAAGGAAGGAAAGAAAGAAGGGAAAGACAAGGAATGAAGGAAGGAAGGGAAAGACAAGGAAGGAAGGAAGGAAGGAAGGAAGGGAAAGACAAGGAAGGAATGAAGGGAAAGACAAGGAAGGAAAGACAAGGGAAAGACAAGGAAGGAAGGAAGGAAGGAAAGGAGGGAAAGAGAAGCAAGGAAAGGAGGGAAAGTCAAGGAAGGAAGGAAGGAAGGAAGGAAAGGGGGAAAGACAAGGGAGGGAGGAAAGAAAGAAGGGAAAGACAAGGAAGAAAGAAAAGAAGAAAGGAAAGGAGGGAAAGACAAGAAAGGAAGGAAGGAAAGACGAATGAAAACGAGAAAAGATGATGATTTGTATATGAATAATAAAATAAG
>NC_134889.1:7576895-7581895 GCF_041734735.1 Babylonia areolata
GAAGGGAGGAAGGAGAAAAGAAGGAAGGAGGAAGGAGAAAAGAAGGGAGGGAGGAAGGAGAAAAGAAGGAGGGAGGAAGGAGAAAAGAAGGGAGGGAGGAAGGAGAAAAGAAGGAGGGAGGAAGGAGAAAAGAAGGGAGGGAGGAAGGAGAAAAGAAGGAAGGAAATGCAGGAAGGAAGGAAAAATAAAAGGAAGGAGAAAATATGGAAGGATGGAAAAAGAAAGGAGGGAATGAAGGGGAAAGAAAGAACATGGAAGAAAGGAAAGAGGAAGGAAGGAAGGAAGGTGTGTGTGTGTGTGTGTGTGTGTGTGTGTGTGTGTGTGTGTGTGTGTGTGTGTGTGTGTGTGTGTGTGCGCCCCTCTCTTCCTACATCTCTCACGCCGGATTTACTTCAGCGGAAGGCTTCTTTCGAAACGTCTATATTGATTTACTTTGGGTAAATTGAGCTATTTTAATTTGCTTTTATTGTTTGCAAGCAAGCAAGCGAGCGAGTGAGCGAGCGACAGACAGACAGACAGACAAAAAGAAAGAAGAAGAAATGATCAGGAAACTATTACCTCTGCTACTACAGCTTTTACTACTACTACTACTACTACTACTGCTGCTGCTGCTGCTGCTGCTGCTGCTGCTGCTATTACTACTACTACTGCGGTATATTGAACCAGCAGAGCAGCAGCAGCAGCAGCAGAAGAAGAATCAGAAGAAGAAGAAGAGGAAGAAGAAGAATCAGAAGAAGAATCCTTGTCAGAAACATTCCCCAGGGCCAAACAGCATCAGACACAGAAGAACGATAAAAAAAAAAAAAAAAAAGAGAAACAAGTCAGAAAGAAAATAAGAATCAGAAGAAGGATCAGAACATGAATCAAAAAAAGAAGGATCAGAAGAAGAAGAAGAAGAAGAAGTGAAATCAGAAGAAAATGAAGACGACGAGGAAAGAAAAAAGAAAAAGAGAAATAAAGAAACAAAGAAAGAAGAAGGGGGACAAAGACGAAAACTTCTCAAGACTTTCCGCCTTTTCGCCATTTGTTCTTAGGGATTACCAGCTGGATAACAGGGATTCTGCAAATCAATGACAAAAAAGCACACGCACACACACACACACACACACACACACACACACACACACACACACACACACACAAATCGATAACAGGCGCTATTTCGTTTCCTCAAATGGTTTGCTTACATGAAAAAAAGCAGAAGGAAAAGAAGACAGAAAATGAAAGAAAAGAAAAAAAAGAAAGAAGGGAAAGCTTTGAAACATGCGTTGGCAGAAATCCCCAACTAATCATAACAAATGGAGTCGTGGACCCAAAGAAAATAATACCTCTCTGGGCTGGGTTGCACGAGGCGATTCCTGCAGCGCTAAGTTTCCTCAAAGTTAAGAATGTTCCTAAGTATAATGGAATTCACCCTGGAGTTAGGAACAGTCTTGCTTGATGTTAAGAATGTTCCTAAGCATAATGGAATTTACCTTGGAGTTGGGAACATTCTTGTTTGGAGTAAAGAATGTTCCTAAGTATAACGAAATTTGTCGTGGAGTTAGGAACGTTCGTGCTTGGAGTTAAGAATGTTCCTAGGGAAAAAGGAATTCACCCTGGAGTTAGTAACATTCTTGTGTGGAGTTAAGAATGTTCCTCAGTATAATGGAATTTGTCGTGGATTTAGTTTGGAACATTCTTGTTTGGAGTTAAGAATGTTCCTGGGGAAAATGGAAATGACCCTGGAGTTAGTAACATTCTTGTTTGGAGTTAAGAATGTTCCTAAGTATAATGGAATCTATTGTGGAGTTAGGAACATTCTTGCTTCGAGAAAAGAATGTTCCTATGTATAATGGAATTTACGCTGGAGTTTGTTAGGAACATTGTTAACTCCAAGCAAACCCAGCGGTGCTAAGGTCGCTCGTGCAACCCACCCCAGACCCTAAGGTTTCTGTCCCAACATGCGTCAAGGAATATCCCTCTCCTCCTCCTCGAATGAATCCACCTCTCTGTCTACCTCTGTCTCTCTTGATTTCTCTCTGTCAGCTTGCGATTTACTTGTATAAAGCCTTGAAGATTAGAAATACAATATGCAGTTGAGTGTGTGCTAGTTTTCCGCTTTTTTGTTATTCTGTGTGAATAAGACTAAACGCAGATATTGACTGTTTTTTCTCATTTTCAGGTTACAACTGTGTTATGTTACATATGTAAATATATTACCTTTGTAATTTTTTTTTATACACCACCCCTTCATGAGGGGCTATGGCCTATATTGAATAAAACATCCATATCCGTATCTCTGTCTGTCTGTCTCTGTCAGTCAGTCTGTGTCAGTTTGGCTCTCTCTCTCTCTCTTTCTCTCCTCTCTAATTTGTTTCTCTGCCTCTGTCTCTCAGTCAAAGTTTCCATTTGTGTGTGTGTCTGTCAGTTTGCCTTTCTCTCTCTCTTCCTCTCCTCTCTCTCTGTCTGTCTCTCACAGTCTATGTTTCTGTGTGTCTGTCTGTCAGTTTGCCGCTCTTTCTGTGTGTGTGTGTGTGTGTGTGTGTGTGTGTGTGTGTGTGTCTCCTGGTGTCTCTGCCAATCAATTTCGTCTCTTTCTCTGTTTCTCTTCCGTCTCTCTCTCTCCCCCCCCCCATCACCCCCAACCCCCACCCCCCACACCCCGACCCTCGCTCTCTCTCACTGTTTGTTGCTCTCTTCTTTTATAAAACACCCCCTCTCTTTCACTGTCACCCCTGTCTGCCTTTCTGTCCTCCGTGTCCTTCCCCTCTCTGTCTTCAGCCTCTTTGATCATGAGGATGGGCTGAGGGACCCTCTTTTTCCCCAGTTGAGCCAATCACCCAAAGTCTAAACAATGTACTCAGCGCATGTGAAAACAACAACAACAACAACGACAAAACAATTCCCCTAAGGCAACACCCACTCCCCGTTGAAAACGAAATGTGTTTGACACCACGTTGTTCGGAAGAATAAATCAGAAACACTACTCTTTTAGTAATGCAAAAACCAAAATAATATATAAGAAAAAAATAAGCAAGCAAGCACACACACACACACACACACACACACACACACACACACACACACACACACACACACACACACACACACACACGCACACGCACACACATATACGCAATCACACATACAAATAAACAACAACCCAAAAAAACAAACACAACCCAATGACATCACAACAACAACAGACTGCTGTACTGTGACAAATCTCAGTTCTCCAGGAGAGAGGGGGAAAACATCAGACCGAATAAAACACGAAACGAAAATAGACATGCGTGTTCAAGACACGACACATCAATACAGTCGGATCTCATCACGCAGCCCGCTCTTGTAGCAATGTCAGAAAACAAACAAGTTTACCGAAAAACGAAACACTGACAACCAAGGGAATAACAGAGAGGTTTTTTGGGTTTTTTTTTATCTCTCTGTCTCTCTCTGTCTCTGTCTGTCTGTTTGTCTGTCTGTCCCTGTTTCTGTATCTCTCTGTCTCTCTCTCTCAACATGGACACGGGCTATTTCTCTTTGTTCATACATTGTCCCCTTTGCCAAAGTACAGTATTGTCAATGGCAATAAAACAATGTCCGTGTCCATGTCCGTGTCTCTGTCTGTCTGTCTCCATCTGTGTGTGTGTGTGTGTGTGTGTGTGTGAAGATGGAAATCATTTCATATTCAACTGCAAACGATACGATGAATTACGAAAAAAAATTCACCGTTTTCAATACAGCTCCAGCGCAGAGAAAAGATTTGTTCGGCATACTGATGACAGAAAATGAAGATTATTATGATACTTTCATTTGCAAAATATGTATCTGAGTCAATAAATGTCCGGAAAACGTCCATCATCGGTCCAAATACTCATTAATAAATATATATATGTATGTATTTTGTTTCTGTGTACTGCCCAAACCTTGGAGATGAACGACTGAGAAAAAGGCACATCACCCCCCACCCCGTCCTGTCACAATTACTTTAAGCTAATGACAAAGTGCCAAAGTGCAAATCTCTTATCAGTTTATGTTGTTTCAAAATCTGTTGTTGTTGTTTTTTCCCTTTCTGTTCCTTTTTTTTCTGTTTTGCACCATTTTGTTCTGATTAGTACCTACTATGTCACCAGAGCTTTTAAGCTAATGACATCAAACATTTCAGTGTTCAGTGTTCAGTGTTCAGTGTGTGTGTGTGTGTGTGTGTGTGTGTTTCTTTTCCGTTTTGTTTTGGTCTGGTCTGTTTTGTTTTGCCTTGTATTTTTTTTTCTTTTCTGAGTGTTCCCCCCACGGCCAAATTCAGCCTGTGTCTCAACGGACATAGGAGTTTGTACGGTGGATGGGGCCAACAGGAGACAGAGAGAGGAGGGAGGAAGGGACGGAGGAAGGGCAGGAAATTGGTAGATAGACAGAGAGAAAGAGAGATATACAGAAACAGAGAGACACAGAGAGAGGGGAACAGACAGACAGAGACAGAGATATCAGAACTCAGAACTCAAAACGTTTTTGTTTTTTTTTCCCCAAGGATTAATTAAGATTTTAGGCATGGCCCATTCTTCCAATCTGTCCTTCAGAGGGACAGAGGGACAGATATACAGACACAGACAGACGGTCAGACAGACAAAGAACCAAGAAGGCAAACAACAACAACAACAACAACAACAACAACACCAACAACAACGACGACAACAACAACAGCAAACAAAGGCAAAAAACGCGAACACATGTTTACTCAACACGACCCGAAAAAAAAACAACGACATCCAACCACCTCACCATCCAGCCTTGCCACACAGCCAAGTATACTCTGTGACCACAGAGAGATGGGGAGAGGGAGAGAGAGAGGTGGGGGGGAGGGAGTGAGAGAGAGAGAGAGGAAGTGAGAGAGGAAAAGAGAGGGAGGGAGGGAGGGAGAGAGAGAGAGAGGAAGGGACAGGGAGGGATAGAGAGAGAGAGAGGGAGAGACACAGAGAGATAGAGGAAGAGAGAAAGAGAGAGAGGAAGAGAGAGAGGAAGGA
>NC_134889.1:7586895-7589395 GCF_041734735.1 Babylonia areolata
TATCATTCATTATTTCATCCCTCCCCCCCTCTCCTCATCATACTTCTATCCTTCATTATTTCATCCCTCCCTCCCTCCCTCCTCTCCTCATCATACTTCTATCATTCATTATCTCATCCCTCCCTCCCTCCCATCTCTTCACCTCTCCCCACCATACTTCTATCGTTCATTATTTCACACACACACCCTCCCTCAAATCCCCTCTTCTCCACCGATCCCTCGATTCCTTTCATTTTCTGTGGCTCTCCAGACGAAAGGCAGCCACAGAGAATGCTGGAAGAAAACTCTCAGAACTGTTTTAAATGTACATCGGCCTTGGGCCACAAGACAAACGGAGGACTGGGGTCGGGAAGGGGTTAAAACAAAGGTTCATCCTTGTACATCCAGCATGCTTGGGACTTTGTTGACATTGAAAAACACGCTTGGAATCAAATACCCCTGCATACATCAGTATCCAACACACAGACACAGACACACACAGACACAGACACACACACAGTTTGGAACCAAAACCTCGTCAGTGGGACCAGACGCCATTTCAAATGAAACGTTAAAGCATTTACCGGATAAGTTCCTCAGATTTCTACATAATCATAGTCAATATTGTTGGTCAAACGGTACTTTGCCCACTGTATGGAAACAGTCCATTGTTGTTCCTATCCCCAAACAAGGCAAGCCAAAAACTGATAAAAACAATCACAGACCAATTGCTCTGACTTCATATGTTGGAAAGTTAATGGAAAGAATTGTACTTCCCCTTCTCTAGCTCTGCTTCCCCAAAACTTCCCAAATTCTCTGCTTCCCTGTCCAACAGACGTCCCTAATTCCCTGTCCGCCAGACGTCCCAAATTCTCTGCTTCCCTGTCCACCAGACGTCCCAAATTCCCTGTACACCATACGTCCCAAAATCTCTGTCCACCAGACGTCCCAAATTCCCTGTCCACCAGACGTCCCAAATTCCCTGTCCACCAGACGTCCCAAATTCCCTGTCCACCATACGTCCCAAATTCCCTGTCCACCAGACGTCCCAAATTCCCTGTCCACCATACGTCCCAAACTCTCTGTCCACCAGACGTCCCAAATTCCCTGTCCACCATACGTCCCAAATTCCCTGCTTCCCTGCCCACCAGACGTCCCAAAGTTCCCCGTCCCCCTTTCTTCTCATCACACTTCTGTCGCTTTTGGTTGTTGTTGTTACCCATCCCTATCCCCACTCCTCTCCCCCCCACCCCCACACAAAAAACCCTAAACAAAACAAGAACACCCTCTCCAACACATAAGCCGTGAGTTCTATTTTTGTGTGGTGGTTCTCCAAATGAGACAGGGGAAGAGAAATAAGTCTCCTTTTTTTTCTTATATTTTTTTTAACCTAGAGGGAGGGAGAGCAAGAGGGGAGAGAGAGACAGAGAGAGAGAGAGACAGAGAGAGACAGAGACAGAGAGAGGGACAGAGAGAGAGAGAGAGAAAGACAGAGACAAAGACGGAGACAGAGGGGAGAGAGGGAGAGAGAGAGGGGGGGCAGAGACAGACAGACAGACAGACAGAGAAACTGCGAGGCACAGGCTGCAAAAGAAGTCTCTTTTTTTCTTTTCTTTTCTTTTTTTTAAACCCTGGGGGATGATTTCCACAGGGGAGTCATTTTGCACAGGCACGTCCAGCTTTCTGCTCCTCCTCCTCCTCCTCCTCCTTCTTCTTCTTCTTCTTCTTCTTCTAATACGGACTTCACAGAATCATTCATGATGCTGCTGCTGCTACTGATGATGACAACGACGACGGGGAGGAGGAGGAGGAGGAAAAAGGAAGACGATGATGATGAGGAGGAGGAGGAAGAGAAAGAGGAAGAGGAGCAGGAGCAGGAGGAGGAAGTGGAGGGTGTTTGTACATGGTAATTCCAGTTTGCCGTTTACTAATCAGTCGCTCTTTACGTTCTCCCTAATCAACGAAAATCAGTAACTGCTTCAACATTTTAATTCACCCAACGACAGACACCCCGACCCAAACTGTCAAAACAACATTTTCCTGACATCTTCCACCCACGCACTTCTTTTCTCTGACGTCATCTCACGCCACAGAACATTACGTAAGCTCTTCTCGGCAGTCCCTCTGCTTGCATCCGTGTTAACTTTAATCAATAGCAGGGTGCAATCAACAGCTGAGCTTATCGTAGCTGGATTGCCATGAACTAAGACAATTAGGTGCTCACCCCTGTCCGGGCTAAGCAACGTTTTTAACGGCAAATAACTGAACCTGTTCACAATGTGTGTGTGTGTGAGTGTGTGTGAGTGTGTGTGAGCGTGTGTGTCTGTGCGTGCGTGCGTGCGTGTGTGTGTGTGTGTGTGTGTGTGTGTGTGTGTGTGTGTGTGTGTGTGTGTGTGAGTGAGTGAGTGAGTGAGTGAGTGAGAGAGTGTGTGTGTCTCACTTTAACTGAAAATACCCATAATTATTCTCGGGAATCCTAGAACAGATATTTACATCCCCCCCCCCCTTGCCCCCTCTCTCT
>NC_134889.1:7596895-7599395 GCF_041734735.1 Babylonia areolata
CCGACTTCCCAGCAGTTCTGAAGCCCCCAGTCCCCAAAGCTAACTAGCACACCCTTAAATACATGCCATCCCATTTGTTGCAGATGGAAGGGTAGGGTGGTAGGGTGTGGAAGGAAGGAGGAGGTTCAAGGCAGAGAGGGTGTGTGTGTGTGTGTGTGTGTGTGTGTGTGTGTGTGTGTGTGTGTGTGTGTGTGTGTGTGTGTGTGTGTGTGTTTGGAGCATAACTGGTTGTGAGTCTTCCTTCAACGAGAAGATTCTTAGGATCGGGTGGTGGAAGCCATCGGAAACAGCACACTCTGCAACTGCCGGCAAGCCACACACGCGATGCTTATGGAACTGGACTGTCATATATATATATATATATATATATATATATAGAGAGAGAGAGAGAGAGAGAGAGAGAGAGAGAGAAAGAAAGAATGAGAGAGAGAGGGAGAGGGAGGAGGAGGAGTAGGAGAAGAAGAAGAAGGAGGAGGAGGAGAAGAAGAAGAAGAAGAATAGGGAGGAAGAAGAAGAAGATGATGATGATAATAAAGATGAAGAAGAAGATGAATAGGGAGGAAGAAGAAGAAGATGATGATGATAATAAAGATGAAGAAGAAGATGAATAGGGAGGAAGAAGAAGAAGATGATGATGATAATAAAGAAGAAGAAGATGAAGATGGTGATGATGATGCTGATGATGATAAAGAAGAAGAAGAAGAAGAAGAAGAAGAAGAAGAAAAGACCTTGTATTGTCCCCAGTGTCTCCATCCATCTCCAGGCCACTGTCTCTTCTCTCTATTCCCCCCCTGCCGTTCCGTGCCAGTCCGTGCCACTCTGCGTCCCCAAGTCTCGTCCCACCCCACCGTCAATGTCTCTTGGCCCCTCCCGGCCCATCTAACATCCTGAAACCACCATCCATCTGAACGTCTCTCGATCCGTGTGTGTGTTGGGGGGGGGGATGAGGGGGTGGTTGGGGGTAAGGTGTTTTGTGTGTGTGTGTGTGTGTGTGTGTGTGTGTGTGTGTTTTAGTGCGTGTGTATGTGTGTATTAGTGCGTTTGTATGTCTGTGTTAGTGCGTGTGTATGTGTGTGTGTGTGCGTGTGTATGTGGTTGTATTTGTGTGTGTGTGTGTGTGTGTGTGTGTGTGTACACGTGTGTGTGTGTGTACGTGTGTGTGTGTACGTGTGTGTGTGTACGTGTGTGTGTGTGTGTGTGTGTGTGTGTGTGTGTGTGTGTGTGTGTGTGTGTGTGTGCCTGCGGCTGTGCGTGTATATGAGGAGGAAAGGAGAAACGAAACGAAACGAACAGAATTTTCATTTCACGATGGTAGTGGAGTAAGCACAGCTGCTTTTTTTTTTATGTCCAGCCCTCAGGGGCAAAAAAAGAAAAAGAAAAGCGAAGTAAAAAAAAACAACAAACAAAACGAACGAACAAACAAAGCAATGGCAACACACAAACACACACACACGCGCAAGAAAATAAGGCGCATAAATGAAAGCATGTACATCACCTAACTAAGCTAAGTAACCCTAGCTAAGAACACAAAGCGTGAGTCAGGATTCCAAACCAGCGATGAACGAGAAGGGGGGCGGGGAGGGTGGGGGCTTTGATTCAGCAAAAAGCAAAGCACAATATCAGTATCAGTATCAGTAGCTCAAGGAGGCGTCACTGCGTTCGGTCAAATCCATATACGCTACACCACATCTGCCAAGCAGATGCCTGACCAGCAGCGTAACCCAACGCGCTTAGTCAGGCCTTGAGAAAAAAAAAGTATTAAAAAAAAAAAAAAAAATATGGCACGGAACAGCAGGGGTGAATACAGAGAAGAAAATATCTAAAAGAAATAGATAAATATATAAAATCTTGATTGTCAACTCTAAGCGCACAGACGAACCCCCCCCCCCCCCTCCCCCCCCCCCCCGCCCCCCTCCCCCCAAAAAAAACAACAAACAAACAAAAAACAATGATGATAAATAAGCAAATAAATGTCAAACATGCAGACACACGTTCACACAGATACACACACACACACACACATGCATAACAGATATGCAACAAACATGCAGTTTCACAGATATGAAAGCACGATCAAATACACATAAACGTACTTGAGCACCAACACACACACACACACACACACACACACACACACACATTACCCTGCACCCCCTCCTTCACACACTCATTTCTTGGCGACACATCGCAGCTTCCACCACACACACACACACACACACACACACACACACACACACACACACAGCAAAGCAAAGCTTGTCAGTCAGACGCAAGAGTCATAAGCAAAGGACGGCAAAGTCTCTTCCCCCATGCCCACCCCCTCCCACCTTTACCTCCAGCAATCTGGGGCTCAGCCACTGTCGCCCAAAGAAGTCCCTCCGTCATATAATAGGCCCTGAACCCCCCCCTGGGCTAAGCAACACACTCCTAGACATATGTCAGCGGACTTGTTAAAGCTTTGGTGTGGAGGGGGTTTGGAGGAAGGATGGTTAGGGTGGAA
>NC_134889.1:7604395-7606895 GCF_041734735.1 Babylonia areolata
CCACAATGACACTCACAAACATGTGCAACAGAGAGAGAGAGAGAGAGAGAGAGAGAGAGAGAGAGAGAGAGAGAGAGAGAGAGAGAACCGCACTACCTAAGACACCTAGAAAAGAAATAATCTTCTGACCAAAAGAAGACCAGTTCCACATAACAGATCGTAGCTGCTCCAGTTCCACTCACCCCCCCCCCACCCCCGCCCCCTCCTCCTTCCCTGTCTCGGCTCACCATCTATGTCCTCCACCCTCCTTCCCTCCTCCTCCTCACCACCTCAGCTTTAACAAGGCAGACTGATGTATGTCTGTGGCGGTGTGTTGGCTGGTTGTGGCCCTTCATTGGGGTCAGCACCACTTATTCCTTTTGGCAGACAGGAACCAAGGAGACACACCTCACAGACATTTTTTTCTTATTTTTTGCGGGGCAGGGGGACGGGGGGGGGGGGGGGGGGGGGGGGGGGGGGGGGGGGCGGGGGGGGGGGGGGGGGGAATGGGAGGGCTACAAGGCATTCCTCCTGGCTGGCTGACTCTTCACCTTGCTGACCCAACCCCTTTCCCTCCCTCCTACCCTCCCTTCAGTCTCCATCCTAAACCTCCTCCCTCCCTCCCTCCCACCTCCACTTCTCACTCACACGCCATTGGGCTTTTGTGGCTTGGTGTTGTCGGGGTCTGGGGAGTGACACAGGGGGTGGGAGAGAATGGTGGAATGGCTGGGGTGGGAGAGGGGTGGGAGAGAACCTGATTTGAGGTGTGGTATTGATAGAGCTGGGAGCAGTCTGAGAAATAACAGAGCTGAGGAGAGGGGCAGTGCAGTATTAGTAGGGCTTCTGACGAGCTTCTATTTTCAGAACAGAAGGATGACTTTTGTCTGTGTGGCATGGACACACACACACACACACACACACACACACACACGCACACAAGTGTATGTGAACGCTCTCAACCACACACCCACATTTCGTCCTCTTCCCCTGTCTCCCAAAGCCAGTACTGGACTTTGCCCAGCTCATCCAACCCCATCACTCATCTCTCTGAGGGTCTTCTGTTGTCTCTGGTATTGCATGTGCCTCTCTCTCTCTTTTCCTCTCTCTCTCTCTCTCTGTCTCTGTCTGTCTGTCTGCCTCTCTTCCCTTTTGGATGGCCAAATCACCTGGTCATTTTTTTCCCCTCTCTCCCTCTTCAATCACTTGTGCCTTTCTGTGTCTGTCTGTCTGTCTCTCTTTCTCTCTTTCCCATTTTGGAAGGCCAAATTACCTGGTCAAACCCTCCTTCACCCTCTCTTTCTTCGATTACTTGTGCCCCTGTCTCTGTCTCTCTCTCTCTCACTCTCTTCTCTTTTGAAGGGTCAGATCCACTTGGTCATTTTCCCCCTCTCTCTCTTCCATTACTTGTGTCTCTCTGTCTGTCTGTCTGTCTTTATCTTTCTCTTTCCTTCTCTCTCTGTCTCTCCCTCTATGTCTCTCTTTCCCTTTGTATACGGCCAGATCAGTTGTTTTTTCCCCTCCCTTTTCGATTACTTTTGCTTCTCTCTCTCTCTCCCCCTTTATGGGCGGACAAATCAGTTGCTTTTTCCTCCTCTCTCTTTGATTCATTTTGCCTCTCTGTCTCTCACACACTCCTTCATTTTTTGCCTCTGCTGAGTGGGCAGATAACTTTTTGGTGAGTGTTTTGCTTTTCCGTAGTGTTGATTAACCTCGGAGAAATAGAGAGAAAATGGAGAGAGTATGAGAGAGAGAGGGGGCAGGGAGGGAGGAAGGGGGTGGGAGAGAGGGGGAGGGAGGGAGGGGGGATGGAGAGAGCGAGGAAGGGAGGGAGAGAGAGGGAGGGAGGAGGAGAGAGAGGGAGGGAGGGAGAGAGAGAGGGAGGGAGAGAGAGATGGAGGGAGGGGAGGGAGGGAGGGAGAGAGGGAGGGAGAGAGAGAGGCTGACAGGTAGAAGAAAGAAAAATATACGAAGAGATACATAGACAGATATATAGAGACAGACAGACAGAAAGAGAGATAGAGAGAGGCAGAGACAGACAGACAGACAAGCAAACAGACAATGACTCCGACAGAAGAAAAATAAAAAGAGACATCATCAGAGATAAGAACTCAAAAACACTTTTGCAAGAAACGCATTTTACCTTATGTTGGTTCGTTTCTTTGTTGTTGTTTTTTTTTCAAAGAAATAAAGACCCCCCCAAAAAAGCAAAAAAAAACAAAAAAAAAACCTCTTCAAACAGAAAATACTTCTGTGTGTACCCCCAGTCTGCAATCTCGTTTAACAAAAAACGAAGAAAGAAAAAAAATCAAAGATGTCTAGAGACCAGCAAGACATTTATTCTGACAACAAAGAATGCAAATGCCAAGATTACACGAGCTTCTACGCTACTGCTGTGATCTAGACTTATTGTATTATTTTGCTTGCATTATTTTTGCTTGAAGATTGATCGATTGATACTGAAAAAAAGCAAGCGAATCTGGCTCTCGTCCCGGTGCTGAGCATACGGATTTTCAAAGCGAAG
>NC_134889.1:7611895-7621895 GCF_041734735.1 Babylonia areolata
TCTCTCTCCCTTTGTCAAAGCATCTCTCTCTCTCTCCCCCTCTGTCAAAGCATCTCTCTCATCTCTCTCTCCCTCTGTCAAAGCATGTCTCTCTCTCTCCCTCTGTCAAAGCATCTCTCTCTCTCTCACTCTGTCAAAGCCTCTCTCTCTCTCTCCCCTTCTTTCTCTCTCCCTCTGTCAAACCATTTCTCTCTCTTTCTCCCTCTGTCAAAGCCCCTCTCTCTCTCTCCCTCTCCCTCTGTCAAAGCCTCTCTCTCTCTCTCCCCTCTCTCTCCCTCTGTCAAAGCCTCTCTCTCCCCCCTCTCTCTCTCTCTCCCTCTGTCAAAGCATCTCGCTCTCTCTGTCAAAGCGTCTCTCTCTCTCTCTCTCTCTCTCTGTCAAAGCCTCTCTCTCTCTCTCCCCTCTCTCTCTCCCTCTGTCAAAGCCTCTCTCTCTCTCCCCCCTCTCTCTCTCCCTCTGTCAAAGCCTCTCTCTCTCTCCGCCCTCTCTCTCTCCCTCTGTCAAAGCCTCTCTCTCTCTCCCTCTCTCTCTCTCTCTCTGTGTCAAGGCGTGTGTGTGTGTCTCTCTCTCCACACACACACACACACACACACACACACACACATCTGCTGCAGCACTTCAGACAGTGACGAAACTCCATCCCAGAGGGGAAGGGGGTGGGGGATTAAGTCGGTGGTGTCTAATTCAACTGATGGTTCATTCCCGTTCAGTGGGCACTGCCTTCCTCAGGCACACCTGATCACTGCGGCATGCAGTGTGGCCTGGCAATGGCTGCTGCTCAGGCAAACATCGATGGGTGGCTGGGTGGGCAGAGCTCTCTCTCTCTCTCTCTCTCTCTCTCTCTCTCTCTCTCTCTCTCTCTCTCTCCACACCTGCACGACAATTGCCTTCATGTTTAAATTAGAGATACCCTTGTTCTGTCGTGTTCGTGTTCGTTTGAAGGAAAGATTTGTGTGTGTTTGTGGCAGTCTGGCCGTATACACAAATTTATCAAAAATCTGAATCTGTTCAGTCAGTTTTCACAAATAGATATGTCATTGTTTTTTGTTGTTGTTTTTTTAAACATCCCCCCCCCCTCCACACACACACACACACATTCACAAATGTTAGTTATTTAACACACAGACATGCATCACACAGACATGCATCACACACACACACACACACACGCACGCACGCACGCACGCACACACGCACGCACAAGTTCACACTCAAAGTCAATAATCCAATAACTGAGGACAATAAAGTCACTTTCTATTTCCCTCTTTCGCCTCATGTCCTCTCTCTAACTTCTTAAGACTTCTCCAACTGGAACAAACTAAATTTCGTTTCCCAAAATATACTCAATAATTAAGCAATACAGGCTGCTCACAAGCTCAACGCAACAACAGACTTTTAGTTTCGCTTCTTTCGCAACACATGAAGTTCCCCCCCCCCCCCCCACCCCTCTCTCTCTCTCTCTCTCTCTCCCCACCCCTCTCTCTCTTTCTCTCTCTCTCTCTCCCACCCTCTCCATCTCACTCGTTCTCTCTATCTCTCTGTGTCTTTCTCTCCCTCTCCCACCCTCTCTCTTTCTCTCACCCACCCTTTCTCTCTCTCTCTCTCTCTCTCTCACTCTGTCTGTCTGTCTGTCTGTCTGTCTCTCTCTCACGACAACTACACACACATCTGCTGCAGCACTTAAAGCACGGTGCAACCTCCATCCCAAAGAGGACGCAAGTGGTGACTAATTCAATTGATCAGTCGTTTACTTTCAGTGGGAAACGGCCTCCTATGGCGATTCTCTCTTTGGCATGCTACGAGTCAACTTTCTCTGTCTGTCTGCCTCTCTCTCTCTCTCTCGCTCTCTCTTGTTGCAAGCATTTTGGCTCACTTTTTGTTTATCCCCGTTATCAATTTTCTTTGCCTGTACGGCAGTATGTAAATGTAAACAAGCACAATGTACTGATTTCTTTACGTATTACACTCTTAGAATAATTTTTCGTTCATTCGTTCGTACGTTCTTTCGTTCGTTCGTTCTCTATCTCCACACACATCTGCTGCAGCACATAAGACGCGATAAAAAAACAACAACAACAACAAAAAAAACAACAGCTCCACCCTAGAGAGGAAATAAGTTGGTGACTAATTCAATTGATCAGTGGGCAATGACCTCCTCAGGTGGTAGGTACTCTCGCTGGCATGCGATGTGGCCTACCTGGTCATTTGCACGCACTCGCAAAGAAGCGCAATCAAAACTCTCTCTCTCTCTCTCCCCCACCCCCCCTTCTCTCTCTCCCCCTCTCTGTCTGTCTGCCTAGGTACTGTGCGCAATTAAGCTTTGTTTTGAAATGGATCATTTCGACAGAGAGAGAGAGACACACATCTTGATTGTAATGTTAGATAGGGGTTTGGGCCTTAAATCAGTCTCTCTGTCTCTGTCTCTCTCTTTCCTCCTTTGTGACGAAAGGAGGTGGAAAGGTTTGTCTTTGGCTATTTTTATCTGTAGGTATAACAATAACAACAATAATGATCATAATGATAATACTACTACTACTACTACTACTAACATATAATCTGTATAATCTATGGATAACAATATATAACAATAATCTATAATAGTCTGTTATTGTAGTTGTTTTGTTGTTATTATTGTTATTGCTATTATTATGATCAGTAGTAGGTGTTGTCATCATTATCACACTATTATTGTCTTTGTGATAAAACGCGAACTTTCCTACCACAGTTTATCAGCCGCCGTGTTCCATTTGGACTCTTTCCTCTTGGGGACAACATTTACTTTTTGTTCGACAAAATAAAGAGACACCACCTGAAAGTACACACACACACACACACACACACACACACACACACACACACACACACACACACACACACAATCAGAAACCGATCCCATTTCACCAAAATGTAGCAGTCAATGGGTTTAACCGAACGCAGTTTCTTTGTTCAATACGGGAGGCAAACCCTAAACCACCCATTTACTGCCTTGACCTTCAACACCACATCATTGATTGATTTAGTTTTAGTGCTCAGAGGAGAGAGGAGAGGGGGAGCTGGTGGGGGCGGGGGGGGGGGGGGGGGTGGAGCGAGGGGGGAGAGGCGAGGGTTGACTTCTTGACCTCATTTATTAATTAATAAGCTTGGTGAGCAGATGGTCGTTAATAGTTTCCTTTAGTGGCAATCTAAGACTGTCAGAGACTGGCAAGCAACAGAAATTATTCAACGTCGAAAGGCTGCGCATGTTTTTTTATAGCATGGGAGGCAAACAATGTGTTGCAAAGTTGTTGTTTTTTGTGGTTGTTTGTTGTTGTTGTTGGCGGTGGTGGTGGTAGTTTATTTATTCATTCATTTATTTATTTATTCATTTATCTTTTCTTTTCTCAAGGCCTGACGAAGCGCGTTGGGTTACGCTGCTGGTCAGGCATCTGCTTGGCAGATGTGGCGTGGCGTATATGGATTTGACCGAACGCAGTGACACCTTCTCGAACTACTGATACTGATACGGATACTGATTTATTCATTTATCTATTTATTCTTATGAGAAACGATCAAAAAGCAGTTTTGTATCTCACCCCCACAGAAAGGAATGCAACAACAGGGTTTGAAAAGATTACCTCCCTTATTCTCTATAACCATGATACACGATTACATTTGGCCTTTTATTTCATTTTATTTTCCCCCATTTGTATTATCCCCCCCCCCCCCCCCCCTGTTTCTTATTTTTAAATTATCTTCGCTCTTCCTCTGTGGCTGTCATCCTGTTATTGTCATGTTTCCTTGTTTCTCTATGACTCAAAAGAGTTAATGGGAATAAACAAACTCAAACCCTAACATATCAAAAGACGCTGATGTTTTCAAAAGCTGTAAAACTGTGAAACTACAAAAGCGTAGTCTCTTTATAAGAGTCATTCAAAGTACCACGACCATAATAAAACAGTGCAACATCTTTACTTTTGTCGCTACTTATTCAGAGTTAAAATTAATACAACGCACATCAACCCAGATTCACAGATTTGTCGGCTGTAAAAAATCCTTTGTCGTTTTAGACAAAGGTGAAACAAGAAGCAAGCAAAGAACCAACAACAACCAAAAAAACAACCCCAACAACAACAAATTAACAACAATAAAACAACAACACTTAGGCGGGGAATAGGGAACAGGTGTAGGGATTAGGGAGAGCGGGGGTGTGGGTGGGGGTGGGTTGAGAACCGATCAATAGACCTCCCCCCCACCCCCTCCCCTCCCAGCTTCCCCACGGCTTTGCAGATTTATCAGTCCTTTGCATTGTTGAACACAAACGCCGATGGTGAATTCATTGGTAATCATTATCAATAATGGAGAGGGGGGTGGGGGTGAAGAAGGTCGGGAAGGTGTTTTGTAGGCAACTCTTTTGGTTTTTTTTGTTTGTTTGTTTTTGTTTCCTTCTTTTTTTTTCCCGTATGCCAAAATGTATGTCATGTCACGAACATCAAGGTTACTTGGAGTAGTTCGACTGGGTGACATTCATCGGATAGGAAACGAATGACGAGCATTTAAAGGCAGCTGTCAATCGGCTCTACACAGGTGGGCAGCCTGCGGTGCAAATGATTCCGTGTTTGTTAAGCTCTTCTTCTTCTTCTGCGTTCACTCGTATGCACACGAGTGGGCTTTTACGTGTATGACCGTTTTTACCTCGCCATGTAGGCAGCCATACTTCGCTTTCGGGGGTGTGCATGCTGGGTATGTTCTTGTTTCCATAACCCACCGAACGCTGACATGGATTACAGGATCTTTAACGTGCGTATTTGATCTTCTGCTTGCGTATACACACGAAGGGGGTTCAGGCACTAGCAGGTCTGCACATATGTTGACCTGGGTGATCGTAAAATTCTCCACCCTTTACCCACCAGGCGCCGTCACCGTGATTCGAACCCGGGACCCTCAGATTGACAGTCCAACGCTTTAACCACTCGGCTATTGCGCCCGTCTGTAAAGCTCTTAAAGCATGGGGTCTCCGACCGAGGATGGGCTCTATGTAACTGTTCAAAAATATCATCACCGATTCCCCAAAATGTAGAATGTCGATGTGATCTCCTGAACGTTACGATGACCGAATGACTTACAGGAATAGGTAGGGGATGGAAGAGGGAGAGAAGGGTGCCATGTTTCTGCCTTGTGAAATTCTGTGTCATCTATCAGTGTCAAAACTACTACAAATAACGTTTCAATGGTCCAGATTATTAGTTGTGAAATTCCCTGTCATCTATTGAACATCAAAGGTCCTACAAATGGAGTCCAATGGTCAAAATTGTCAGTGTGAAATTACTTGTCATCTATCGATCATCAAAGTGGCTATAAATGATCTTCAATGATCAGAATCATCAGTCGTCAAATTGTCTCATTTCATAGCCCTGAAAGTGGAGTATGGCTGGCTACATGGAGGGGTAAAAACGGTCATACACGTAAACGCCCACTCGTTTACATACGAGTGACTGTAGGAGTTGCAACCCACGAATGAAGAAGAAGAAGAAGAAGAAGACTCATTTTACTGAACTTCTAAGTAACAACAAATAAATTTCAACGGACAAAATTTATCAGTGTGAAATTCTGTGTTATCTATCAAGCATCAAATTTACAATAGATAAATTTCAATGGCCAAAATGATCAGTTGTGAAACTCTTTGACATCCATCAGCATCAAAGTTTCTATAGATGAAATAGAGTGGACAGAATTATGAGTTATGAAATTCTGTGACATCAGTTGTGTCTGTGTAATCGTGTAATCTCACGAACACTGGTGTTCTTATAGGGGAAGGGGGAGGGGAGAGATTTACTTTGTGGGTGCCTGCAAATGCTCACATTTCTCAGACGTGAATTTTTATCTATTCATTTATTTTCACTTCCCCTGACCTCCTCCAGCCTTCACAGTGGCATTTTACGTGCATTCTCATTTTATTCCACGTGTAGGCAGCCGTAATCCGTTTTCGGTGGTGGGCATGCTGAGCATAATCTTGTTTAAAAAACAACAACAAAAAAAACACACCAAAAAACCCCGAAAACATCGAACGCTGACATGGATTTTGGGATCTTCAACGTGCATATTAAGTTTGATCTTCTACATAATTAGGTATACACACGAAGGCGGGTTCATCAGGTACTAGCCAGTCCACATCTGCTGACTTGGCAGATCGAAAAGCAAACAAACAAACAACAACAACAACAAAACCAACAAACCGCTCTACCCTCAGTGATTTAAAAAAAACCCACCAGTCGCCACAACCCACCCTATCGGAGATTCGAACCCCAAAACCCTCTGACCGACTGAAAGCCCCGACGCTTTTAAAACCAATAACCACTCGGCCACTGTTGCTGTGTAACCCACGTACTTCCTCTCTCGCCATGGCTTGAAAATGGTTTTCAAAACTTTTTTGTGTGTGTTTTTCTGTTTCGTTTTTTTTTTTCTTTTCTTTTGCTCGCTACCATGCACAGGGATACTATCCATCTCCCTCCAAAGGACGGCAGCAGACGAAGAAGACAGCCTAAACGAGCAGAGCTTGCTGGGTTCTTCAGAAAACAAAAGAAGGAAAAGAAAAAAGAAGAAGAAAAGAAAGGAAAAAAAAAGACACACACACACACATACACACACGAGCATGCACGCACGCACGCACACACACACACACGCACGCACGCTCTCTCTCTCTCTCTCTCTCACACACACACACACACACACACACACAAAGAGATCTCATCTTGGGATCAGACGACTCAGGGAATTGTTCTGGCACTGGCCAAGTCTCCTTTCATCTTTTGTTCTTTTTGTTCTTCTCTTTTCTTTCTTTCGTTTCAGTCTTCCTTTTTTTTTTTCTTTGTTCTGTACTGTTTGTGGTTCTGTTATTCTGTTCTCTGCCCCTCTCTGTATGTGTGTGTCTGTGTGTCTTTCTTTGACTGTCACTGTTTGAGGATGTTGAATTCAGCTGCTCCCAGCCCCCCCTCCCCACCCTGACCCCCCTCCACCCCCCAGTCCTCCCCACCCCCATCCCTTCCACCCTCTCCCCGCCCCTCTCAGATCTCATTCCTTTCATTTGGTTCCAAACTTTTTCACCTCTGTCTCTCTGTCTCTGTGTGTCTGTCTCTGTGTCTCTCTGTCTGTCTCTGTGTCTCTGTGTCTGTCTCTGTGTCTCTCTGTCTCTGTCTCTGTGTCTCTGTCTGTGTCTCTGTCTCTCGTGTGTGTCTGTCTGTGTGTCTGTCTCTGTGTCTCTCTGCCTCTGTCTGTCTGTCTCTGTGTCTCTCTGTCTGTGTCTCTGTCTCTCTGTGTCTCGTGTGTGTGTGTCTCTGTCTGTCTCTGTGTCTCTCTGTCTCTGTGTCTCTCTGTCTGTGTCTCTGTCTCTCTGTGTCTCTGTCTGTGTGTGTCTCTGTGTGTCTGTCTCTGTCTCTGTCTCTCTCTCTGTCTCGTGTGTGTGTCTGTGTGTGTCTGTCTCAATTGTCTCTGTTCCGCTATACTCCTGTGAGGCGGACTGTTATTGTCATTGACACAATCGACTTCTGATGAGACATTCACTCCAGACTTCTAAACTCATGCAGGGTCTTGAACATGAGGAATAATGTGTATGGCGTTGTGTGTGTATGGCGTTGTGTGTGTGTGTGTGTGTGTGTGTGTGTGTGTGTGTGTGTGTGTGTGTGTGTGTGTGTGTGTGTGTGTGTGTGTGTGTGTGTGTGTGTATGTGTGTGTGTGTGTGTGTGTGTGTGTGTGTGTGTGTGTGTGTGTGTGTGGTGTGTGTGTGTGTGTGTGTGTGTGTGTGTGTGTGTGTGTGTGTGTGAGCGCGCGCGCGAGTGTGTGTGTGTGTTTGTGTGTGTGTGAGTGTTTGTGACAGACAGACAGACAGGCAGACAGAGACACAGAGAGTGTGTGTGTTGTTGTTGTTGTTTCAGTTGTTTTTGTTTAAAACTGGGAGGAATATATTTTCATGAGGAGAAAGAGAAAGACAACGAGAGAGAGAGAGAGAGAGAGAGAGAGAGAGAGAGAGAGAGAGAGAGAGAGAGAGAGAGAGTATTGTTGTTGTCATTTTTTTGTTGTTATAAACTAGGAGGAATATATTTTCATGAGAGAGAGAGAGAGTGTGTGTGTGTGTGTGTTGTTGTTGTTGTTGTTGGGGTGGTGGTGGTTTTACTGGGAGGAATATATTTTCATGAGGAGAGAGAGAGAGAGAGAGAGAGAGAGAGAGAGAGAGAGAGAGAGAGAGAGAGAGAGAGAGAGAGAGAGAGAGAGAGAGAGAGTATTGTTGTTGTCATTTTTTGTGTTGTTATAAACTAGGAGGAATATATTTTCATGAGAGAGAGAGTGTGTGTGTGTGTGTTGTTGTTGTTGTTGTTGGTGGTGGTGGTGGTGGTGGCGGTGGTGGTTTTACTGGGAGGAATATATTTTCATGAGGAGAGAGAGAGAGAGAGAGAGAGAGAGAGAGAGAGAGAGAGAGAGAGAGAGAGAGAGAGATGTTGTTGTCGTTGTTATTGTTTTTGTTTAAAACTGGAAGATGTTTCATGAGGAGAGAGAGAGAGAGAGAGAGAGAGAGAAAGTGTGTGTGTGTGTGTGTGTGTGTGTGTGTACTGTTGCTGTTGTCGTTGTTATTGTTTTTGTTTAAAACTGGGAGGAATATTTCACAAGTCTATATATTGTATCGTTGAAGATTGTCCTTTTTTGTTTTCACACGTTTGTTATCCTTTGTTTTGTGTTATTTATATATTTGTTGTTTTTTGTCTGTTTTTGAAAAAAAAAACAAATAATTTAGCCGTCTTTTTACCTATTTATTGATGTATTTGTTTACCTGTGTCTTCATTCGTTTATTCGTTTACTGTTTATTTACACAAATAACATGAATAAGTCATGATTGCCATTTGAAAAGATGTCAATTATAAATAGCTTCACACACACACACACACACACACACACACACACACACACACACACACACACACACACACACACAAGTGCGCGCGCCCTAACCCATCCAACGAAATATATCCGATCTCAGAAGTATCGGGTTGAAACGATCGCAGACATAAAACACACGTGCATGTAAGCGCGAGTTTTAGAAAGGTGGGACTCATATTACACAGCCTTTGAGCACAGCTTGGTTCAAGACTTTGCAATCTGAAGACCACTTCTTCAAAGGCTGCAAACTCCAAACTTTGTTATTGGGCCTACACTTTGAAGACTTTGAAGAAAGAAGAAGAAGAAAAAAAAAAAGGAAATGAAAAATAAACGCAAAAAGAAAACAATTCACACACGCACAGTTTCAGTTTGAAGACGAATGCAAATGCTTCGTAAAGCCTTGCCTTTGAGTTCAGTCTGGGTTTGTTCCAATGTACCTTTTATTTACCTGTGTGCTAGCTGAATCGGTAGCGTAAGCATCACTGACTTGAAGTTGCGTACCTTGTGTAATGGAGAGAGTTACCACTCTTTACTGTTTGTTAAACAAAAATTACGTTCGCACAAACAAGCCGTCCCCCCCCCCCCCACCTTTCCCTCACACCCATCCACACCACACAACACTACACTACACTATACTGCACTGCAGTGTACTACACACACACACACACACATTCCCGTCATCACGCCCCCCTGTTCTCTCCCCCCTGACAGAAAGTGGGACGTCGCCACAGGACAAATACCACTTTTTTCTTTTTTTTTTGTGCTTTCTTTGCATCGGATTTCCCTTTTCTTTTCATTATCAGCTCGGCAATATCCACAATTTTTTGCCCCCTCAAGACAGAGATGACCAGTGGTCAACAAACAAAGGCGTAGCCGTTGACTCCATCAATCACACACAGGAGTGGAATGGAAAGAAATATGAATGCTGCCGATAATTCATTGTCTTATTTCTTTTTCTTTTTTTTCCTTTTTTTTGTGTTAGTTTGCTGTCAATGGCTTCGGTTTTGATTGTTTATTTAGTATTGTTTTTCTGTAGTTTTGTTGTTTTGCTTGTTTGTTTTTTGCCGTTGTTATGATAGCTGTAGTAATTTGCAAT
>NC_134889.1:7629395-7634395 GCF_041734735.1 Babylonia areolata
CTGTCGCTGTTTCGAAAACACGCTGTCATTTTCGCAACATGGTCTGGCTTGTCTGTCTTGGTCTTGTTGTTGATGATGTTGTTGTTGTTGTTGCATGATGTTGTTGTTGCTGTGGTCGTTTTCGTCACTGAAGATGATGCTGTTCTTTACAATCTCTTTCTGACGCTGTAACGAAAATAGGCTGTCATTTCCGCAACATGGTCTGGCTTGTCAGTCCTGCTCTTGTTGTTGTTGTTGTTGTTGATGTTGTTGCTGTGGTCGTTGTTTTCGTTACTGAAGATTATGCTGTTCCTCACAATAATTTCCTGACGCTGTAACGAAATAAATGCGCTGCCACTTTCACAACATGGTTAAATTGTAGCTTGTCCAGTCCTGCTGTTGTTGCCGTGGTCGTTGTTTTCCTTACTGAAGATGATGTCTGTTCTTCATATTCTCTTCCTGACGCTGTTACGAAAATGAGCTCTGCCACTTTCGCAACGAGAATAAACTTTGGCTTGTCAGTTCTGTTGTTCTTGTTTTCGTTATTGAAGTTGTTTTTGTTACTGATGATAATGATGCCCCTTGTCCGTCTGCTGCTGCTGCTGCTGCTGCTGCTGATGATGATGATGATGATGCTAAGACTACCTCTATGACAAGGTTTTACCCCCCTTTACTATTCCTACCATTGGTCAGCTTCTTCTTCTTCTTGTCAATGAAGTTGATTTTGTTACTGATGATAATGGCGTCCAATGTTCTTTTGCTGCTGCTGCTGCTGCTGTTGATATCACTGCCTCAATGACAATTTTTTTTCCTCTCACCAGCCCTGCCATCAGGATGTTTTGTTTTTGTTTTTTGTTGTTTTGTTGTTGTTGTTGTTTTGTTTTGGTTTTGTTTTTTCTTCTTGTTCTTTTCGACATTTATGACGACGATGATGATGATGATGATGGTATGGATATTCATACAGCGCCTGTCCTTGGTCGTAGACCAAGTCATTTAATCAGGTTTTAGTCACGCACAGCTACACACTCATAGAGACATGCAGCGTGTATGACTGTTTTGTCTGTTTGCCCAGCCATACTCCGAGTTCGGAGGTGTACGTGCTGGGTATGATCTTGTTTTCATAACCCACCGACCGCTGACATGGACTACAGGATCTTCAACGTAGCGTAGTTGATCTTGTGCGAGCGTAGACACACTAAGGGGATTCAGGTACTAACATGTCTGCACAAATTATATTGACCTGGGAGATCAGAATAAAAAAAAAATAATAAAATCTCCATCTTTACCCACCAGGCACCGTTACCGAGATTCGAACCCAGAACCCTCGGATTGAAAGTCCAACGCTTTAACCACTCGGCTACTGCGCCCATCCCACTTCCTATTGCGGCAACTGGTGCTAACGCTGCCGCACACAATATTACAACATCCTTGCCTTGCCAGTCCTACCATTGATTATTCTTGTTGGTGATTGTTGTTATTGTTGTGGCAGGCGCAGGTGGCGGTGGTGGTGGTGGGTGGTGGTGGTGGTGGTGAGGCGGTGAGGTGGTGATATTGGTGGTGGTGGTGGTGATAGTGGTGGTGGTGGTAGTGGTGGTGGTGTGGTGGTAGTGGTGGTGGTGGTGGTGATAGTGGTGGTGGTGGTGGTGGTGGTGGTGATAGTGGTGGTGGTGGTAGTGGTGGTGGTGGTGGTGATAGTGGTGGTGGTGTGGTGGTAGTAGTGGTGATAGTGGTGGTGGTAGTGGGGTGTGGGGTGTGTGATGATGGTGATGATGGTAGTGGTTGCTGATCAGTAGAACATCGTCAGTTGTTTTTTTGTTTTTTTTGTTTGTTTGTTTGTTTCTTTGTTTGTTTTTCCTTCTACTTCTTTTTTTTTTTTCTCTCTCTCCACGGAGCTATATTCTCCGGTCTCCCCTCCCGCCACACTGATAATGAATTGCCCGCGCGTTTCTTGTTTCTTTGTTCTGTTGTTGTTTTTTTGTTTTGTCTTTGGATAGTGGGTTGTTTTTTTTTACCTCCCCCCTCCCCCTGGTTTACGTCGCTGTTTTAGGGCACTTCTGCGCGCGCATCAGCCGGAAATAGCCCAAAAGTGATCAGAAAGGGAGGAAGACCCGGATGAGAGCACTTGGTGTGCTGGTTGGCTGGTTGGAGAAGTGGGGTGGGGGTCGGGGGGCGGGGGGGAGAGAGGGGGTTGGACAGATGTAGTACGGAGGATGCTTTTATATAGAGAAAACTGTACTCCGTGTGTGTGTGTGTGTGTGTGTGTGTGTGTGTGTGTGTGTGTGTCTGTGTCTCTGTATGTGTGTCTGTGTGTCTGTGTGTGTGTGTGTGTGTGTGTGTGTGTGTGTATGTATTGTGTGTGCGTGTCTGTGTGTGTGTGTGTGTGTGTGTGTGTGTGTGTGTGTGTGTGTGTGTGTGTGTGCGTACGCGCGCAGGGGTATGAGCTCGGGCGTGCTTGAAACTATGCAAATGCTCGCTGACGTGTACAAATCCGCATCCCGCGAACACGTTCAAATGCTTGCGGTTGTGTGTGTGTGTGTGTGTGTGTGTGTGTGTGTGTGTGTGTGTGTGTGCGTGCGTGCGTGCGTGCGTGCGTGCGTGCGTGCGTGCGTGCGGGTGTGCGTTTGTGCACGCTCGCGTGCGTACGTCCCTGCGTGATGATACGTATGCGTGTGCCTGCAGTGTGTGCATGCTAGCTCGCCTCATATATGAACACCCCCACACCCACCCACCTACGACACCCTCCTCCCCCAAGCCCCTACCAAGCTTCTCCGTTGTATATGCACATACATAAAGCATATTCTGCAGACACGTTTATGTCACGTTTATGTGCTTACGCCTCCACAGGTTTTGTGTTTTGTCACCAGCACTGTACGTGACGTGAAGCGCCAGTGCATCTTGCTCTCAATTCTGTGTCCAACGCACGCACATTTCAGACGCATCAGTATGCACGCACACGCCCAGAGGCACACACACCCACAGTCACTTCAAATGTTTTCAACACCAAATGCCTGCATGTCTTCTTGGTATCGCCGGCAAATTATAGCGCAGTCACTGCGGGTTTCTTTGATACATATATCAGTCTCTCCCTCTCTCCTGTTCTCTCTCACTTTATATATATATATATATATATATATATATATATATATATATATATATATATATATATATATATATATATACCATACATAATATGTATGTGTGTGCGCGCGTGTATGTGTGCACATGTGTGTGTGTGTGTGTGTGTGTGTGTGTGTGTGTGTGCGCGCGCGCTTATGTCATATATTGCCTTTATGTCTTTCATTTTTCAAAACGAGGCTGTAAGCGAGAGAGAGAGAGAGAGAGAGAGAGAGAGACAGAGAGAGAGACAGAGACAGAGAAAGAGAGAGAGAAAGAGAGAGAGATAAAAGTACACAATGAGATAACTCGGTTGCCATAATGTTCTTCATGAATTTAAGAAGTTGGTTTTCAGGGAATTTTATATATATATACATGTGTGTGTGTGTGTGTGTGTGTGTGTGTGTGTGTGTGTGTGTGTGTGTGTGTGTGTGTGTATGAAAAGTCGGTCGCTTTCGACTATGACCATCCAGAACAGCACAGGAGGTAATTGCTTGTTCCGACTATTTTGTGCTAGAATTTGACGATAGTGGAGAGTGTCTTGCCCAAGTTACATCCCCAACTCTCTCGGTCAAAAGAGTTTAGGACAGTCACGTTAGGATATTTCGCATATATATATATAATCTTGGTCAATCCCAAGTTTACTAAAAACTGGACACCGCACCATGACCTGTTGGGCTCACTAGATGAAGCAAATTCTGCGATTATAGAATATTAAATCCAGCCCCAGATGTCTTTGTATTTTCATAATGGAATAAAGAACACACAGACAAAAAAATTGTTTAACCTTTAAAACTGTATTTGTTTGGGGTGGGTGGTGGTGGCTTAAAAAGCTCTCATTTGCCCATGTTGGTCCCAAGTAACTCCAAAAGGAAGGTTGATTTGCACAGCATGCGACAGCTGTTTCGCACTTGGGAAGTGCTCATCGGGCTTGCTACCCGCTCTTGACTGCGAGTCAGAGAGAAACCACTACTCAAGCAAGGAGAAATTACCAATTGCTCAGCAGGGACGTGTGTGTGCGTGCGTGCGTGCGTGCGTGCGTGTGTGTGTGTGTGACTCAAACACTCGCTAAGGTTCAGACATTGAACACATTGTGGTGATGAGACAGGAAATAATTTCATTCAAGACAAATTAATGGTTCAACCAGGTTCCTTGGTCCAGCCGAAATCGATACAAAAAGTAAAAATCCATTCACGAAAAATCTTACGGGGACAGTGATTAAGATTGAATACATAACCAAGGCCACAGGGAACATCGACCACCAAAAAATAGGGCATGGGTTAGGAGGGTCAAGGGGGGATTAGGGGGGAACGGAGGGGAAGTCATCTCATTCCAATAAAGGGGCATTAGTGTGGAAACGACACACTATGAACGATCGGACATCACTTTTGATGTATATGGTGTGTGAAAAATGATGTATGTGTGTACTGCTTCAATACTCCCAAGGGGTACGAGAAGTAAACCTCTTCCCTGGCCTGTCTTGTCTTGTATGCTTCAATGCTTCCAAGGGGTACGAGAAGTAAACCTCTTCCCTGGCCTGTCTTGTCTTGTCTTGTCTTGTCTTGTATGCTTCAATGCTCCCAAGGGGTACGAGAAGTAAACCTCTTCCCTGGCCTGTCTTGTCTTGTCTTGTCTTGTATGCTTCAATGCTCCCAAGGGGTACGAGAAGTAAACCTCTTGCCTGGCCTGTCTTGTCTTGTCTTGTCTGCTTCAATGCTCCCAAGGGGACACGAGAAATAAACCTCTTGTCTTGTCTTGTCTTGTCTGCTTCAATGCTCCCAAGGGGACACGAGAAATAAACCTCTTGTCTTGTCTTGTCTGCTTCAATGCTCCCAAGGGGACACGAGAAATAAACCTCTTGTCTTGTCTTGTCTGCTTCAATGCTCCAAAGGGGCACGATAAATAAA
>NC_134889.1:7639395-7666895 GCF_041734735.1 Babylonia areolata
GTTTTTTTTTGTTTTGTTTTGCTTTCTCAGCCATTGTGCAATTCTTTCTTAAACCCTCTCTTTATTCCTTCCCCCCTCCCTCCCTCCCTTCCTTCCTTCCTTCATGACAGTTTCAGTGTAAAAGCATCACTAGGCCTTTTATGTTCTCTTTAGCTTGTATCACAGGTTGACATAAGCTGACAGTTGGGCAACAGCAAAGTGACAGCTGGAAACTCAATGCCTTCACTGCAATGGGAAGTCATTTTCAGCTGAGTCCTTTGTGAAGGACTACGACTCTCAAACTTGGGGACATGATTGCCCTGGCTCTTAGTGCTGCATACGTGGAAAAAAACGTCACGCATTCCATAAACTGTCCTACCCACCCCAACCCCTTATTATTCACTCTCTGTGGGAAACAAACGAATAACAAGAGAGGCAAGGCCTTCAAGACTCACTTGTGATAAATTAAGTCCCCTAGCATTAATTACAGAGTAATTTCCCTTTTTTTACTAGCTGCACCAAAACGTTTGCAAAACAAGAGAGGCAAGGCCTTCAAGACTCACTTGTGATAAAGTAAGTCCCCTTGCATTAATTACAGAGTAATTTCCCTTTTTTACTCTCTTGCACGAAAACGTTTGCAAAATAAATAAAAATTCCATGCTTTGCAAAAGAAGTTCCCGTTTGAACAAAAAATGATAATAATGACTCCTCTTGTTGTTGGGTCAGAATATCAGATCAAAGTGCCAAGTTTAGAGAATACAAAAAATATAAATATAACAGTAAATGCAGTTTGCATGTAATTAGGCTTCATTTTTGTTTGTTTTTTGTGCCCATCCCAGAGGTGCAATATTGTTTTAAACAAGATGACTGGAAAGAACTGAATTTTTCCTATTTTCATGCCTAATTTGGTGTCAACTGACGAAGTATTTGCAGAGAAAATGTCAATGTTAAAGTTTAACACGGACAGACGGACACACAGACAGACGGACACACACACACAGAGAGACAGAGAGAGAGAGAGAGAGAGAGAGAGAGAGAGAGAGAGAGACAACCGAACACCGGGTTAAAACATACTCACTTTGTTTACACAAGTGAGTCAAAAAGCAAATAATGTTTGCGCATTAGGTCAGACTGCTTCAGATGTTTTTCCCCCCAGATAGAAAAGCTGTGCGAAGACCAGTTTCAGCTGAAAACGACAGTACCGTTTGACTGTATATCAATAACTCTCTCTCTCATTTCATCTTTTCTTCTTACTCTCTCTACTCTCGTCACCCTCTCTCTCTCTCTCTCTCTCTCTTCCTCTCTTCTGATATGTTTAGAAAAAAATTCTTTTTATTTATTCTTGTGCGTTTCTTTTTATTTTGTGCCTCATGGTTGGGTGGGAAAAAGTCTTGTTATTATGTTTATCTCAATACCCTGGAAAAATACAATCTCTGTGTGTGTGTGTGTGTGTGTGTGTGTGTGTGTGTGTGTGTGTAGGAACCACGTGCGCATTGATATATCTTTCAAACTGTTTGATTCATTATTTATGATTTATTTTTGTTCGTAGCCCATAGTGCTTTGCCATGCGCCAGAGGCCTAACAAATAAACCATTGTCTTATGTGGTCTTGGTTTGTCTTGTCCTCTCTGTCTCTCGGTCTCTCTGTCTCTTGGTCTCTCTCTCTCTCCCCCATCTGTTTCTACCCTCTCTCTCTCTCTCTCTCGCTCTCTCTCTCCCTCTCTCTTGCTTTCTCTTTCTCTTTAGCTCGCTCGCTCGAACCCTGTCTCTTTCTCCCTCTCACTCGCTCTCTCGCTCACTCTCTTTCTGTCTGCCTGCATGTCTGTCTGTCAGTCTTTCTGTCTCTCTCGCACTCTTTCTCGCTGTTTCTGTCTGTCTGTCTGTCTTGTCTGCATATCTGTCTGTCTCTCTTTCTGTCTGTCCGTCTGTCTGTCTCTCTCTCTCTCTTTATTTGTCTCCTTTCTTTCTTTCTCTTTCTGTCTCTCTCGCACTCTTTCTCGCTCTTTCTGTCTGTCTCACTTTGTCTCCCTGTCCCTCTCTCTCTCTCTCTCTTTCTGTCTCTCTCGCACTCTTTCTCGCTCTTTCTCGCACTCTTTCTCGCTCTTTCTGTCTGTCTCACTTTGTCTCCCTGTCCCTCTCTCTCTCTCTCTCTTTCTGTCTCTCTCGCACTCTTTCTCGCTCTTTCTGTCTGTCTGCATGCATGCATGTCTGTCTGTCTCTCTTTATCTCTCTCTATCTTTCTGTCTCTCGCACTTTCTTGCTCTTTCTGACTGTCTGCCTGCATGTCTGTTTGTCTCTCTTTCTCTCTCTCTCTCTCTCTCTCTCTCTTTCTGTCTATCTCTCTCTCATTCTCGCTCTTTCTGACTGTCTGTCTACCTGCATGTCTGTCTGTCTCTCTGTATCTGTCTCTCTATTTCTCTCTCTCTCTCTCTCTCGCACTCTTTCTTTCTCTCGCTCTTTCTGTCTGTCTCTCTCTGTCTCTCTCTCTCATATCTCTATACAATGTCTCCCAAATCCCCCCTCTCTCTATGTCTGTTTCTGTCTCTCTTCACTGCAGCATGGTTAAAAAAGGCAATGCTCCCTAGTGTCTGATTGATCGACCACACTTTGGACGCTGCTGCTGCTGCTGCTGCTACTGCTGCCAAGTTCGCATTATCGACATGGGCTAGGTAAAAAAACACAAAAAATAAATAAAAAAAAGAAAGAGAAAAAGAACCCACAACATCTTAAAGGAAGCCGGGGGATTGTTATTGAATCGAAACGGCTTAGTGGACTTGAAGGGTTGGAGAAATGGGGAAATATGTTTTGTCGCAGGTGCTTTATTTGATTAGTTAGTTATTTAGTAGTTTGTGGGGTCTTTTTTGTTTGTTTTGTTTTTTTCATTCTTTTGCTTGTTTGTTTAACGATCACTTACCTGATGTAATTGTTTATGCATTTATTCATCTGTCCACCTATTTAATCAATGTGTCCATTTCTTTTAACATATATTTACATTTTCATTGACTTGTTCATTTGTAAGTTGGTAACTTAAATGAAAAAAACAAACAACAACAACAAAAACGAAAGCTGGTTATTACGTAGAAATATCTTAGGGTGCTTCCAAACCAAGAACAAGAACAATACAAAACGAAAGCCCCAAATTGTTTAAAATGACAAAACTATGTTTGCAAAAACTAGAAAAGCAAGTGGAAGATCTCCCCTTCTGGGTTCAAAGGGACCATCAGACTGTGTGAGAGAGAGAGTGAGAGAGAGAGAGAGAGAGGGGGGGGGAGAGAGAGAGAGAGAGAGAGAGAAAGAGAGAGAGAGAGAAAGAGAGAGAGAGAAAGAGAGAGAGAGGGGAGAAAGAGAGAGAAAGAGAGAGAGAGAGAGAGAGAGAGAGAGAGAGAGAGAGAGAGAAGACACTGATTTCGTATTCAATGTCTCCCTCTCTCTCCCTTCCCTCCTTTTCTCTCAGATACTTTCAGTGCAAAAGCATCACACATTCCACAACCACTCCTGCACCCTTCTCTTGAAAGACGAGGCTAAACACACACACACACACACACACACACACACACACACACACACACACACACGCCACTGTAATAAGCCCGCCTGCCGATTTTTTTTCTTTTTAATAGGAAAAGCGATCATCCGCTCAACTGATCAAAGCGCGCTGCGAGGATACCTAACGGTGTAGCAGCAAATTGGTATCCCCTGTTAAGTTGTTTCTCCCCCCAGGGGTCAAATCTTCCCTGAGAACAGATTAACCCCGTGTGTCCGTGTTAATTTGCCTGGGTTGACCCACTGGGGGTGGTAAACTTCCAACTAATCAGAACTGGCAATGCCAGCTGGATTTTTAGTAACCCCCTTACCCCCTCCCCTCCCCGTTTACCCTACACCGTAATGGAAATAGGGGTCATTTTTTTGCTACCTTGATATGATGATGATGTGTGTACTTTCACAGCGCCTTCCACCCTCGGTCGTGGACCAAGCTCAAAGTGCTGTACAAACACGGGGTCATCTGCACAACAGGCTGCCTCCCTGGGAAGAGTCGACTGACGGCTGCCATTGGGCGCTCATCATTCGTTTCCCGTGCCACTCAGTCAGATTTCTGGTACGCACAGTCAGACACACACACACACACACACACACACACACACACACAGGCACACACACAAACCCCCCCCCCCCCATTACCCCCCCCACACACACACACACACACACACACACATATACACACTTACACAAACATGCAATAGTTTACGTGTATGGCCGTTATGTTTACTCACCCCGCCATGCAGGCAGCCATACTCCAGTTTCGGGGGTATGCATGCTGTGTATGTTCTTGCTTACATAACCCACCGAACGCGGACATAAATTACAGGATCTTTAACGTGCGTATGCATGCACATACACATGAATAGGGGTTCAGGCACAAGCACATATGTTGACCTGGGATATCGGGGGGACACCCTACACAAACCAAGGCACTGTTGCTGAGATTCGAACCCGGGACCCTCAGATTAAAAGTCCAACGCTTTAACCACTCGGCTGTTGCACCCGAAGTGACCCCCTTGGGTTAAATCTGGCCCTCTTAGAATCAGAGCAGGCTGTCAAAAGTAGTAGCTTCCCACCCCCCCAACGTTCACTTCTCTTCAGTGATGATGGAGAGAGGGGAGGGGGAACTGAAGGGTCTTTAAAGGCTGGCTCAAAATGACCCCCCAACCCCCCCGCCCCACTATCTCTCTCCCTCTCTCTCCCCCTCTCTCTCTCTCTCCCTCTCTCTCTCACCAGATTGGAAGAATAGGCCATGCCTAAAATCTTAAATCATGTGTTCTGAGTCTCTCTCTCGCTCTCTCTCTGCCCCCCCGCCCCCCTCTCTCTCTCTCTCACCAGACTGGAAGAATAGGCCATGCCTAAAATCTTAAATCCTGTGTTCTGAGTCTCTCTCTCTCTCTCTCTCTCTCTCTCTCTCTCTCTGTGTCTATCTATCTATCTCTGTGTCTCTCTCTCTCTCTTTCAAATACTGGATAAAGCCTGCTGAAAAGCGGAGAAATTCCAATGAGGGGGAGGAGATGGGTGGGGGAGGAAGGTTGATCTGGACCAGCACAGATGACCAATAGAGCTCAGAAAATTCGAGACGAAGCCCACAATATACCCCAACAGGGTAAAAAAACAAAACAAAAACAAAAACAAAGCACGGTAGGCGGTAGTTTTAGGCTGTTACACCGTTTTTTTTTCTAATTGAAAACGATAGCCAAGCTAGCTGGCAATGCTTAACTGTATGATAAGCTCGCTCGCTCTCTGTCTCTCTCTCTTGTTCGCAGTGTCGTTTCAAATCGTGACATTTTTTTTCTTCTCAGGGGATCTCTCTCTCACTCTATCTCTCTCTCTTCCTCTCTCATACACACACATCCTCTCTCTCTCTCTCTTCCTCTATCTTCCCCTCTCTCTCTTCCTCTCCCTCTCTCTATCTTCCCTCCTCCCTCTCTTCCTCTGTCTCTATCTTTCCCTCTATCTCCCCCCCTCTCTCTCTCCCTCTCTCTCTTTCTCTATGCTAGGTCAGGTCGTGGCTGTAGTTGCCAAGTTTGGAATATCGAGCCGAGAAAAAAAAACACACAAAAAAAACAACAACAAGAAAAGAAACAAAAAAACAAATTGCAGACAGAAAAATAGAACAGGTCTCGGTTGTTGTTTTTTGTTTTTTTTGTTTGTTTTTTTGTTGTTGTTTTTTTCCTTTTAAGGGAGATAAAAATCAAAAGAATGACGGGAGTTATTTTTAGAAATCTCGGGGCCGCCGAACTTGTAAGACGGGCTGTTTGGAAATGGATCCATTTTGCGTGTAGACCCGAATGGATTGAGGGATAGACATAGCATCAGTGTTTCATCATCTGCGCTATGCGTCATTTTGTTTGTTTATGTATTGATTTGTCTGTGCAGTCAGTCAGACAGTCAGTCACTTATTTATTTAGTAGTTAATTTATTCATCTATGTATTTAGCTGTTTTTGCAGTAAATGGTGTTGCTTTTTTTTTTCTTTTCTTTAATTTCTGGGGGGGAAGTGCGGGGGTGGGGTAGGGGAGATTTCAAATGAACGAATATTAATTTGTTGGTGGTGTTGTTTCGTTTAAAAGGATAGGGAATAAAGCTACTTGCTGATGTTCGTGTACTTGTACAGTTTGTACAATGCGTGGCTCGCACATTGTATGTTCACTTTGGGCCCATTAATTTTCAGGATGCGTGGAACAGAATGGCAAGCCGGATAGATTTTTCCAATTTGATAAATAATCTGTTCGGGGGGTGGGGGAGGTGGGGGGTGGAATATGATTCAATTATTTTTCCCTTTTTTTTAAGGGGAGGGTGGGGGGTGGGGGGTTTATAAAAAAAAAAAAGAAAACGGAGGTAAACTGAATTTCATACTAGAAAAGAGAGAGGAAAAGAATCCGGTACTGGTTCTTTTCTTTCTTTCTTTTCTTCCTTCCTTCCTACCCTCGTCCTTCATTCCTTCTTTCTTGTTTTTCTTTGTAGTTTCACTGAGAAAAAAAAAAACAAAGAAAAAAACATCACGCATTCCATAATCCCCCATTCTTCCAAGCCTATCCCCCCTCCCTCCCATCCACCTCCACGCCCGAAATAAGAAACAACTGCCATGGTAAGCCCGTCTGCAATCCACCCTCTCCACCCCCACCCCCCCCCCACCCCCCGCCCCATATCCCCCCCTCCCCTCGCACTACAAAGCAATCATCCACTTCACTGATCGAAACGAGTTCCAGAAACCGGTTTCAATTGAAAATGATAGCTGGCAACGCTCGAATGTCTGCGTATAATAAGCTCTCTAATTTTGTATTTAGTTATTTGCGTTTTTTTGTCTTTAACTGCACGGTTGGAGCATGTTATTCTGCCGAACGGATAACGCACGCACGCACACACACACACACACACACACACACACACACACACATACATACATACATACATACACGCACGCACGCACGCAGACACAAACACACACACACGCGTACATGAATGCACACATGCAAACATGTACATACGCACACACATTAACACTCACATACACAAGCGCATGCACACACACGCAAACGCACGCACGTACGCACATACACACACTCAGACACACACACACACACACACACACACACACACACACACACACACACACACACACACACACACACACTCAGACACACACACACACACACTATCGGGTCGTCGTTACCAAGGTTAGAATATCGAACTGGAAAAAAAAAAAAAAAAAAAAAAAAGGGCAAAGCAAATCCCGACAGAGCGGTTTTCATTGTTCATATGACGTGAACTATTTTTGGACGCGTAAAACATGACTGTATTAAGAGGAATAAGTTGCTGCCAGTAGCACTGGTCATGCTGGAACCCAATCGTACAGTCTGAAGGGTAAGGAAACACATGAAAAGAGAGAGAGAGAGAGAGAGAGAGAGAGAGAGAGAGAGAGAGAGAGAGAGAGAGAGAGAGAGAGAGAGAGAGAGAGAGAGAGAGAGAGAGAGAGAGAGAGAGAGAGGTGAAAATTATTTCTATGATTTTCGGGTGTTTATTTGCAATTGTATAATATTCCTCTCTTTTTTCTATCTTTCGTTCCCTTTTGCTCAAATCTCTCTCTCCGTGTCTGTCTGTCTCTCTGTCTGTCTGTCTCTCTCCCCCATTCCCCCGCCAAATTAAAGAAGAATTTTTTTTTTTTTTAAAGAAAGAAAAATCACCAATATCTCACGTAATTTCTTCCTTTCGCTGTGCCCCCCCCTCTCTCTCTCTCTCTCTCTCTCTCTCTCTCTCTCTCTCTCTCTCTCTCTCTCTCTCTCTCTCTCTCTCCCTCCCTCCCTCTCTCTCAATAAAAAAAAAGAGAAAAACTTGAATAAATAAATAATTAAACAAACAAACAAACAAACAGAAAAATATACAAATGAATAGATAAATTAATAAATAAAATGTTTTTTTTTTCCCATTCCCTTATTTGGAATTTTTTCAATGGCTTATTTCAGTTCAATCTGTGTTTGTGTTGTTTTGTAGTTTGTCCACTGGTTTATTCCTTACGTAGTTCTTTGTTTACGTATGCTTTCATTAAAGGTAAAACACCTCGAAATTCATTTCGTTTGTTTGTTTCTTTGTTGTTGTTGTTTTTCCATCTATCTAGCTACCTACCTACCTACCTACCTACCTATCAATTAATCATATCTGTGTCTCTTTGTCTATGTATGTATGCATGTATGTATGTATCTGTATGTTTGTCTCTGTCTGTCTATTAATTTATCCTCTCTGTCTATTTATTGATCTCTCTCTCTCTCTCTCTCTCTCTCTCTCTCATATATATATATATATATATATATATATATATATATATATATATATATATATATCCACTTATCTATTTATTTACTCATTGCTTCATTTGCTAATTCCCACCAAATCAAGACAGAGAGGAGAGACAGAGAGACAGACAGACATATAGACACAGAGAGACAGAGACAGAAACAGACACAGACAGAGAGAAAACTAGAGACAGACACAGACAGACAAATAAAGACAGAGCTAGCATCCCAACCCCCATTCCCCCACCCCCCGACGCCCCCCCACCCCCACCCCCACACCCCCATACCCTCCCCCTTTCGAATAACAACAACAGCAGCTTTCGTGGGCTCCGCTGACAGCTAAAGAGTTTTTGACACGAACCACGCACCACAGGCAGCGATCGAAGAGGGCGGAAGGTGAAACTGAAAGCGAAGAAAAATCGAAACTTTAGATAGAGGCCACAATGTTGAACAGCACACGGCTACGCAAGGCTATGCAAGGCTAGACTAGGCCGGACTAGGCTGGGCAAGGCTAGGCTAGGCTAGGCTAGCTGCTGCTTACGTTTAGACTATGGGACTGAGGTCGAATCTGAAGACCCTTCTTATTAAACTAAAAAAAACAAAAACCAAAAAACAAAACGCTGTTTTCATGATGTTGAAAATACGAAAGAAAAGATGATGATGATAGCGATGATGACTACTACTACTATTACTGGTATGAGAAGGACTTTGCGGAAATTGACTTTGGTTAATGGGCTTTGGAAGCTGTTCTGTAAAAGATGTCAGTGTTTTTAATTGATTTTGTGAGTGTGTGTGTGTGTGTGTGTGTGTGTGTGTGTGTGTGTGTGTGTGTGTGTGTGTGTGTGTGTGTGTGTGTGTGTGTGTGTCTGCGTCCTTCTGTCTGTGTTTCAAATGATGAAATCTCTTGTATTAAAAAAAACAACAATACCCGAACAATACTGCGCTGTTTTCACTGGAAAAGTGGGAAATATGAACGCATTTCTTTGTTTTTAATCGTTTATTTCTTCATCTATACAGAAAGATACTATTATTAATATATTCATACATGAAGTATCTACGTATTTCAATCCATACATTTTTTTTTTTTTTACTTTATTTGTTTAGTTAATTAAACAAAATCTTTTTTTCAGTGTTGGCAGAATTTTGATTACTTCGCAAAAGGAACAGTTAGAAAAATAAAGATAAAATAAAACGTATGTGACTGCTCAATCTATAGCTATGTATCTGTTTTCGTGTTTTCCTTTTTTTTTCTCTCCATTTTCTATTTGTTTTATTTTATTGCTTTATTTCATTTAGTTTCAGTTTTATGTTATTATCTAATATTCATATTCAACCTGATTTTGTTTTAATCTCTTTTTACTGCAAATTTTACATTTTTATGACATTTGTTTTCCACTCTATATTTAATGTGAACTTATGCTATTTATTTGTATCTACTTTTAGTTCCATTTTTGTTCGGCGCCTGGTGGGTAAAGGGTGGAGATTTTTACGATCATCCAGGTCAACATATGTGCAGACCTGCTAGTGCCTGAACCCCCTTCGTGTGTATATGCAAGCAGATGATAAAATACGCACGTTAAAGATCCTGTAATCCATGTCAGCGTTCGGTGGGTTATGGAAATAAGAACATACCCAGCATGCACACCCCCGAAAACGGAGTATGGCTGCCTACATGGCGGGGTAAAAACGGTCATACACGTAAAAGCCCACTCGTGTGCATACGAGTGAACGCAGAAGAAGTAGTTCTGCTCAGAATAAGGAAAATGTTCTGTGTTCATTTTTTGTTTGTTTGTGTCTTTGTTCGTATGTCTTCCTCCCTTTCTTCCTTCCTTACACATTTTTCCGGTTGTTAGTTTAGATTTTCCTTTGTTTTCTTTCTCTCTCTCTCCTTGTTTCTTCTCCCTCGAGCGAATCTAGAACAAAAACAAGTTTTATTTTCTGGGTCAAAGCAGATGGGTGTGCTATTTCATAATACGTCAGGATGCTGGATAAACTTCTTGGTTTCTTCTTCTTCTTTTTTTTTGTTTTGCATCTAGTTTTTTTTTTATATCACTAATTCTTCTTTCCATCCCTGCCTCTCCATCTATATGTCTTTTCATTCCTCTCTCCTGTCTTCAAATCCACCCTTTCTCTCTTTGACTTTTCCGCCCCCACACCCCATCCCCCTCGAATCTCTTTTGTTCTTCCACCATGCATATGTGTGTGTGTGTGTGTGTGTGTGTGTGTGTGTGTGTGTGTGTGTGTGTGTGTGTGTGTGTGTGTGTGAGTGTGTGCGCTCGCGCGCGCGCATAGTATGAAATCATAGTATAAAGGAGCTTTTAGCTTATCCAGTTTACCCTCAATAAAATATTTGTCATTTTCATTCTCTCTCTCTCTCCTCTCTCTCTCTCTCTCTCTCTCTCTCTCTCTCCATTCATTCATTCTCTCTCTCTTCACCTCCCTCTCTCTCTCTTCCTCTCTCTCTCTCATACACTATCTCTCTCGCTCTCTCTCTCACTCCCACTCTCTATCGCTCGCTCCCTCCCTCTCTCTCGCCATCTCTCTACCCCTCCCTCTACCCTAGCCCCCCTCTCTCTCTCTCACACACACACTCTCTCGCTCTCTCCCATTCCCACTCTGTCGCCCCCCCCCCCCAGCTCTCTCTCTCACTCCACCCTACTCCTCTTCCTCTCTCGCCCCCCCCCCCCCACCCGTCTCTCGCTGCCCCCCCTCTCTCTCTCTCGGATCAAAGACAAACCCATACATTTTTGATGCGGCAAAACTCGGGGCGCTTGTAATGTAAGCCCCGAAGTACAGTTGGCCGTCCCAGTGTCTGTGGGCCGCATGTGGTCCTCCAGGCTTCTCCCTGCCAACTACTTCTGTCTGTCTGCAAACCTTTCTCTCTCTCTCTCTCTCTCTCTCTCTCTCTCTCTCTCTCTCTCTCTCTCTGTGTGTGTGTGTGTGTGTGTGTGTGTGTGATCGTAAACATAGAAAAAGACAGAGACAAGTAGGGCCAGCTACTTCTGTCTGTCTGCAAACCTTTCTTCTCTCTCTCTCTCTCTCTCTCTCTCTCTCTCTCTCTCTCTCTCTCTCTCTCTCTCTCTCTGTGATCGTAAACATAGAGAAAGAGACAACTAGGGCCGGGCCAACTACTTCTGTCTGTCTGCAAACCTTTCTCTCTCTCTCTCTCTCTGATCGTAAACATGGAGAAAGACAAAGACAGAGACAGCTAGGGCCAACTACTTCTGTCTGTCTGCAAACCTTTCTCTCTCTCTCTCTCTCTCTCTCTCTCTCTCTCTGATCGTAAACATAGAGAAAGACAAAGACAGAGACAACTAGGGCCAACTACTTCTGTCTGTCTGCAAACCTTTCTATCTTTTATTTCTCTCTCTCTCTCTCTCTCTGATCGTTAACATAGTCAGAGACAGACAAAAACAGAGACGGAGACAGAGAGAAGCAGGGCCAACTGCTTCTGTCTGCAAACCTTTCTTTTATTTTTCTCTCTGAACGTAACCATAGTCAGTGACAGACAAAGACACAGACGACAAAGACACAGACGACAAAGACACGTAGGGCCAACTACTTCTGTCTGTCTGCAAACCTTTCTTCTTCTTTTTTTTCCTCTAATCGTAAACATAGTCAGAGACAGACAAGGACAGAGACAGAGACGGAGACAGAGAGAATTATGGCCAACTACTTCTGTCTGTCTGCAAACCTCTCTCTCTCTCTCTGTTGTCGTAATCATAATCAGAGACAGACAGAGACAGCGACAAGTAAGGCCAACTACTTCTGTCTGTCTGCAAACCTCTCTCTCTCTCTCTCTCTCTCTCTCTCTCTCTCTCTCTCTGTGATCGTAATCATAATCAGAGACAGACAGAGACAGCGACAAGTAAGGCCAACTACTTCTGTCTGTCTGCAAACCTTTTTATCTTTTTTTTTTTTTCTCTCTCTCTCTCTGATCGTAAACATAGTCAGACAAAGACAGAGACAAGTAGGGCCAACTACTTCTGTCTGTCTGCAAACCTTTCTATTATTTTTCTCTCGGATCGTAAACATAGTCAGAGACAGACAGAGACGGAGAGAATTATGGCCAACTACTGCAAACCTCTCTCTCTCTCTCTCTCTGATCGTAAACATGGTCAGAGACAAAGAAAGAGACAGCGACAAGTATGGCCAACTACTTCTGTCTGTCTGCATACCTTTCCTCTTTTTTCTCACTCTTTACCCCCCCCCCCCCTCTCTCTCTCTCTCTCTCTCTCTGTGTGATCGTAAACAGTCAGAGAAAGACAGAGACGGAGACAAGCTGGGCCAACTTCTTCTGTCTGTCTGCAAACCCTTCTTTTTTTTCCTCTAATCGTAAACATAGAGACAGACAGAGACAGAGACGGAGACAGAGACAAGTAGGCTCAACTACATCTGTCTACAAACCTTTCTTCTTTTCTTTCTCTCTCTGATCGTAAACACAGTCAGAGACAGACACGGACAGAGGACGACACAGACAGAAGTATGGCCAACTACTCTGTCTGCAAACATTTCCTTCTTCTCTAATCGTGAACATAGTCAGAGACAGAGACAAAGACAGAGACAGAAACGGAGAAAGAGAGAAGTTGGCACAATCCACTACATTATTTATAATCCAAAAACAAAGCACAAAAAACAACAACAAACAAACAAAAAGCATAAACTGGTTGATACATAACATAGCATAAGAACGGCGAGATGGGGGTCGGGGGTGGGGTGGGGTGGGGTGGTAGGGCGGGGGGGGGAGGGAGAAGAGGAGGGTGGAGAGATGAAAGGGAGAAGGGAAAGGGGGCGTGACTGGGCAGAACGAGGGGAGAGGAGGAGGAGGAGGAGGAGGAGAGCGAGGGTGGAGTAGTAGGAGATTCTCGATGGCCCAATCAAGGCCGCGCCCCTCCCTCGCCCACCCCCCCCCCCCGCCCCCTCCCCTCGCCCCCCCTCTTTCATTGCACCCTCATCATCATCCACCATCATTCAATCACCCATCAATACATCATCATCATCATCATCATTATTGTACTGTTTCGGTCTGCTAGACTTCCTGTGAGTGTGTTGTTGCTGGTGGTGGTAATTATGGAAGCCGCCTCGACTGTTCAGCGGTGCCAGCAATGCTTCGTTTTCATGGAGCATCATTTCTTTTGTTGGGGTTGTGGTCCGATGGTGAAGAAAAGGAGGGGGGGGGGTGTTGGGGGGGCCAAGAGGGGGTGGAGGGTGTGTGTGTGTGTGTGAGGGGGGTGTGGGGGGGGGCACTGAAGCAAATATGTAGGGGTAGGATGAATAAGATAAGAAAAGAAAAGAAAAAAAATCAATCACACACACACACACACACACACACACACACACACACACACACACAACAAGCAAACGCATCACCACGGTGGACAGCAACGTCATTTACAAAAGAGGGATAACAATAATCGGTAATGATGCACAACCTATTCAGCACGGCTACATGCAGGCATCCACCAGCGCCCCCACGTTTCCCCTTGCCCCCTCCCTCCCTCCCTCCCCCAACACACAGACAGACTGAGAGTGAGACAGACAGACAGACAGACAGAGTGGGAGGAAGAGAGATACTGGGATAGAGATAGAGACGGAAGTAGAGACAGACAGTGGAAGAGGCATGAAGAGGAGACAGAAAGACACAAAGAGAGAGAGACTGAGACAGAGACTGAGAGAACGGCAAACAGAGAGATAAAGTGCCATCGTGCGATACTGAAGTTGGAAAAGAAAATCATGGAGTGTACAAATGAACACACCTGCGTACTTGTTCTGGTATGGACAACATCACGTATGTGATTTTCAAAGAATATAACTTACGTACAATGGCTAAAAAAAAAACAAAAAAAACCACACAAATAAATAAATGAATAAAAAAACAAAACAAAAAAAAACCCACTGAATATATAGATATGTAGATAAACAAACAGACAGACAGACAGGTATCTAGATAAATAGATGGACAGACAGACATACAGATACTTATTTCGACAAAAGAGGGAGATAAATAAAATCGCAATGATACTTTTATATTTTTTTTTATTCACTGATTTTACATCCAAGTCAAGTCACACACACACACACACACACACACACACACACACACACACACACACAAAAGTAACTCCGACGGAATAAAAAAAACAACTCTGGATAACCCAAAGTTCAATTGCTGTTGCTGTTGCTGCTGTTGTCGTCGTTCTCCCTGTTATTTCGCGGCGAACAGGGAGTGAGCGAATCGGGCATTCCGTTGGATCCCAACGCACACGACACCAATAGCCCCCTGCTGTTTCCTTCGCAGCTGTGGCCTCTACCTGTCCATCGCTTCTATCATATTCACCGTGATTCTTGTGGCCCTCTTGTTGGCAAAGAATGGACAAGATGACACCATTGACGAAAAAGGGAGGAGGAGGAGGAGAAGGAGAAGAGGCGGAAAAAGAGGAGGAGAAGGAATAGGAGGAGACGGAGGGAGGGGGGGGGGAGGAGGAGAGGAGGAAAAAGAGGAGAAGGAAAAGGAGGAGAAGAGGGAGAGAAGGGGTGGGGGACAAGGAAGTCGAGGAAGAGGAGAAAGAGGAGGAGAAAGGAGGAGGAAGAGGAAAAAGAGGAGGAGGAAGAAGAGGAGGGGGACGTGGAAGCGGAGGAGGAAGAGGACGAGGAAGAGGAGGACGAGGAAGAGCAGAAAGAGGAGGAGGAAGAGGAAAAAGAGGAGGAGGAAGAAGAGGAGGGGGACGTGGAAGCGGAGGAGGAAGAGGACGAGGAAGAGGAGGACGAGGAAGAGCAGAAAGAGGAGGAGGAAGAGGAAAAAGAGGAGGAGGAAGAAGAGGAGGGGGACGTGGAAGAGGAGGAGGAAGAGGACGAGGAAGAGGAGGACGGAGACGACGAGGAAGAGGAGAAAGAGGAGGAGGAAGAGGAAGGAGGAGGAGAAAGATGAGGTGGAAGAGGAGGAGGAGGAAGAGGAAAAGAGGAGGAAGAGGAGGTGGAAGAGGAAGAGGAGGAGGAGAAAGAAAAAAAAAGAAGACATGACCGCCAGTTCCTAACTAAAACAGGACCATATCTATCGTTGTCGTCGTTGTTGTTGTAGTTCTTTTTGTTTTCGTTGTTGACGATAATGGGGACGAGGACGATGATGATGCGGTCGTTGACGATAGGAGGATGAGGAAGAAGGAAAAGACAAAACAAAACAAACAAAACAAAACAATCAAAAAGACACACAGAGAGAGAAAAGGGGGGGGGGGGGGGGGGGGGGGGAGTTGACAAGAGAGAAAGTGGAGAGAAAGGAATGAAGAGATAGGGAAGAGAGTGTCAGTTGGACAGACAGACAGGCACGCAGACAGACAGACAGATACAGACAGACAAACACACATAGAAACAGAGAGACAAAAGGGATACTCAGGGGCACAGAGAGAGAGAGGCAGACAGACAAAGACAGACAGAGACAGATACAGAGACAGAGACTGACACGGGGACAGAGGGATTGAACAAAAGCAATCATTTTCACCGGCACAAGGTTTTTCTTTTCAGTTCGCACTGAGAGAGAGAGAGAGAGAGAGAGAGAGAGAGACAGAGACAGAGAGGCCTGCGTTTGACATGGCCGCGTATTGATCTCCCTTGAATTGTGACGTCAATGTATGTTAATGAACACGTGCGAGCGCTTGCGCGAGTGCGTGCGCGTGCGTGCTGGTTGAAGTGGCCACCAGCGCGCGATTTTGTTGTTGTGTGGTGGTGGGGGGGGGGGGGGGGGGGTTGGTAGGGATAGGTCATCTGTTCACACTTCGTTTTTTTTCCGGGAGGGTGGGGCCGGGGGGTGGGGGGGAAGGGTTTGAGGTTTTTTCTAATCAGTGATGGTAAGATGTGTAGTAGAAGTAGTAGTAGTAGAGGTGTGTGTGTGTGTGTGTGTGTGTGTGTGTGTGTGTGTGTGTGTGAAAGATTAAATAAAAAAAGTGAAAGAAAAAGCGAGAGAGAGAAAGAGAGGGGGGAGCGAGGGAGGAAGCGGGAAAAAAGAGTATGAAAGAAAAATCGGTAAAGAGTGTATGAAAGAAAAATCGGTAAAGAGAGTATGAAAGAAAAATCGGTAAAGAGTGTATGAAAGAAAAATCGGTAAAGAGAGTATGAAAGAAAAATCGGTAAAGAGTGTATGAAAGAAAAATCGAAAGATAGAGTAGGAGAGGTCGAGAGAGAGAGAAAGAGGAGAGAGAGATAGAGAGAGAGGGGGGGGGGAGACAGACAGACAGACAGATAGATACAGACATACATATAGACAAGACACAGACACACACACAGAGAACAATACAGCATTTGGATGTGTCAATTGGCTTCAGCTTAATTGAAAAATAAATAATGATATCAATGAATACGTTAATAAATGAACGAACGAATAAAGAGAGTATAAAAAAAAATAATTAAAAAAGCCAGCAAGTTCTATAGTCTGCAGCAAATAAACACACGCACACCAAGTTATTAGTCACATAATTTGTACTACATTAGTGCCCACTTAAAATGGACGCGAACATTTTTTTTTCCAATGAAAAAAATGAACACAGAATAAACCGATTTCTTGAATCAATCGTATGACCATGTGACACCGATGACTAACACACACACACACACACACACACACACACAGACACACCATTCTCTTACGTTGTTGCGCAACTACAACCACCACTTCCGGATCTCCCACTCCCCTCTCCCTCTTCCCTCCCTCCCTTCCTACCTGTGTTATCCTTATGTGTCATTCGGTCAGCAACTTACGTCAACAGCCACCAACAACTACACACACGCACACACAACTCAGCTGGATCGCGAGAGAGAGGGGGGGGGAGAGAGAGAGAGAGGGAGGGAGGGAGAGAGAGGGAAGGAGAGATATGAGAAAGAGAGGGAAGGAGAGAGAGACAGAGAGGAGGGAGAGAGAGAGAAAGAGAGGGAGGGAGGTATATATTATTTTGAGAGAGAGAGAGAAATAGAGACAGCCAGACACAGAAACAGAGAGAGGGAGAGACAGAGAGAGGCAGCAGCAAATGGGAGACAGCGACAGACAGGTAGCAACAAGGAGAGAAGGAGGGGGAAGGAAAGGGAGAGAGAGAGCGGGGAAGGGGAGAGAGAGAGAAAGGGAGAAAGAGAGAGACATACTGAAGAGAGTGAGAGAAAGACAGAGACAGAGAGAGGGAGACAGCGACAGCTAGACACACAGAGAGACAGGGAGAGACAGAGTGAGACAGAGAGAGTAGGGTGTTGGGGTGGAGAAAGAGACAGACGGAGAGAGAAAAAGAGAGACAGGGTCATAGAGAGAAAGAGAGAGGGAGGCAGCTGCAAAGGAGAGACAACGACAGACATAGGTAGTAACAAGGAGAGAGAGAGAGAGAGAGAGAGAGAGAGAGAGAGAGAGAGAGAGAGAGAGAGAGACATAGACTATATATATATATATATATATATATAGAGAGAGAGAGAGAGAGAGAGAGAGAGAGAGAGTGAGAATGAGAGAGAGAGGGGGAGAGAGAGTGAGAGAGAGAAGGGGGAGAGAGGGGGAGAGAGAGACAGACTGATGGAGCGAGAGGGACAGAAAGGGAGAGAGAGAGAGAGACAGAGGGAGGGAGAGACAGAGAAGGGGACACACATAGAGGACAAGCGACAGGGACAGAAAAAGAGACGTATAAAGAGGGGGAGAGAGAGAGAGAGAGAGAGAGAGAGAGAGAGAGAGAGACTGGGGGAGAGAGAAGAGATAGAGAGACAAACAAAGGTGTCGGCAGGTACAAAGACAAAGACAGTGAGACCCATAAAAGCGACCTTTTGTTGGGCCTGTAAATAAATCATTCACACCGGCGTAGAATCTTTTATTTCCCTTCCGCCCAAAGGCAACCCGCCGTATGATGTCGCCTTTCAGATTGCTTTTGATTTTTCTGTGAATATCTCTCTGTCTCTGTCTGTCTCTATCTGCCCCTGTCTGTCTGTGTCTCTGTCTGTCTCTGTCTCTCATTGTTGCTACATATGTCTGTCGCTGTCTCTACTTCGCTGCTGCCCCTCTCTCTGTCTCTGCCTCTCTCCCTGTCTCTCTCCGGTCCTGTCTGTCTGAGTATTGTGTACGCATGCTATGACTTTAAGTAGCATTGTGTATTGCATGCAATGACATAATATATAATGTAGTACTGTGTAGTGTAGACCCTGTTTCAGGGCGGGGACTGGACGAAAAAACAACAAAAAACAAAAACAAAAAAACAAAAAAAACGCGCCAGTGCTTATCTATAATCCTCAAAAATAAAGAATCTAGTCCTGTCTTGTCTCTCTCTCTCTCTCTCTCTCTCTCTCTCTCATGGATCATTTTTTAGAAGAACATTCAAATGTAATTCAAATTACGCATGTAAACGTTGTAATGTAATCGAAGATGAAAACCATTTCATAAACAATTGTGTCCTTTACAATAACCTGCGGCAAAAACATCTGAACTCTGAAGGTCAATCGTATGTTCACTTGATGAAGAATGGTTCTGTTTACAGTATTCGTAAAATATGCATTTATATATTTAATGCCCTGAAGATACGACAGGAATTCTGTGACAACAATGATGAAAGTTAGAATTAATTTATTATGCACGAGAAGCACTTTTGTTCTACAGGTTAAGTTAGTACGTATTTTACATTTTGTTGTGGCTGAGTGATCACCATATTGTGTACTTTTTGACCTCTTTCTAGGGGCCGGAGGCCTGGAGATTAAAGTTTTGTTCTTGTTCTTGTTCTCTCTCTCTCTCTCTCCTCTCTCTCTCTCTCTCTCACTCACTCCCTCCCAAACCCTTTTATCTCTGTATCTGTCTCTGTCAATGTCACTGTGTCTTCCTGAATCTCTCTCTCTCTCTCTCTCTCTCTCTCTCTCTCCCCCTCTCTACCTTTCTCTCTGTCTCCATCTCTGTCTCTCTTACACTCTCTATGTTGCTTTATACCCTTGCTGTTTTCAGTTCTTTCGTTCGCAAACACTTTTCAATGTTCGGCGTCTGCCATTCCCAAAGTCAGCACTGCTGCATGGGGCAGAGACACGGAGGAAGACAAAGACTACACCGTCAACACAATGTCCAGACGTTCATCTGTGAGGATTCCCTCCATGTTCCACTGGCGACACAACATCAACGTCATCGTCCTGTGGAAGAAGACAACTGCCAACAGCCGAGTGGTCAAAGCGTTGGACTTTCAATCTGAGTGTCCAGGGTTCGAATCTCGGTAACGGCGCCAGGTGGGTAAAGGGTGGGTAATTATTTCCCCCGACCTCCCAGGTCAACATACGTGCCTGAACCCCCCTTTGTGTGTATATGAACGCAGAAGATCAAATACGCACGTTAAAGATCATGTAACCCATGTCAGCGTAGGGTGAGTTATGGAAACAAGAAAATACCCAGCATGCACACCCCCGAAGACGGAGAATGGCCGCCTACATTGCGGGGTAAATAAACAAACAAAAAAAAAAACACGGTCATAACGTAAAATGTTACATGTTTGTATGAGTGTGCATGTATTCGTGAATGAAAGATGACTAAATGACACACAGGAAACGAATGATGAGCGCCCAACGGCAGCTGTCAGGCCAGTCGGTCTCTACCCAAGCAGGCAGCCTGTTGTGTAAATGACCCCGTGTTTGTAAAGCGCCTAGAGCTTGGTCTCCGAACCGAGAATAGACGCTATATACGTATCCACAACAACATCATCATCATCATCATGTCATCATCATCATCATCAGCCGGAAGAGGAAGTTGGAGACGGATCAGGCGCGCGCCACGAAAACCAGCGTCAGGCAACACGAGACAGGCCCTGACATGAAGCTGCCCAAGGGAAGAGAAAGAGAGTGGCCTGCTGAGAAAGGCCTGGGGAAGGGGCCTCCAGTGGGGCCATGTTCAAGACAAACTTCATTTTGCCTCAAGGCAAGTTACACTTGACATGATAGGGACCAGCGGGTACAAGTTTATCTGAAAGGCTAAGTTAACTTCGTAGTCAAGACTTATCTGAAAGGTTAACTTCATAGTCAAGACTTATCTGAAAGGTTAAGTTAACTTCGTAGTCAAGACTTATCTGAAAGGTTAAGTTAACTTCGTAGTCAAGACTTATCTGAAAGGTTAAGTTAACTTCGTAGTCAAGACTTATCTGAAAGGTTAAGTTAACTTCGTAGTCAAGACTTATCTGAAAAGTTCAATTAACTTCGTAGTCAAGACTTATCTGAAAGGTTAAGTTAACTTCGTAGTCAAGACTTATCTGAAAGGTTCAGTTAACTTCGTAGTCAAGACTTATCTGAAAAGTTAACTTCTTAGTCAAGACTTATCTGAAAGGTTCAGTTAACTTCGTAGTCAAGACTTATCTGAAAGGTTAAGTTAACTTCGTAGTCAAGACTTATCTGAAAGGTTAAGTTAACTTCGTAGTCAAGACTTATCTGAAAGGTTAAGTTAACTTCATAGTCAAGACTTGTCTGAAAGGTTAAGTTAACTTCGTAGTCAAGACTTATCTGAAAGGTTAAGTTAACTTCGTAGTCAAGACTTATCTGAAAGGTTCAGTTAACTTCGTTGTCAAGACTTATCTGAAAGGTTCAGTTAACTTCGTAGTCAAGACTTATCTGAAAGGTTCAGTTAACTTCGTTGTCAAGACTTATCTGAAAGGTTAACTTCTTAGTCAAGACGCGCGGTGCGCTCAGGCAGTTAACCCATCATCTCCAATGGAAGGGATTCCCTTCTGCCCAGGCTCTTCTCGCCCCATTTCAGTCAAGAACACTGTCGACAAAGTTAGTAAAAACACGTGCAATCCGCAAAGCACGCCTGTTTTCCCTCAACAAAAGAATCCGCTATATTTACCCCGTGTTTCGTGGGCAATCACCCTTGGCAGTAAGTGAGGGTATTGCCTTCAGGTTTGTAGACCCGCGGGTAAGACTCTTGTGTTCCTGGAGCCAGTCACATCGCTCGGACGGAAGAGCCTGGTATGGTCCTAACCCGCTACTAAATGTGTGCAGTATGGAACCGACCAATGGCGTAGTTCGGTCAACGGAGGCATTTAGTCACGTGTAACTGTCAAAATGTTTGAACCAAGCAATGCGACTGACTCATGAATACCAGATATTGCTTTCCCTCGGACAGTTTGCCTTGCATCAGGCAGATTATCCGCAGGTACACATATTTACCCGCAGGCATGATGGTCTCTTGAATACAGCCCCAGACAGACGCCAAGATGGGCCTTAGCTGGATCCAAATAAGCGTAAAGGTAAGAGGACCATGGAACTTTCTCGCTGACGGCATTCTGAAGAATCGATTGCTTACTAACAAAAAAAAGATGTCTTACAATGGTCATGATAGGGGCTATTGGCCTGAGTCATTGTGTCATTCAAAGTTCAGAAAGTTCAGTCTCTCTCTCTCTCTCTCTCTCTCTCTCTCTCTCTCTCTCTCTCTCTATGTGTCTATGTCAATGTTTTCTCCCTATCTTTTTCTCTCTCACTCTGACTCTCTTTGTCTCTGTCTCTCTTCCTCCCTCTGTATCTCGCTATCCCTCTCTCCTTTTCTCTTTCAGTTTCTCTTTTGTTTTCTCAAGCTATCTGTATCTGTATCTTTATCTCTCTCTCTGTCTCCTCTTTCTCTCTCTCTCTCTCCTCTTTCTCTCTGTCTCTCACTAAATCGCTTTCTCCCACTCTCTCTCACATCTTTCTCTGTCCCTGTCTGTATGCTTGTCTGTCTGTTTCTCACTAAGTCTCTCTCTCTCTCTCTTATATATATATATATATATATATATATATATATATATATATATATATATATATATCTTACACACACACACACACACCATCTCTCCCCCTCTCTTTCATTCTGCTTCCCACCTCACTCACTCACGCCCCCCTCTCCCCCCCTCCCTCTCTCACTCACTCTCTACACCACTCTCTCTCTCTCCCCTCTCTTTCTATGGCTTGTGCTTGTTGCATAGCGCTGAATCCAGCGATGTCCTCAAATCGATATGGTCCAAATAATCATCTCCTTCAACAGGGATGCGGCTTGATTAATCCACGCCTCACCGTGCTTCGTGCGCATCGTCTGCCGGACCAACCGTCGTTCTCAAATAAAACTCCCCACCCCCACGCACCTCAACACACACACACACACACACACACACACACACACACACACTCCCGAAGACGGAATATGGCTATGGACATGCCGCAGTAAAAAGAATGTAGCTGAAGCCAACCATAAAAAAATTAATAACAATGGACATTGGAGTTGTAGCCAACGAACAGGAGGAGGAGGAGAAGAAGGAGGAGGAGGAGGAGGTGGGAGGAGGAGGAGGAGGAGGAGAAGAAGAAGAAGAAGAAGAAGAAGAAGAAGAAGAAGAAGAAGAAGAAGAAGAAGAAGAAGAAGAAGAAGAAGAAGAAGAAGAAGAAGAAGAATGAGAAGAAGGAGGAGGAGGAGAAGAAACAGAAGAAGAAGAAGAAGAACAACAAGTAGTAGTAGTAGTAGTAGTAGAAGAAGATGATGATGGTGATGATGATGATGATGATGATGAACACCACCACGACCACAAAACAACACGTTAAATGCATATGCAAATAAAAGAAAACAATCCCCGCCGTATTCATTGGAATCTGTGCTGGATTTTCTTCAACACTGATACATCACTGCTTAGGAAGTTGTTATGTCAGTCGATCAGGGATGGAATCCGACGTCGCAAATAGTATGGGTAAGTACTGAACTAGTTGGGTGTCACTCTGCTTTATATAACTTTGCTGCACACGTGCGCACGCACACGCCCGTGCACACAGACCACCACAACCACACACACACACACACACATACACACACACACACTGGCACACAACAAAAACGCACGCACACACTCTCTCACGCACGAGCACACACGCAAACACGTACGCACCCACATGCACACACGCTTACTTACCAACATGCACACACGAAGGCATTCACGCGCGCGCGCGCACACACACACACACACACACACACATATACATATATATATATATATATACACCCCCACCCCCACTCCAATCCCCATCCCTACCCTGCCGAATACTCCGGTGTCACATGTTGGAATACATCCTGTCTCTTGTTTTTTTCCCCCTCCTGGGCGTAATTTAACCCATGCCGAAATCTCTCTCTGGATTGAACAGAATACTGCCTGCCTTTTCTTTCTTTATCTCTGTTTTCTTTGGGACCAAATAGGGCAAAGTGATATAATCCATGCACATAAACGAACTGCTTTTTTGGGTGGGTGGGGGTGGTGGGGGTTGGTTTGTATTTAGTTTTGTTCCTATTTCTTTAAATTTTGTTTTCTTTTGTTCTTGTTTTTCAGCGAACAGAGAGGGCAAAATATTTCAATGTGTGCTGAAAAAAATATGATTTTTTTTTTTTTTTTTTAGAGAGAGCATCATGATGATAGTTCACAAGTGTGATCGTGTTGTAATGTGGCGAGGCGCAGTGCGGTGTGGTGTGGTGTGGTGTGGTGTGGTGTGGTGTGATGTGATGTGATGTGGTGTGGTGTGGTGTGGTGCGGTGTGATGTGGTGTGGTGTGGTCGTGAAGCGCACAGACAGACGGACGGATGAATGAATGAATGAATGAATGAATGAATGAATGAACAATCAAATAGATTAATAAAACAACAAACCAACAAAGGAATGAACGAATACATCAGAAGACGTGCTCACTAACAAACCAACACACTGCCAACAGCACCCACACGTCGAACGCAAAGCGAACAAAAATACCTGTAACAAAGAACACACGGTTGCGTCTTTTGACACTACCCATGTCATGTGTACCATATATCCACTATTGATTTCCTGACCCAACTTTTCCCCTCACTTCCCAAAATGCTTTGGGGGGAAAAAAAAACCACGTGTTCAAAACATAATAATAAAAAAAAAAAAAACGATGCCCCCCCCCCCCCCCACCCCACCCCCCGCAATAAAAAAAATCCACATACTAGAGGGAAAAAAAGTATGATAAAAAAAAAAAGATTTTGCGGTCCAAAATCCAGTCTGCAGCTGTTGCCCCTCCGAATACCGATCTATCAGGGTGTATATGGTGGTGGCGTGAGGATCATTGGCAATAGTTTGCTTGTGGGTCTGTTGTTGTTGTTGTGAATGATATTGATTGCACTTTCACTTTGTCTACTTGTGTTTTTTTTTGTTGCTGTTGCATTGTTTTTGTTTTGGTGATTTACGCTTTTTTTTTTGTTCTTTTTTTACATACTTCTTGCGGAATGGAACACAAGAGTCTTCGGTTTCAGTTTCTCAAGGAGGTATCACTGCGTTCGGACAAATCCATATACGCTACACCACATCTGCTAGGAGGATGCCTGACCAGCAGCATAACCCAACGCGCGTAGTGCACGCTCATATATCTGTGTGTGTATCAGAGTGGGATTATTTTACATACGACCCCTCTCGTTGTTGCTAATGGAATTCTTTTTTTCAGTGCGCCAAGGGAGGGTTTTGGTTCGAATCCCACTCTCGCCCTTTCTCCCAGGTTTGACTGGGAAATCAAACTGAGCGTCTAGTCATTCCGATGAGACGATAAGCCGAGGTCCTCCTTCTTCTTCTTCTTCTTCTTTCCGTTACACGACCAACATTGACTTGCCGATGACTGTCGTGGTTCATGCATGCTAGGTATTTTCGTGTCTCCATAACCCACCGAACACTGACATGGGTTACAGGATCTTTAACGTGCATATTTGATCTTCTGCGTGCGTATACACACGAAGGAGGTTCAGGCACTAGCAGGTCTGCACATATGTTGACCTGGGAGATCGGAAAAATCTCCACCCTTTACCCACCAGGCGCCGTCACCGTGATTCGAACCCGGGACCCTCAGATTGAAAGTCCAACGCTTTAACCACTCGGCTATTGCGCAGCACACACAAGTCTTGTGAATACACAACTGACGGTACATGTAGGATTACATAATACAGAATACTTTATCTCAATAAGAGAAATTCATGTGTGATGTATTTTACGTAAACAATACACGAAAATCACAGTCACTCAGTGTAAACACAAAAAATACATAAAATGCTGAAATGCTAACTTCATAAGGACCTTTCGTGCAATGATAACAATCATGCACATGTAATGATTACATACTTTCACGGTCATTCACACAAATACGTAAGGAACATAAAATGCATAGATACAAAGTTCATGCTAATTAATTGGGATTAATGCAGGTATATTGATTGATTGATTGATTGATACATTCACTGATTGTCTGACTAATTGATTGGTTGAGTTAATGACTGATTGATCCACTCAATCCAGTCGCTAAACCAGATCCGTCTAATCTAATCTGATCCATCCGCTATCCAGAGCTGATGACTGTAGACCGGTCCGCTCGGTTCAGTCCAAACCAGCCCACTCCAGATCAGTCAAGTGCGAATCAGTCCAGCCCAAATCAGCCCGTTCCAGGTCAGTTCTAGTCCAAACCAGTCCACCCGAAATCAGTCCAGTCCAAATCCAGTCCTTCCAAACCAAACCACCCCAAGTCAGTCTGGTCCAAATCAGTCCATCCAAAACCAGTCCACCCCAAATCAGGTCCAGTCCAAAACCAGTCCCTCCAAACCAGTCCACGCTAAGTCAGTCCCACCCTAACCAGTCCACCCTAAGTCAGTCCAGTCCAAACCAGTCGACTCCAAATCAGTCCAACCAAACCAGTCCGCCCCAAGTCAGTTCAGAACAAACAGTCCATCCAAACCAGTCCCACATAGGTATGCTACACAGTCAAACGCTGCACTAACACCACACCACACTGCGTTACACCACACTACACTACACTATACAGACGATAAACACACACGCACACACCCCTCCCCTCCCCACCCCCACACACATAAGCGCATCACCCGATATCGTCGCACACAATGACCAAAACAAACACCAACCTATACATACCAACCCCGAACCCCGATTTTCTTCTGAAGACCTGTCTATCCCGGGGATAATTGGAGGGGATAATCGAAGTATTGATCATCGGTATGCTTTTAAAAGCACTTTTTTGTAGTCACACCCAAACAGATGCATTTGATATTTATTTTTGCTGCATTGTGTGCAATTCAGTTTCAGACCGGATAATCATTAAAAGCATTACAGGTAGTGTGTCTGTTATACCTGTACACACTAAAACCGTGCTGAATAAATGAATGAATGAATGAATGAATGCACACACACACACACACACACACACACACACACACACACACATACACACACACTATCTATCTATCTATCTATCTATCTATCTATATATATATACATATATTGATGTCGCTGGTGGCGATGGTAGCAGTGAAGTGTTGATATTGTTGATTTGGTTGCAGTTGCTGTTGTGGTGGTGGTGGTGGGTTTTATTTGTTTGCTCATGTTTATTCCATTTTTACGTTATTTCTATTCAGTTATGCTTAGTTTTTACTTCCTCCGTTTTTTTGTTTCCTGGGGTGACGTTGACCTCAGCCTTGAACGGCGACGTAGCCCCCTGTTATTGAAGGTCACTAACTAATCAGTGAAAGTGGCGGGTAGGGGGGGCCGGGGAGGGTGGGTGGGGGGGGTAACAGAACCAACTACCCACCCACGAATATGATAAAAAATCACGAATATTCCACACGACATTGATCAAATTCTGCTTACAAGCTCTCCCCTCCTCCCTCTCCCCTCCCCCCGCCCTCTAACCCCCCCCCCCCCCCACCACCACCATTTTTTTTTTTACCCCCTCGAACTGTCAGCGATGATGACCTTCCGGTAATTCCCGGCCAGACAGATCTAGACTGGTCCAAGCGGGCGAGCGACCGCCGCGAAAAAATGTCGTCCGCAAAAGGAAAAAAAAAGAAAAGAAAAAAAAGATGACAGGAATTGATTTATCTATATCCATCCCTAACTCCATTCCTCCGCAACCTCCCCCCCCCCCCACACACACACTCTCTCCCCCTCTGTGCCTCTTCTTATTTCATATTTTTGTTTCTTAAGATTATTTTTTCGTGCTTTTCTTTCATAAATTTGTACATCAGGACTCAGTTATTGTGTTTATCTCAATACCCTGCAAAAGCAGAATTTTGTCCTCTCTCTCTCTCTCTCTCTCTCTCTCTCTCTCTCTCTCTCTCTCTCTCTCTCTTCCCCCATCGTACAAACAGTGTCTGTGGTGTTGTCGGGGAAATAAGATCAACAATATAAAAAGATCTGGCA
>NC_134889.1:7676895-7681895 GCF_041734735.1 Babylonia areolata
ATTAAAAAAAAAATCCCAGGTTAGCACCATTTTTTTTTTTTTTAATCGGGGTTTCGCAAATCATCGGGTGTTTTTGGTTCTGGATGGCTGTTAGCGAATGGTGATAATTATTTCACCAGTTTGCATACATTTCACGCTTGTGGCAGACTGACCACTGGCTGGTGGTTTTCGTCTTTTATTTTTGTTCCCCTCCGTCCAGATGTACCTTCTTCCTCGTCTCCACACAACACGTCATAAGACACATTTTGTTCATCCAACACCACACCAAAATCAAGACAGTGCAACCACCATTTTCGTGACGGCGAAAAACGTTATTTTTTCCCCACCACCACAACTTTTGTCCGTGTTGGCGTGTCTTATCCAAAACGACATGCAACGTGAAATGGCGTCACGTCTTTCCCACGACACAGAATCCACGTTGGCTGCTGGTATTCCTTGATGACACAAACAAAAATCAGTGGTACACACACACACACACACACACACACACACACACGTCACCCGCACAATATCACTCCGGTTTCCGCTTTTGTGAAGTTATCCACTACTTCAAAAAAAAAAAAAAAAAAAAAAAGCTCACAAAATCCCAACTTTTTCCATATCTAATTTTCTAACGTCCTTATTTTTTTCTCCCTGTTTTCCTATTCCTCCTTTGAAATCCTCTGGGTTTTTTCGTTCCGTTGCGGGCGACAACAACAGCAGCTGTGGATGATGATGATGATGACGATGTGAAAGTTGATGAAGAAGGAAGAGACGACACAGCAAGGATGGAGGGGGAAAATGAAATAAGACAGATGGGACTGCGTACACACCTCGACTGCCTCGACGCACTCCTTGCCCGATACCATAGCACACAGGGCGGTGAAATCAATAAGGCCTCTCCCCCCCCCCCTCCCTATCTCTCCCCCTAGTCCACAATCCCGCAATCCCACCCCCTCTTCGCACACACACACACACACACACACACACGCACGCACACGCATGCATACACACACTCACACACACAAATATCAATGCATATACACATGCACGCATACACACACACACGCACACACACACGCATACGCACACGCATGCATACACACACTCACACACACATATCAATGCATATACACATGCACGCATACACACATACACACACACACACACACACCTTTGCCTTTCAAAGTTCTCGTTAACACTACCAGAGGACGTACACCACACCCAACCCATCCCCTCCACACACACACACACCCACCCTCACTCTCTCTCTCTCCCTCTCCGTAAAGGGAGGTAAAGGGGAGAGGTGGGGGAGGGGAGGGAGCTAGTAAGAGATGGACAGAGAGGTATAGAGCTTCCACAGACGACACGAAGAAAGGAAGGACAGAAGAAATAAAAGAAGGGAGGGGGGAAAAAACAACAACAACAACAACACATCATCCCACACACCCCATCCCCTCAAAACGAAATCACCAATTTGTCTCCTAATTTCTTCCTTTCGCTGTGCCCGTCTCTCTCTCTCTCTCTCTCTCTCTCTCTCTCTCTCTCTCTCTCTCTCCCTCCCTCCTACTCTTTTCCTCTATAAAAAAAAAGGGAAAAAATACAAAAAAACTTAATAATAACTAAAATATCTAAACAACGTGGGCAGTAGTGGCAAATCTCAAAACCAAGCACTGACCTACCTAGCTCACTTCCACGGCAGTAGTAGTAGTAGCAGCAGCAGCAGCATCCCTCGACAACGCCGATGATGACGACGTACCTAGCTAGTAGCCCTCACACACAAAACACACCTGAGTGGCTGGCTAGGGAGGAGGGGGAGGAGGGGGAGGAGGAGGAGAGGCAGCAGCAGCAGCAGCAGCAGCAGCAGCAACACCAGCGCAACAGCAGCAACATCAGCAGCAGCAGCAGCAGCACCAGCCGCCGCGGCGACAGTTTTCAAACGGCCGCATTCCCCTAGTGGTGTTGGCGAGTGTCGCTTGAGCCTTTCCGAAGACAGTGACTCTGTGTGTGTGTGTGTGTGTGTGTGTGTGTGTGTGTGTGTGTGTGTGTGTGTGGCAGGCGAGAGGGATGGAGGGAAGGATGGGAGGGATGGAGGGAGGGAGGGGATGGAGGGGGAGGAGGGAGAGGTGGGGAGGGAGGGAGGGATGTGTGTGATCAAGGTGAACCCGGTAGACGCACACGCGCTCGCACGTGCGAGAAAAGGGAGGGCGAGAGGAGAGAGAGAGAGAGACCGAGAGAGACAGACAGAGACAGAAACAGAGACAGACAGACAGACAGAGATGGAGGGAGAGACAGAAACAGACACAGAGACAGTGAGACATACGGACTGACAGGGGCATAGAGACAGAGGCGCGCGCGCGCGCACACACACACACACACACACACACACACGAAGCGACCAAAACGGAAGAACAGATAGAGATAGAGAGAAGAGACAGAAGGCAGAGGTATAGAGAAATAGAGGGGAAAAAACAAAAAAAAAACAAAGGAAGATCATGAAACAAAGAAAAGAAAAGAAAGAACCACCTACATCAATACCAAAATAATAATAATAATAATAATAATAATAATAATAATAAGACTGCTAAGTACTGGATGACGATGCTGCTTAAATGATGTCAGATCATACAAAAGAAGAGAGTGGCGATGGTGGTGATAACGATGATGAAGAAACGCTGCTGCTGCTGCTGCTGATGATGATGATGATAACGACGACGACGATAATGGCGTTAGTGATGATGATGAAGACGGCGACGACGCTTTTGATTATCGGACGCTGCTGCTGCTGATGATGATGGTGATGGTGTTTGTGATAGTGACGGTGACGATGATGACGACGACACGACGACTATGATGATGATGATGATGATGATGCAGAAAAGCCAGGGGGCCTTTTGCCTCCCCACTCCCCTTCCCCAACCCTCTCCCCCACACCCCTCCCCTGCCGTGCCCTGCCCTCCCATCCACTCTCTCCCTCTCCCTCCATCCCAAACCATCTGCCCTTTCAAAACCACATGGGGAAGGGCGCCTTTATTCATTTCACGGCTCTCTCCGCTGTCAGTGGCGACATGTCTGTCTGTCTGTCTGTGACTGTGTCTATCTCGGTCTGTCTGTCTGTGACTGTGTCTATCTCGGTCTGTCTGTCTGTGACTGTGTCTATCTTGGTCTGTCTGTCTGTCTGTGACTCTGTCTATCTCGGTCTGTCTGTCTGTCTGTGACTCTGTCTATCTCGGTCTGTCTGTCTGTGACTGTGTCTTTTTCGGTCTGTCTGTCTGTGACTGTGTCTATCTTGGTCTGTCTGTCTGTCTGTGACTGTGTCTATCTCGGTCTGTCTGTCTGTGACTGTGTCTATCTTGGTCTGTCTGTCTGTGACTGTCTGTCTGTCTCTGACGGTCTGTCTTTTGTCTGTCCGTCTGTCTGTGTGCCTTCTGTCCGTCTATCTCTGTCTGTTTGTCTGTCTGCCTTCTGTCTGTCTCTGTGGGTCTGTCTGTGTGTCTCTGTCTGTCTGTTTCTGACTGACTGTCTCTGAATGTCTATCTCTGTCTGTCTGTCTGACTGTCTGTCTGTGTCTGTCTCTCTGTGTCTCTGTCTGTTTCTGACTGACTGTCTCTGAATGTCTATCTCTATCTGTCTGTCTGACTGTCTGTCTGTGTGTCTGTCTGTTTCTGACTGACTGTCTCTGAATGTCTATCTCTGTCTGTCTGTGTCTGTCTGTCTGTGTGTCTCTCTCTGTCTGTCTGTTTCTGACTTACTGTCTCTGAATGTCTATCTCTGTCTGTCTGTCTGACTGTCTGTCTGTGTGTCTGTCTGTTTCTGACTGACTGTCTCTGAATGTCTATCTCTGTCTGTCTGTGTCTGTCTGTCTGTGTGTCTCTCTCTGTCTGTCTGTTTCTGACTTACTGTCTCTGAATGTCTATCTCTGTCTGTCTGTCTGTGTCTGTCTGTGTGTCTCTGTCTGTCTGTTTCTGACTGACTGTCTCTGAATGTCTATCTCTGTCTGTCTCTGACTGTCTGTCTGTGTCTGTCTCTGACTGTCTGTGTCTGTCTCTCTGTGTGTCTCTGTCTGTTTCTGACTGACTGTCTCTGAATGTCTATGTCTGTCTGTGACTGTGTCTGTCTCTCTCTGTGTCTCTGTCTGTCTGTTTCTGACTTACTGTCTCTGAATGTCTATCTCTTTCTGTCTCTGACTGTCTGTCTGTGTCTCTCTGTGTGTGTCTGTCTGTTTCTGACTTACTGTCTCTGAATGTCTATCTCTGTCTGTCTGTCTGTCTCTGACTGTCTGTCTGTGTCTGTCTCTCTGTGTGTCTCTGTCTGTGTCTGTCTCTCTGTGTGTCTCTGTTTCTGACTGTCTTCCTGTCTGTCTTGTCTGTCTGACAGTCTGTCTGCATGTATGTCTCTGTCTGTCTGTCCGTCTTCTGTCTGTCTGTCTCTGTGTGTTTGTCTGTCTGTCTATCTCTCGCTCCCTCTCTCTGATAATCTTGATAGCCAAATTTATATAGGCAGCTTTGAAGATAAGGCAAAAATCACTACAAACAGATACAAACTGTGGGTTTGACATTTTCTTCGGTGGCCAATGGCGGAATCTGTGGAACTGATAGATGAATGAACGGACATTGTATGTGCTGGGTGGCCTGGTGGTTGCTATGACCAGTTTTCTTCAAAGAAGGAGCTTTTGTTTTGTTTCAATATTTGCTTTCACCATTTATTGTTTGGTATACTGATGTCTATTATGCAATGAAAGTATCTTTACGCATGCACCCATGTCATATGGACCTCGTGGACAATGACATTAAAATGTCAAAGCGTCCCCCCCCCCCCATTCTCTCTCTCTCTCTCTCTCTCTCTCTCTCTCTCTCTCTCTCTCATTAAAAACTTAGTATGGGTCCTATTATCGGAAGAAAGGCATAGACAAAAAGGAAGGGTTACGTTTGGATGGTCAATTTCGACTATGCATTTTATGTTTTTGTATCGACATTATGTGTTTCGATATTACAGACTTAAATAATTGTTAAATGTTTTAC
>NC_134889.1:7684395-7706895 GCF_041734735.1 Babylonia areolata
TATATATGATAGTCAGTCGTGTCCGACTATGACCATCAGAACAGCAGAGGAGGCAACTGCTGTTCCGACTATTTGGGCTATAATTTGATTATAGTGGAGAGTGTCTTGCCCAAGTTACATCCCCACTCTCTCGGCCAAGAGGGTTTTAGGACGGTCGGCGTTGGGGATGGTTCCCAAAGGCCAACCAGCCCACAAGGCTGCAGCACTAAGAGGCAGTGCAATTTTGCCTCCTGGTTTGAGAGTCATGATCCTTCACAAAAGACTAAGCTGTAAATGAATTCCCATTGACTGGGGAAACCATTGATAATACAGCTCTCACTTTGCTGTTGGCCCAATTGTAAACTTATGTCAATCTGTGATATAAGCCGAGTGTTGGGCCGATCAGTAGATAACCCACTCTGATAGGTACAGAAACACACAAGCACACACCACCGAAGTGACTCAGCAGCAGCGCAGGGTCTCCTCTGATGTGTGGCCTCCTGCCGACCTAACATCAGTGGCTCCCTTCGGACTGCCGACGATGGAACTGTGACAGACGAACCCGGGTGTGGCCGTGTATGGGGGAATCTAAATGAGCGGCGTGGGAGTAATGCCACTGAAATGGTGCAGATTATGGGGTAGCAAAAAACAAAAACAAGAGAGGCAAGGCCTTCAAGACTCACTTGTGATAAATTAAGTCCCCTAGCATTAATTACAGAGTAATTTCCCTTTTTTACTATCTGCACCAAAACGTTTGCAAAATAAATAAAAATTCCATGCTTAGCAAAAGAAGTTCCTGTTTGAACAAAAAAATAATAATGACTCCTCTTGTTGTTGTGTCAGAATAAGAGGTCAAAGTGCCAAATTTAGAGAATACAAAAAAAAAATATAAATATAACAGTAAATGCAGTTTGCATATATTAGGCTTCTTTTTTATTTTTTGTGCCCATCCCAGAGGTGCAGTATTGTTTTAAACAAGATGACTGGAAAGAACTGAATTTTTCCTATTTTTATGCCAAATTTGGTGTCAACTGACAAAGTATTTGCAAAGAAAATGTCAATGTTAAAGTTTACCACGGACACACACACACACACACACACACACAGACAACCGAACACCGGGTTAAAACATAGACTCACTTTGTTTACACAAGTGAGTCAACAAAAACCAAAAAACACAAACACGCACTCAAGGCCTGACAAAGCGCGTTGAGTCATGCGCTGCCTAGCAGAAGTGGTGTGCGGCGTATATGGGTTTGTCCTAACGCAGTGACGCCTCTTTGAGAAAACAGACTGAAACTTTGCTTCTCAGTTTCTCTGTTCCACACCTCCTGCCCTTCAGGTGCCCCGGCGATTTACGCGTATGTTGAGAATCTGTCGGTCTTTGAGTCAGTCGGTTTGTCTGTCTGTCTGCCAGTCTGGTTACCTGGAAGATGGGCTGGCAAACTGTCTGTCCTTCTGTGTGTGTGTGTGTGTGTGTGTGTGTGTGTGTGCCACATGTTTCCCTTCAAAAGACTTCACATTCTGCGCTGATCTATTGGGCGTGTTGTCTTTCTGTCTTTATGTCTGTCTGCCTATCCATCTGTCTTGTTCTCCGTCTCTACATTTCTGTATCCCTCTTACCTCTAACCTCGCGTGCGTGTGTGTCTGTGTCTGTGTGTCTGTATGTCTATGTGTGAGGTAAGAGACAGAGAGCGACTGAGGGAGGAAGGGAGGGAGAGAGAGAGGGGGAGAGAGAGAGAGGGAGAGAGAGAAAAAGAGAGAGAGAGAGCGAGTGTATATGTGTCTGTGTCTCTCTTGTGTGTATGTATCTTTGTCGGTATTCATTTCTGTGTTCCTGTGTGTTTATGTGTAAGTGACAGGGAACGTCTGTGTGTGTGTGTGTGTGTGTGTGTGTGTGTGTGTGTGTGTGTGTGTGTGAGAGAGAGAGAGAGAGAGAGAGAGAGAGAGACAGACAGACAGACAGACAGACAGACAGACAGACAGACAGAGAGAGACAGAGAGAGACACAGACAGGGACAGAGAGAGACAGAGACAGACACACAGACAGAGACAGGGAGAGACAGAGACGGACAGACAGACAAATTGAGAGAAGGTTGAATATTTCAATGACCAATCATATATTCTTCCGGTTTGTTCTTTCCAATCATCTCATGAGGGCTTTTGGGTGGGTTCTTTTTTAATAATAATTTATTTTTAAAAGTTCTTGCTGTTGCTTTCCGATTTAATGACTTACTTAAAAGGAGAGATCTGGTTTGTGAAATAACCCAGGCTTTTCAACTAAACTCTACGTTCAAAAAACAAACTGCAGGAGGATAGTGAACCCTACACTTAATTGTATTGAGCTGGACTCTGTGTTGTGTATGGTTTGATTATTAACAACAATACCCTCTCTCTCTCTCTCTCTCTCTCTCTCCACTCTATCTTCCCCCCCACCCTCACTCTGTCTCCCCTCTCTCTGTCTCCCTCACTCCCTCTCTCTCTCCCTCCCTCTCTCTCTCTCCCTACATCTCCCATATCTGTATCTCCACGTCTCCAGCTATCTAGTCTCTCTCCATATCTCCAGGTATCTAGTCTCTCTCCCTACATCTCCCCTATCTGTTTCTCCATGTCTCCAGCTATCTATCTATCTATCGGTGTGTGTGTGTGTGTGTGTGTGTGTGTGTGTGTGTGTGTGTGTGTGTGTGTGTATGTGTATGTGTGTGTGTGTTTCTCTGTGTGTGTGTGTGTGTGTGTGTGTGTGTGTGTGTGTGTGTGTGTGTGTGTTGTGTCGGCGTGTCTGTGTCTGTGTGTGAGCCTGTGCACAATTACACACACACACACACAATGCCATCAACGTCTCTCTCTCTCTCTCTCTCTCTCTCACAGCCATCCCTCTCTCCCACCCCCCTCTGCTATCAGGATATATTGATCTATGCCTGCTGAGTTGATCGCGAAAAAAGATATTTCCACGTACAGCCAATTTTCAACGTGCGAGGGGTTTTTGGTTTTCATTTCAGCGTGTGTTTGGTGTATAGCGTGTGTGTGTGTGTGTGTGTGTGTGTGTGTGTGTGTGTGTGTGTGTGTGTGTGTGTGTGTGTGTGTGTGTGTGAGTGTGTGTGTGTGTGTGTTGTGTGGTCTGCTCTGTCTCTCCTTCTCTCTCTCTCCTCTCTCCTCCTCCTACTCTCTCTCCCTCATACTCTCTCTCTCTCTCTCTCTCTCTCTCCTTCATACCTCCTCTCTCTCCTCTCTGTGTTTATCCCTCTCTCATACTCTCTCTGTCTCTTACTCTTTCGCTAACGCTTGCGTTTCAGAGCATTAAATTCTCTCTGTCTCGCTTTCTCTCATACTCTCTCTCTCCCTCTCTCTTTCCCTAACGCTTGCGTTTCAGACAATCGAAGTCTCTCTCTGTCGCTTTCTCTTCCTCATACTCTCTCTCTCGCCCTGTAACGCCCCCCCCCCCCCCCCCAAACCCCCTCTCTCCTTCATACTCTTTGTCTCTCCCTCTCTCTTTCCCTAACGCTTGCGTTTCAGACAATCGAAGTCTCTCTCTCTCTCTCTCTCTCTCTCTCTCTCTCCCTCCCTCTCCCCCCCCCTCTCTCTCTCCTTCATACTCTTTCTCTTCTCTCTCTCTCTCTTTCATACTCTTTGTATCTCTCTTTCCCTAAAGCTTGCGTTTCAGAGCATCAAATTCTCTCTGTCTGTCTGTATGTCTGTCTGTCTGTCTCTCTCTCCCTCGCCCGCTCGCCCCTTCTCTCTCTCCCCTCTCTCCGCCCCCCCCCCCCCCCCCCCCATCTCTCTCACTCTCTCTCTCATTTCCTTCCTTTCTATCGGGATAAATCGATCCATGCCTGCTGAGTTGATCGTGAAAAAAGATATGTCCACGTCCAGCCATTTTTTTTTCTTTTTAGCACGTGCACGGTGTGTACTTGTGTGTGTGTGTGTGTGTGTGTGTGTGTGTGTGTGTGTGTGTGTGTGTGTGAGGGAGGGAGGTGGCGGAAGTACATGCATGTGTACGTATGTAAACATATGTGTGAGTGTGAGTGCGCGCATGTATGTGTGTGCGCATGTGTATGGCAAGTGTACACATGTATGTATGTGTGTGTGTGTGCGCGTGTGCGTAATACTTATCTCACACTTTCTGTGGTTCTCTGTCTGTCTGCTTGACTCGCTGTTTGTCTCCCAGACTGTCTTCTGTATTTCGTCTCTCTCTCTCACGCGCGCGCGCGCACACACACACACACACACACACACACACACACACGCGCGCGAACTCATCTAGTCTCCCTGTCTCACTCTCATTTTCTCTACATCTCACTCTCCCCCTCACTCCCCCAACTCTCTTTCTCCCTCTACCCCCCCTTTCTCCCTCCATCCCCCTCTCTCTCTCAATCAATCTCCCTCTCTGCATCCCCCCTCTCTCTCCCTCTCCTTGTCTTTCACCCCACTCTCTCTCCCTCTCTCCCCCTCTCTCTCTATCTCACTCACTCTCCGTCTCTGCATCCCCCTCACTCCCTCTCCTCTCTCTCCCCCCCTCTATCTTTCCCTCCATCCTCCCTCTCTCACTCCCTCTATTCCCCCCTCACTCCCTCCCCCTCTATCTCTCTCTACCCCCCTCTCTATCACTCCCTCTCCCTCTCTCTGTCTCTCCCTCTATCCTTTCTCCCTTTACCCCCCCCTCTCTATCTTTCTCTCTTCCTCTATCCTCCTCTCTCTCTCACTCCATATCCCCTTCTCTCTCCCCCCCTCTCTCTCCCTCTATCCCCCTCTCTCTCAATTACTCTCCCTCTCTGCAACACCCTCCCTCCCTCTCTCTCTCTCTCTCTCTCTCTCTCTCTCTCTCCTCTTCCTCCTTCACTGTCAGGGTATATCGATCTACGCCTGCTGAGTTAATCGCGAGAAAAGATATGGCAACGTCATTTACCTCAGTACCGACCTACTGACAAAATAGAGGCAGCGCTCAATACCACAGGCATTGAACAACCGTTTCTTTATCGCAGCAATGACCTAGTCACACAATAATCACAAATGAATCTATCGATAACCAAAAAAAAAAAAAAAAAAAGAAAAAAAAAGAAGACCACAATGATCTAAAGAACACTCCTTCCCGAAAACCGCCCCTTTTCAAAAGCATTCCATCACAAAACGGTATGTACATCAAGAACATTCCGTTAGAAACATGCCCGTTAATACAATTCTTTGGTCACAAAATATTTGTAAAGATGCAAAAAAAATATTTTGTCAGAAAACAGCCCCATTTTATTGTTCAGTTATCAACACACACACACGCGCGCGCGCGCACACACACACACACACACACACACACACACACACACACCCAGCACATCAAGAACAGTGCATCAGAAAGCCGCCCCCTCGTTTTATATTTACCTTAATACAGAGTTGGTCACAAACTAACGACACGGATCGATACTTGAGACTCTGAAGGAACTCTGTGAAACAGGCACAGCCAGACCTAGCAGACGGAAAGCAAAGTCGGATTGTCACTTCGTAAATACAGACCCTCAGACCAATCAGACAGGCACACTGACACACAGACACACCGACCGACACGCACGCGCGTGCCTTTTCGCATGCCTGGACGCTTGCGCGCGCACACATGCACGAACACGACATCACGCCCACATATGCACGCTTTGGCGCGCAGGTACACACGCATAGACACATATTTTCATGCGCGCGCGCGCGCACGCGCATGCACACACACACACTCACACACACACACACACGCACGCACGCACACACACACACACACACACGGACGCACACACACACGGACACGGTCGCGCACGTATGCGCGCACGTACACACCCTTCTTTATTGTATGATACCGATCCATCAGCAACTCGAATCCCATTATTCCTTGGTATGTACAAAGGGGCTGTTGTTCTCTGCCCTTGTTATGATGCTCTGTCCTGTATTTTCAGTCGATGAAAACCAGCCTTCATCCCTACAGTCTAACATCATCATCTTAGACGAGCAGACTATAAATAAATAAACGAACCAAACGAACGAGCCTTATTTTACTTTTTTTTTTTTTTTAACGCAAAACAGAATATATTAATTGGCAAAAAAGAAGAAGATAGATTTGGGCTATAGAAATTATCAGGCATTGTTCAGGATGTCAGTGAAGGGCTGTCACCTCACTGAGATAGGACAGAGCTTACAGGTCAGGATGTCAGTGAAGGGCTGTCACCTCACTGAGATAAGACAGACCTTACAGGTCAGGATGTCAGTGAAGGGCTGTCACCTCACTGATAAGACAGAGATTGCAGGTCAGGATGTCAGTGAAGGGCTGTCACCTCACTGAGATAAGACAGACCTTACAGGTCAGGATGTCAGTGAAGGGCTGTCACCTCACTAAGACAGAGCTTACAGGTCAGGGTGTCAGTGAAGGGCTGTCACCTCACTCAGGTAAGACAGAGCTTACAGGTCAGGGTGTCAGTGAAGGGCTGTCACCTCACTGAGATAAGACAGACCTTACAGGTCAGGATATCAGTGAAGGGCTGTCACCTCACTGAGATAAGACAGAGATTGCAGGTCAGGACGTCAGTGAAGGGCTGTCACCTCACTGAGATAAGACAGAGCTTACAGATCAGGATGTCAGTGAAGGGCTGTCACCTCACTGAGATAAGACAGAGCTTACAGGTCAGGGTGTCAGTGAAGGGCTGTCACCTCACTGAGATAAGACAGACCTTACAGGTCAGGATATCAGTGAAGGGCTGTCACCTCACTGAGATAAGACAGAGCTTACAGGTCAGGATGTCAGTGAGGGGCTGTCACCTCACTGATAAGACAGAGATTGCAGGTCAGGACGTCAGTGAAGGGCTGTCACCTCACTGAGATAAGACCGACCTTACAGGTCAGGATGTCAGTGAAGGGCTGTCACCTCACTAAGACAGAGCTTACAGGTCAGGGTGTCAGTGAAGGGCTGTCACCTCACTCAGGTAAGACAGAGCTTACAGGTCAGGGTGTCAGTGAAGGGCTGTCACCTCACTGAGATAAGACAGAGCTTACAGGTCAGGATGTCAGTGAAGGGCTGTCACCTCACTGAGATAAGACAGAGATTGCAGGTCAGGACGTCAGTGAAGGGCTGTCACCTCACTGAGATAAGACAGAGATTGCAGGTCAGGACGTCAGTGAAGGGCTGTCACCTCACTGAGATAAGACAGAGCTTACAGATCAGGATGTCAGTGAAGGGCTGTCACCTCAAGGAGATAAGACAGATTACAGGTCAGGATGTCAGTGAATGGCTGTCACCTCAGTGAGATAAGACAGATTACAGGTCAGGATGTCAGTGAAGGATTGTCAACTCACTGAGATCAGACACAGCTTACAGGTCAGGGTGTAAGTGAAGGGCTGTCACCTCACTGAGATCAGACAGAGCTTACAGGTCAGGGAGTCAATGAAGGGCTGACACCTTACTGAGATAAGACAGATAACAGGTCAGGATGTCAGTGAAGGGCTGTCACCTCACTGAGATAAGACAGAGCTTAAAGGTCAGGATGTCAGTGAATGGCTGTCACCTCACTGAGATCAGACAGACCTTATAGGTCAGGATGTCAGTGAATGGCTGTCACCTCACTGAGATAAGACAGAGCTTACAGGTCAGGATATCAGTGAAGGGCTGTCACCTCACTGAGATAAGACAGAGCTTACAGGTCAGGATATCAGTGAAGGGCTGTCACCTCACTGAGATAAGACAGAGTTTACAGATCGGGATGTCAGTGAAGGGCTGTCACCTCAATGAGATAAGACAGATTACAGGTCAGGATGTCAGTGAAGGGCTGTCACCTCACTGAGATCAGACAGAGCTTACAGGTCAGGGTGTCAGTGAAGGGCTGTCACCTCACTGAGATCAGACAGAGCTTACAGGTCAGGGTGTCAGTGAAGGGCTGTCACCTCACTGAGATGAGACAGAGCTTACAGGTCAGGGTGTCAGTGAAGGGCTGTCACCTCACTGAGATCAGACAGAGCTTACAGGTCTCACTGATACAACAAAGAGCGAAACCAGCAGGGATATGAGTCTGCTGCCGAATCACAGGGCTTTCTGAAGGACTTCTAATTCTATATACTGTTCAAAGGGATTCCTGAAAGACTTTTTAAAAAGTTATGTCCACTTCGCTTTCTAAAGGATTTTTCGTTTCTTTTAAAGCTCTTTTCACTTGGCGTTCAGAGGGACTTCATTTTTTTCTTCTTCTTTTTTTTTTTTTTTTTTTTTTTGAAATTCTGTTCAATTAGATTGCTGGTCTTCTTTTTTTCTTCTTTTTTTTTTTAGTCCATTTCTCTAGGCATTCTTAAGTATTTCTTTATTTTAATTTTTTTTTTCACTTGACTTTCCGAAGGACTTTTTTAAAGTCCAGTTTACTAGGTTTTGTATATATATATATATATATATATATATATATATATATATATATATATCTTCCTCCAACCTATCCCCCCCCTCTCTCTCTCTCTCTTTCTGTCCCTGTATATGCGCGCTCCTCTCTCTCTCTCTCTCTCTCCCTCTCTATCTGTTTCTCTCATATACACACAGAGTTCTGAGCTCTCTCTCTCTCTCTCTCTCTCTCTCTCTCTCTCTCTCTCTCTCTCTCTCTCTCTCTTTCTCTCCGCCTCTGGGTCTCAGTCTCTGTCCCACTCCCTCTCTCACCTTCTCACCCGAGGAAGGTTTTGAACTATTATCCTGCAATAATGGCTCGGCATTCAGTGCACAAGAAATGCTATTTACCGTCCCCCGAATCAACGATCCACGCAAGGCCTTGGCAATGGTTTGAGAAAAAAAGAAAAGAAAAAAAAAAGAAAGAAAGAACACTCAACAAAACCTGGCCCTTGTCGCAGCTTGTGAAGCCAACGATGTTGCATCCCCTTGTTTGAATCAAGAACTGGCAAAGTGACCTGTCCTATGAGATTTTGTTTTCATCTTGCAAGTTCCGCGTCCTCTCTCTCTCTCTCTCTCTCTCTCTCTCTCTCTCTCTCTCTCTCTCTGTATATGTGTGAGCGTGTGGCTATCTTTTTTCTGCCTCTGTCTCTGTCTCTCCCTCTCCATATCGGTCTCTTTCCATCTTCATCGCTGTGTGACGGGCGCCATAGCCGAATGGCTAAAGCGTTGGACTTTCGATCTGAGGGTCCCGGGTTCGAATCACGGTGACGGCGCCTGGTGGGTAAAGGGTGGAGATTTTTACGATCTCCCAGGTCAACATATGTGCAGACCTGCCAGTGCCTGAACCCCCTTCGTGTGTATACACAAGCATAAGATCAAATACGCACGTTAAAGATCCTGTAATCCATGTCAGCGTTCGGTGGGTTATGGAAACAAGAACATACCCAGCATGCACACCCCCGAAAGCGGAGTATGGCTGCCTACATGGCGGGGTAAAAACGGTCATACACGTAAAAAGCCCACTCGCGTATATACGAGTGAACGTGGGAGTTGAAGCCCACGAACGCAGAAGAAGAAGAATCGCTGTGTGTCCTTACCCCTCACTGTCTTTCAATTTCTCCATCTGGTTCAGCCTCTCTCTTTATGTGTCCCTCCCCCCCTCCCCACCTCCACCACCACACTACCCCCACAGCACCGCGCATTCTTCTCCAACCCAATACATCTTTGCCCAAATTTCCTTCCAACCCCCCTACCCACCCCCCGCCCTCCCCTCCCCCATCCAAATTAAGGACGATCCCAAAGGAGCACACACACACACACACACACACACACACACACACACACACAGGACATGCCACGTTGCATCATCCGAAGCCAACTTTTGTTTGCAAGTCCTTCTGTGGGTGAAGACATTCCTCTTTCCTCTTCCGTCCGCAATCTTGGTGTCATACTCGACTGGTTTCTTTCCTATCAGCAGTATGTTGCAAATAATTATATGCAAAGTGTGTTACTTTGAAATTCGCAGAATTGCATCCATTCGTCATCTCCTGACTGAAGACGCAACCAATGCTCTCCTCTGTGTCTTTGTGCTGTCCTGACTGGATTATTGTAGTTCCCTACTTGTTGGTTCACCCAGCTACCTCATTGCTAGGCTTCAGAAAGTCCACAACTATGCTGGCTCGCCTTGTCTTTCGTTCCTCTAAATTTGATCACGTCTCTCCTCTCCTTCATGCTTTTACACTGGCTCCCAGTACAAGAAAGAATTATTTACAAAGTCGTCTCTCTGTTTGAAGTCCATTGAGGCTACTGGCCCACAGTGTCTTTCTGATCTCTTTCATCCTTACATACCCTCACGCCAACCCCGCTCTTCTTCTGACACCCGTTTAGGATCCCCCCTGCTCGAACCAAAACGTATGGCCATCGCAGTTTTTTTGTTTTGTTTTGTTTTGTTGTTGTTGTTTTGTTTTGTTTTTAATACCAAGCCCCGTTTCTTTGGAATCAACTTCCTCAGCCTCTCCGTCACTCATCTTCGCTGCAATCTTTCAAATCCAGTCTGAAGACCCATCTTTTCCCCATCCTGAATAATTCTCAACAGCTCATCTTTTTCCAGTACGAACTAAAATGACTGTCAGTGAGTGAGTGAGTTTCGATAGTTTCAGAAAATATAGTAGTAGTAGTAGTAGTAGTAGTAGTAGTAGTAGTAGTAGTAGTAGTAGTTCTTTTTATGTATTCATCTATTATTTATTTATCTACTTCTTTTTTCTCAAGGCCTGACTAAGCGCGTTGGGTTACGCTGCTGGTCAGGCACCTGACTGGAAGATGTGGTGTAGCGTATACGGATTTGTCCGAACGCAGTGACGCCTCCTTGAGCTACCGAAACTGAAACTGAAATCAGAAATTGTTGGTTGTATTTTTTTTTTATTGTGTACTATTTACGATTGTGTGCAGTGACTTGTGTGTTTGCATGCGCGTGTGTTTGTGTGTAGTGTGGGTGTGGGTGTGCGTGGGGGGAATGATTAATAATGTTTGGTAATGTTTGGTATCTGTGTTCAATTTTTTTCCTTTTTGATATTTACATGTGTTCTATTTGTAAACGCCTAGGGCTTATTTTCAAGATTAGGCGTAAATGCTAATAATAATAATAAGAAGAAGAAGAAGAAGAAGAAAAGAGCTGGCCTCGTCCCGTGTCCTTCCTCAGAGATGTTACGTCTGTACCAGGCGGATCCGCGTTCATCGTCTGTGTCCTGATTTTGACGTTCTCGTGTCCCTCAACTTCCTGAATCTCTCTCTGTCTTTCTGTCTGGTTCTCTATCTCTGTCTCTCTCTGTTTTCTAATTCTACTCCCAGTCTCTTTCTCGCTCGCTCTATCTCGCTTCTTCGTCGTCGTCTTCTACTTCACCCCCCCCCCCCCCTTCTCTGTCTAATTATCCACTCTTTCTGGTTCTTCTCTCACCCTCTCTCTCCTCTCTCTCTTCTTATTATCATCTCTCTCTCTTCCTTCTCTCTTTTTGCTTCTCCCTGTCTCTTTCTCTGTCTCTGTCTCGTCTCTCTCTCTCTCTCTCTCTCCCTTTCAATTCATTCCAATTATCCCTGCATTAATGTCTTGACATCAAAGCATGAGCACGTTGTTTGTTGTTTGGATGGGCAGGCCTTAACCACAGATGATGTCCCTTAGTGCTACCTAAAACGCTCTCTCTTCCTGCCCTCACACACACACACACACACACACACACACACACACACACACACACACACACACACACACACACACACACACAAACTCTCTGCCTCTTTCTTCCCCCTCACCCCCCCACCCAACAACCCCCCATTCTCTCTCCTGTCTTGCTTCTTCTGTCCTTCCTTCCTTCAACCCTCTCTCTCTCTCTTTCTCTCTCTCCCTCTCACTCCCATTCTTTTCTTTCCCCTTTCTCCCCCACCCCACCCTTCCCTCTCACACTCTTTCCCACATTTTCTTTCTCTCCTTCCCTCCCGCTCTATCTTCCTCCACCCCATCTCTGTCTCTCTGTCTGTCTCTGTCCCTTTCTCTCTGTGTGAAGCGCAGCAAGATTGATTAAGAACAATTACTTTTTTTTTTTTGGGGGGGGGGGGGGGGGGGGAGGGGGGGGGCGTAAGGGGGGGTTACTGGGGGTTTTCGGGAGGAGCTTCTAAGTGCCAGGGATACTGAGTGGGGTTGTCTTGAACCTGGATTGTTTGGCCCCCTCCCCACTCCTCCACATCCATCCATCCACACACACACACACACACACACACACACACACACAAACACACACACATTCACACACACGCGCGCGCACACACAGATACACACACATACACACACTCGTCCACACACACACACACGCACACAAGCCCGCCCGCAAGTGCACAAAACTGGCATACATACACAAATGCACACATGCAAACGCAAACTAAGTTCCACACACACACACACACACACACGCACGCACGCACACACACACGCACGCACGCACAAAAAACACACAAACACACACACACACACACTCCACACAGAAACACGAAAAAGCATACACACATACACGCACACGCACACCGACACACACACACACACATACACACCGACACATACCCCATGCAGACACGCGAAAAAGCACACACACACACACACACACACACACACACACACACACACACACAAAGAGAGAGAAAGAAAAAAAAACATCTTTTCCTCCGGGACTGGACGCTGTTATTGTTGTCTGTTTTTAGCGATTTCCTTTAAGATTTCGCCATCGCGTAACTATAAATCAATCCTTATTTCATTCTGGCCATAACTTCCCTCTTCACTGTGTCTGTCTGTCTCTGTATCTGTCTGTCTCTCTGTGTCTGTCCGTCTTTCCCTCCCTCTCTCTTTCTCTCTCTACACACACACACACACACACACACACACACACACCACACACACAACATACGCAACAAATAATCATTATCTCTCATCAGGATGTCTTCAACCCTCAACACAACCCTCTGTCTCTCTTTCTCCTTTCTGCCACTTCTCTCTCTCTCTCTCTCCCTCTCGCTTCTCTCTTGCTTCTTATTCTCATTCTCTCGCTTCTCTCTCTTTATCCCTCTCTATTGCTTCTGTGTGTGTGTGTGTGTGTGTGTGTGTGTGTGTGTGTGTGTGTGTGTGTGTCTGTCTCTCTCCCCTTTCTCCCCCCGTCTCACCCCCCCCCACCCCACCCCCGCCACCCTCCCTCCCCCTCTCTCTCTTCCCGCCCCTCTTATTCACCCATTCCCTTTCAAATCGACGCCGAATCATTATACTGCATTCTGTCTACGAACGGCAAACAAATACGACATACAAACGTCCAAACACACACACGCGTACACACACGCACATACACACACACACACACACGCACGCGCGCGCGCGCACACACACACATATGCACACACACGTTCGCGCGCGCGCGCATACACACACCGCACACGCACGCACGCAAAGTAACTGGCGTCGTTTGCTCTACCAATCACAGGCAATCGAGAATAGGTTGGGAGTGGAGGTACTATTGAGACCTAAAAACGCAACAGTCCCCCCATAATCATAACCTATAAAAGATAAGATTACAATCATGGCGGCAGATCGATTACAATTTCTCCCATGCCACTGAAAACCAAATAATAAACACACCAACATTTCTTTCATCTGAATTTCCGGGTATCGAGATTTGACGAGGTCTGTAAAAGAATCGAGAAAGGAATAAAGAGCTTTTTTTTTTCTTTTTTTGTTGTTGTTGAAAGTCTAAAAGGACAAGCAAATATCATGAGTACAAAACTGGTGGTTCTGTGACATGGTACATGGTAATCGTCGCTGACAGTAGATAATTATCAATGGTGTCTGTTTTATCCCCAAACCTGCAGTGAATAGTTTGGCAGCCTGGTTCAGTTTAATCGGAATGCCACAAGGATTGTGTTTCAAATGAATATGACAGAAAAAAAGCAGTTGCTATGTCCCCTTTCTTACAGTACATTTCAAAGACAAATATGGAAACTCGCTTTGTGTACGGCAATGCCCGAAGTATCAAAGAATAAGAAACCAGTAATAAACTGCCAACTGTTATGACTGTCCGTTTGAAGCTGAAAGTGTTATTGGCATCATACGGTAAACCATTGATCATTCATATCTCTCTCTGTTCCTCGTCAAAGCTTCCAAAATATCCTAACTATATTCTTGAGTTGGTAGATTAAGTGCCACCAGCTGTTAATCGTTCTATTTTTTTTTTCTTTACATCGTTTTTAGTTTGCTTGTTTGTTTGTTCTTTGTTTTCTTTTGTTTTCGTTTGTTGCAATATTCAAATTGTATACTATTTGGCTGGGGATTATCTTTTTACGCTGTTGTTATGACTGTGAACTTGTAATTTACCACAGTGACATAGGTCTATGGAACTTTTTTTTTTTTTTAATTTTATTTCATCAAACCATTCAGAGTTTAGAGTTTTCGAACTCTCTCAATATCCACCACTACCTCTGTCTCTCTCTCTCTCTCCTTCCCTCTCCCTTCTCCACCCCTCCCATCTCTCTCTCTCTCTCTCTCTCTCTCTCTCTTCCTTTTCCCTCCCCCAACTCCTCTTCCCATTTCCCCCGCTAAAACATCGGCAATAAATCACTCAGCACTTGATTTGACCATAACGTTTTTATCCTGTAATGGGCTAATATTTCATTCAACTCTCTCTCACTCCCCTTTCTCTCTCTTTCTCTCTCCCTCCCTCCCTCTGTGTGTGTGTGTGTGTGTGTGTGTGTGTGTGTGTGTGTGTGTGTGTGTGTGTGTGTGTGTGTGTGTGTGTCTGTCTGTCTTTCTTTGTCTCTTTGTTTCCCTCTCTCGTCTGTTCTCTATCTCCATCTGTCTCTATCTGTCTGACTCTCTCTCTCTCGTCTGTCCGTTTGTCTCTCTCTCTCTCTCTCTCTCTCTTGTCTCTGTATGTCTCTGTCCGTCTGACTCTCTCTCTCTGCCTTTGTCTCTTTCTGTTCTCCTCTCTGTCTCTCTCCCCCACTCTCTCTCTCTCCCACTCTCTCTCTCTCCCTCTCTGTTTCTCTCCCACTCTCTCCCTGTTTCTCCCTCTCTCTGTCTCTCCCTTCCTCTCATGTAAACAATAGTGAAAGATTTAATGTTTACAGAACTTTCTGTACTATACATGATATCAAAACATATTTACTAATGAATCTAGATAGACATTTAAGGTATACAATGACAAGATTCAGACTGGGCATTTCCGATATTGCTGAACATAGTTATCGTTATAGAATGCACAACGAGGCTGACTTATTATGTCCACTTTGCCAGATGGAGAAAGAAAATGAGGTGCATTTTGTTCTATCCTGTCCTGTCTTGTATGTTTTAAGAGTGCAATACATGCCACTGAAATATTTTAAGTTCCCAAGTCAGTTTAGACTGTCGTTACTTATGGCATCAGCGCATAAACAAACTATTAGAAACCTATCAATTTATCTGTATAAATCGTTTAAGCTCCGATTTGTTCTTATGTCTTAGTGTATCCAGTAACGACTACATACGGACAATGTGTATAACTTAACTGAGCGTTATTAGCCACGCATGTAAGAATTATTATTTAACGTATATCACAATCATTTAGGAGCATAAATGTCTCATGATGTGTATTATGTATTACTAAGGTGAGGGTATATTACTTAGAAAGAAGGTAAGATATACTTATGTTATCTGAACGGAAGTCATTTTACAATGCACGATGCGCTGTCTATGAAGAATTTGACACCCTTCCATAAGGGGCAATGGCCTATAAATGAATAAACCATTCATTCATTCATTCATCCATCCATCCATCCCTCTCTGTCTCTCTCCCTCCCTCTCACCCTCTCCCTTCCTCCATCTCTCTCTCTCTCTCTCTCTCTCTCTCTCTCTCTCTCTCTGTTTTTGTCTGTCTGACTCTGTCTGTGTCACTTTGATTCTGCCTGTCTGTCTGTCTGTCTCTCTCTCTCTCTCTCTCTGTCTCAGTTTCTCTGGTTCTGCCGGTCTGCCTATTTGTCTGTCTGTCTGTCTGTCTGTCTGTCTGTCTCTCACTCCCTTTCGCTCTCGTGTGTACGCACCTGTGCATGACACCTGTTTAATCCTTTCATTGATGTCAATGCATTAAAAACGAAACCACAAAGTCAGGGATCCTCCCATAAAACAGAACACCCCTCCCCCACCCCCACACACGCACGCCCACCCCCAACCCCCATACACACACCTACACCTTCCCCCCACTTCTCTCTCTCTCTCTCAAATCTGGTTTTTTTTCAGAATTTAATGACAAAAACACCTGCTGGCAACATTCAGCCCAACAACAGCTGCAGTCTTGCTACAAACGCTCCTCACATGCCACGAATACTGACACTCTTTTGTTTCAAGGCTCTCTCTCTCTCTCTGTCTCTCTCTCTTTCCCCCTCTCTCTCTCTCCAACTCTCTCTTTGTATGTCTGTCTGTCTGTCTGTCTGTCTCTCTCTCTGTCTCTCTCATACACAAACACGAGCACATATGAAAACTTATGCATGTGTGTGTGTGTGTGTGTGTGTGTGTGTGTGTGTGTGTGTGTAGCAATACACACACACACACACACACACACACACACACACACACACACACACACACACACACACACATCCACTGAATTCAAACACACAGCATATGCAGTAATTTCTCATTTGGATGTTTTCCGAATTTCACAAAAAAAATTATTAAAAAATTAATTAATTAAATCAATCAAACTGATTAATCTCTCCAGCTCTTCTATGCCGATGACTTCATGAAGTAAAAAAAAAAGGGGGTGGGGTGGAGGGGTAGGGGTGGGGGGTGGGGGTGGGGACTATTCTAGCAGATCTCCCTACATGATGAAATTTCGGGGTTAGAGTAGAGTTAGGGATTGTCAGGATTTGACAGCAGAGGTTGAATGCAGGAAAGTGAGTGGGTCAGAGAGTGCTATATGGCAGTGCTGGCTTATACGCCTTCCACAGCAGATGAGCTTGAGCCCATCGCTTGGCTTCTATCCACAGACTGACATAAGCTTACATACAGTTGGGCCCGGGGGGGGGTGCGGGGGGGGAGGGGAGAGAGAGAGGGTGGAGAGAGAAGGGGAGAGAGGGGGTGAGGGAGTAAGAGAGGGTGGGACAGTGAGAGGGGGGAGAGAGAAAGGGTGTGAAGCGGAGAGAGAGGGGGAGGGAGAGAGACAGGGGGTGAGGGAGGGAAAGAGTGAGAGAGAGAGGGGAGAGAGAGGGGGGGGAGGGAGGGGAAGAGAGCGGATAGATAGAGGGAGAGAGGAGTGAGAGGGGAAGAGAGGGAGGTGAGGGAGTGAGAACGAGTGAGAGGGAGAGAGAGGGGGGTGAGGGAAAGAAAGAGAGACGGAGAGAGAGGGAGAGAGAGAGAGGGGGGGGGGAGAGTGAGAAAGAGACAGAGAGAGAGGGGAGAGAGTGAGAGCTATTCGTTCAATGGTTTCTCCACTGCAATGGGAAGTCATTTACCGCTCAGTCTTTTGTGAAGGACTATGACTTCCAAACTAGGAGGCAAGACTGCACTGGCTCTTCGTGCTGCAGCCTTGGGGAGGCTAGCCCAGCATTTGGGAACCATCTCAATGCCGTCTGTCCTGAAACCCTCTTGGCCGAGAGTGTGGGGATGTAACTTGGGCAAGACACTCTTCACTACAATCAAATTTTCGCCTCCTTTGCTGTTCTGGTGGTCATACTCGGACACGACTGACTGTCATACGGCTCATGATTCGGGGTGCTTTGTTGTTCACCTGTGCTCCAGGGAAGAGAGTGCACCAGTCACAACTAGTTCCACGCTCACCAGTACTGTTTCTTTTGTACATCTTTTGTTGTTTTTCTGGTCAATGTGTGTGTGTGTGTGTGTGTGTGTGTGTGTGTGCGCGCGCGCGTACATGAAATGTTTGAAAACAAACACACAGCACATGTAGTAAATGATCTCTTCTCTGGATATTTTCCTAATTCCCCGGGGAAAAAATCCAACAAATCGACAAATAAATTAATTAATAAATCAAACTAATCAATCTCTTCAGCTCTTGTGAGCCCATTAATTCACGAAGTAAAAATTAAAAAAAAAAGTAAAGAAGAAAGAAAAAAGACAAAGACGAGAAGAAGAGCGACAGAAAGAAAAATAAGAAAGAAAAGACAATGATAACCAACAGAAAGTGACAGACAAATAAAGCACAAAGACATAGACAAAAAATGTTTCATAAGAAACACACGCACGCACACACATACACACAAAATAAAAGAAAATAAGAAACACACACACACACACACACACACAAAATAAAAGAAAATAAGAAACACACACACACACACACACACACACACGTATGTATATATTATAGGATGTGCGTGTGCGTGTGCGGGTATGTGTAACTATTTTAACACAGTCCATCCAGAAAGAAAGCAAGAAATAAAGAAAACACTCAAGAAACAAGACAGACAAAAGACAAAGAAACAAACAGAAAGAAAGAAAGAACCAAAGAAAGAACGAAAACACACAACTAAAGAAACAAAAAGACAAACATACAAAGAAAGTAAGAAAAGGAAAAGAAAATAGAAAGAAAGACAGACAGACAAAATGAAACACAAACCGAACAAACAAAACACACGAAAACACCAGAAACAACACACCACCACCACCACCACCACCAAACAAACAGCATCCACTGACCAAGTCTACAGGCGACGACGACGAGGAGGCTTGTCGGTCACAAGAAGCTGAAGACCACCACTGCCCCTCCTCATCCTCCTCCCCTCCTCCCCATCACTGGACGTTAGGAGTCGTTGCTCTGTTCGTAGACACTTTTCCAGGTGAGAAGGGTACCAGAGTATCAGCGCCGATTTCCCCCCTGTTTCCCCTTCGCGCGCGGTCCATGCAGCAGCAAAACTTCCGTTGATTTGTTCGAAAACTTCCCCGGGCTCACAGATGAGATGGTGTAGTACACAGGTGATGGCTTTGGAGATGACGGCTTGGAGATGGTGGTGGTGGGGGAAAGTGGAGGCTGGAGGGTCGGTTGATATGTTTAGGGATTCTGGACTCTGAACAGACACACAAAGAAAAGAAAGGAAAATCATTTATTGATTGAGACATCTGACTAGTACATATTCTTGAAGCTATATGCTGTATATTTCTTTTTTTTTTCTTTTTTTGTTATTCTAGTTCAACAAATAAGAGATTTGACAAAGAAAGAAAAACGCCGAAAAAAAAGGAAAATGAGTAGATAAACTAATAAGTTTCACTTTCAGTTTCTCAAGGAGGCGTCACTGCGTTCGGACAAATCCATAATACGCTACACCACATCTACAGGGCAGATGCCTGACCAGCAGCATAACCCAACGCGCTTAGTCAGGCCTTGAGTGCATGTATGTCATACCTGTTAGAGTGCATTTCTTCCACAGAACTTTGCCAAGAGGACAACACTCTCGTCGCCATGGGTTCTTTTCCAGTGCTGCACACGGGACCTCGTTTTATCGTCTCATCTGACCAGAGGCTCAGTTTTGATTTCCCTGTCAAACTTGGGAGAAAGGGCGAGAGCGGGATTCGAACACAGACCGCCACGGACTCCCTGTCATTGGCAGATGAGCGTCTTCACCATTCTGCCACCTTCCACCAAACCCTCCTTAGATTAATGAATAAGAAATGCATAAATAAAGAGACAAATAAATAAATGAATAATTAAATAAATAACAAGTAAGATATAGATATATGAATAAATATATAAACCAATTAAACAATAAATCAACCAATAAATGAATGAATAAAGAAAGAAAGAAAGAAAGAAATGTAATATTTGCTTGAACAAATAAGTGCAATATTAGTCATATCAGTCACAAACATATATCATTCAACTTCATACAGAAAAAAAAAGAAGGGGAGGAAAAAGAAGACAAAGAAAGAACAGAATAAGGTCTGACAGACAGAGACAGATATAAACAGCGTCACACTGCCGCACTCACTCAGTACAAGCTCACACGACATGACGCTCACTATCCGACTTCACACTCCAACTCACGGATAAAACAAAACAGAAATTCTCTCAAAACTCACCCAAGAACACAGTCCGAAGTCTGATGAAAATTCCCAAAGAAACAACTGCTACGAAATTAACATTATCAAGCTCGAGAGGGGAAAAAAAAAAAACAAATCAAACTGAACCACAACTTCAATATTGGCTTCCTACATCTCGACAACCCAGATTTAAATTCCATCAAACAAGAATGTCAAGTTCCCCCATAATGTTTTCAAACCCACAAGGTCTATCCATCGACATGTCACTGTTCTGATCTCAACTTCCCAAGCGCCCAGAGCTAGATCACAACATCGGAACACTTCCCGAGACATTCACTCGTGAACACGTATTCACGTCAACACCTGAAACACGTGCATCACGTGCGAGTTCAGAACAAACTGCAGTAGCATAGCCAAGCCATGCAAAACTTTCTTCTTTTTTCCCCCTTCACCAGCATGCGACGCTATCATGACATCAACCAAAACTCGATGTCATGACAAACATCAGGCCTGACTAAGCGCGTTGGGTTACGCTGCTGGTCAGGCATCTGCTTGGCAGATGTGGTGTAGCGTATATGGATTTGCCCGAACGCAGTGACGCCTCCTTGAGCTACTGAAACTGAAACTGAAACTGACAGAGACAGTGCAGAGAGGCGAGCGAGAGACACGCTGGAAGAGAGAGAGAGAGAGAGAGAGAGAGAGAGAGAGAGAGAGAGAGAGAGAGAGAGAATGAATGAATGAATGAATGAATGAATGTTCTTCAATGAGGGAAGTGGAATGAGCAAGGACATGCTTTCTTTCATCCGGCCCGCCCGGCAAAGAAATTCAAAAAGCAGACAAAACAAAATGAAAAATACAATACTACTGCAGCTACTACAACAATCACTACTACTACTACTACCACTACTATTTGCTGCTACTACTAAGTTAATAAGATAAAATGGATAATTCAAAAAAGGTGAGAGAAAGAACAAAATAATGTCATATCAAGAAAGACAAATACAAATACTAAAACAGACACTTCACACACACAAACGAGCACACTTGCATATGCATAAATATGTAACCATCCCTCATCATAACAAGAACAACAACAGCAGTTTCAGTTTCAGTTTCAGTTTCTCAAGGAGGCGTCACTGCGTTCGGACAAATCCATACACGCTACACCACATCTGTTGAGCAGATGCCTGACCAGCAGCATAACCCAACGCGCTTAGTCAGGCCTTGAGTGCATGCTTACATATTTGTGTACCTATGAAAGTGGATTTCATTTTTACGTAATTTCGCCAGAGGACAACACTCTCGTTGCCATGGGTTCTTTTTCAGTGCGCCAAGTGCGTGCTGCACACGGGACCTCGGTTTATCGTCTCATCCGAAAGACTAGACGCTCAGTTTGATTTTCCAGTCAAACTTAGGAGAAAGGGCGAGAGCGGGATTCGAACCCACACCCTCACGGACTCTCTGTATTGGCAGCTGAGCGTCTTAACCATTCTGCCACCTTCCTCAACAGCAGCAACAACAATAATACTAATACTAATAATACCAATAATAGTGCATGGTATTTTATTTAACATTACCTGTTTAAGTAGAATGGCATTGTCATTGAGTTTGACTTGCATTATTTGTATATTTTCCATTTTATCAAACAAACTGTTTTTTTAAAGAGCTTCTAAAGTTAACACTGCTAGTTATCTGTTTTAAACAGGACGGCAGATTATTCCAGTACGAATCACCACTGTATGAAAGGCTTGACTTAAAGAGATCAATTCTTGGAAGAGGTAGTGTACTTACGTTTGTGAAAGTGTCTGTTGCTGTCATTGGAAAGTTTTCTACAATACCAGGAGGAGCTGCCATAGTCACTACTGTGTGCATTAACAATGCCTTGTATTCTGGTCTTAGACACAACGGAAGAATGTTCAATGATGCATAACCAGGAGTGGCTAATGAGCTGGATTTTAAAATAACTAGACAGAGAGAGAGGAGAGATACAGAGACAGAAAGAGAGAGAGAGGAGAGAGAGAGAGACACAAAAGAGAGAGAGAGGAGAGATATAGAGACAGAGAGGAGAGACAGAGAAAAGAGAGAGGAGAGAGAGACACACACACACAGAAAGAGAGACAGAGAAAGAGCGAGGCGAGAGAGACAGAGACACAGACAGACAGAGAGAGACGGAGAGACAGACACAGAGAGAGACAGACAGACAGAGAGAGAGGAGACACAGAGAGAGAGAGGAGACAGAGAGAGAGGCAGACACACACACACACACACACACACACACACACACACAGAATGTTTTTTTCTATCGAAGTTGATTTTTTTTTTTTTTGTACAGAGCTTTGCCAGGAACAGCTGTTTCGTCAAGTTGCTCAGTGTGTTCTTCCAAGCGTGCTAAAGTGCTTTCTCCACACGGGACCTCGGTTCATCGTCTCACTCGAAGGACTAGCACCCAGACAACCACTGCAATAACAATGTACAGTGGAGGGTGGGGGCGGGAAGGCTCCACCATTAAATCTAGGTCACAAGCTCACGTTGATTGGAAAAAAAAAAATCGTTAATTAGCGCGAGGGCAAGAGGTCAAATGCTGCACACA
>NC_134889.1:7714395-7716895 GCF_041734735.1 Babylonia areolata
CCCCACTCAAGACCTGACTTGTGCGCCAAGTTGGGTTTACGCTGCTGGTCAGGCATCCGCTTATCAGATGTGGTGGTGTAGCCGTACGTATGGATTTGTCCGAACGCAGTGACGCCTCCCTGAGTACATGGAACTGAACTGGACTGAAATCTCTACCCCCCCCCCCCCCCCCCCCCCTCCGCCTTTCCCTTTTCTCCCACCCCCTCCCTTCCCCCGCCCCTCCCCGCCCTGTCTCCAATTCACACTTACTTCCCCTCCCTAGACACCCTCCGTGTCCTCACCCTCACCCCCACCCCGCCACCCCCACCCTCTCCCCCTCCTCCCTCATTCTGCCTGCCTTTCTATGCCCCTGCCTCTGGCCCTTTCTCCCCTCTTTCTAAAGTCTTCCTCCCCATCTCCACCTCCAACACCCCCACCACCCCGCCCCCTACCCCCACGTCTCTCTCTCTCTCTCTCCCCGTCTACCCCCCTCATCCCTCCATCCCCGCCTCTCTCTCTCTCCCCCCGTCTACCCCCCTCATCCCTCCATCCCCGCCTCTCTCTCTCTCCCTCTCCCCGTCTACCCCCCTCATCCCTCCATCCCCGCCTCTCTCTCTCTCTCTCTCCCCGTCTACCCCCCTCATCCCTCCATCCCCGCCTCTCTCTCTCTCTCTCTCTCCCCGTCTACCCCCCTCATCCCTCCATCCCCGCCTCTCTCTCTCTCTCCCCGTCTACCCCCCTCATCCCTCCATCCCCGCCTCTCTCTCTCTCTCCCCGTCTACCCCCCTCATCCCTCCATCCCCGCCTCTCTCTCTCTCTCTCTTCCCGTCTACCCCCCTCATCCCTCCATCCCCGCCTCTCTCTCTCTCTCTCTTCCCGTCTACCCCCCTCATCCCTCCATCCCCGCCTCTCTCTCTCTCTCCCCGTCTACCCCCCTCATCCCTCCATCCCCGCCTCTCTCTCTCTCTCTCTCCCCGTCTACCCCCCTCATCCCTCCATCCCCGCCTCTCTCTCTGTCTCTGTCTCTCTCTCTCTCTCTCTCTCTCTCTCTCTCTCTCTGTGATTCCCCTTCCCTCAGACCCCCTCCACCCCCATCCCTCTCCCCTCTTTCTATGACTCCCTCCCTCCTTCCTTCCATCCCCAGTCCTGGTCTCTCTGGTTCCCCTCCCCACCTCTACCCCCCCCTCCTTCTCTCTCTCCCCCCCCCCCCCTCTCTCTCTCCCTTTCCTACAAAAGGTGAGGCTAACATTTGAAGAAATACCGTGCATGCCCCTGGGCTGGGGCTCAGCTGACCCTGAGAAAGGTGATGTCGCAACGAAGGCGAGAGGAGAGAGAGAGGGGGTAGGGTGGAGAGGGGGGTGGGGGAGGGGGCGGGGGGGATAGGGGGTACGGAGATGGAGGAGGTGGAGGGCGAGGGGGGTGGTTTGGAAGTAGTGGCTGCATCGCCTAACCCCCCCCCCCCCCCCCCCCCCCCCCCCCTCCCTTTCCAAGAAAGACGCAAAGTTAACTTTGCCAGGAAAGAGTGGGGGGGCTGGGAAGGAAGCTTCGCAGTCGTTCTCCTTCAATACAGCGAAATCCGGCTCTTTTTTTTTTTCTTCAGAAAGAAGAAAGGGCATCACAGAACTCATTCAAACAGGCCGAGTTATTTCTGGAAGGGAGAGAAGGCATCGACATCACTAATCTCATTCAAACAGGCAAAAGTTATTTCTGAAAGGGAGCAAAAAGCATCGATAATCTCATCTAGACAGACGTTATTCCTAGAAGGGAGGAAAAAAAACCAAACAAAATAACAACATTGTTATCTCATTCGAACAGGCAGGGTTATTTCTGGAAGGGGGGAAAAGCATAACTAATTTCATTCAAACAGGCAAACTTATTTACTGGAATGGAGGAAAGGCATAACTAATCTCATCTAGATAGGCAAGGTTATTCCCAGAAGGTAGAGAAAAAAAACAACACATTACTATCTCATTCATACAAGCAAAGTTTCTGTTGAAAGGGATAAAAGACATCCCTAATCTCATGCAAACAGGGAAAGTTACTTTTGAAAGGGATAAAAGACATCCCTGATCTCATGCAAACAGGCAAAGTTACTTTTGAAAGGGATAAAAGACATCCCTAATCTCATGCAAACAGGCAAAGTTACTTTTGAAAGGGATAAAATACATCCCTAATCTCATGCAAACAGGCAAAGTTACTTTTGAAAGGGATAAAAGACATTACTAATCTCATGCAAACAGGCAAAGTTACTTTTGAAAGGGATAAAAGACATCCGTAATCTCATGCAAAACAGCCAAAGTTACTGTTGAAAGGGATAAAAGAGATCCCTAATCTCATGCAAAACAGGCAAAGTTACTTTTGAAAGGGATAAAATACATCCCTGATCTCATGCAAACTGGCAAAGTTACTTTTGAAAGGGATAAAAGACATCCCTAATCTCATGCAAACAGGCAAAGTTACTTTTGAAAGGGATAAAAGACATTACTAATCTCATGCAAACTGGCAAAGTTACTTTTGAAAG
>NC_134889.1:7724395-7726895 GCF_041734735.1 Babylonia areolata
GAGAGAGTTAAAGATCCTGTAATCCATGTCAGCGTTCGGTGGGTTATGGAAACAAGAACATACCCAGCATGCACACCCCCGAAAGCGGAGTATGGCTGCCTACATGGCGGGGTAAAAATGGTCATACACGTAAAAGCCCACTCGTGTACATACGAGTGAACGTGGGAGTTGAAGCCCACGAACGCAGAAGAAGAAGAAATTCCAATCTGCTTCAGACAAGGTTAACTTTGGAAGGGAGAAAGGGTCATCTAATATCACCAGACAAGGCAAGACGTGTTTATTTCAGGAACTCCCGTTGGAGCACAAGAAAAAATTTTACATGTTTCATCTCTACAAAAAACACATTTGGTATCGTGTTTTTTTTTGGTTTTTTTGTTTTGTTTTGTTTTTTGCTGCCCCAACATCTGCACCGTTTCAGTGGCATTACTCCCACGCCGCTCATTTAGATCCCCCCCATACTAAGCCACACCCGGGTTCGTCCATCGCAGTTCCAGCGTCGGCAGTCCACAGGGAACCATCGATGTTAGGTCGCCAGGAGGCCACACACCAGAGGAGACCCTGCACTGCTGCTGAGTCACTTCGGTGGTGTTCAGTGGTGCCTGTTCTTTTTTTTTAACGTACTTAGTACACAACCTACTAAGCCCCCTACTAACGACAATAATGGCTTAGTCGCGGAGCCAGACTGAGTGAGCGTCCCTCCCAGAGTGGAGACCGCCACCACGCCCCTCAAACAACAGCCCCCCCATGCTTATCTATAATAGTTTACAATGGTCACGCCAACTGGTTGGTTAAGACATACGTAAGACATACAGTCTGGGGAAGAAAAGAACGGAGAAAAATTAGCGACATGCCAAGAGATACAACATTATACTCACTCAAACAGGAAAAAAAAACTGAATTTTGGATGGGAAGGAGGTAATACGTGATCTCATTCAGGGAAAAAGGCGTAATTGCTGTAGTCATTCCAGCATCAAATAACTTTTGAGAGAGTGAAAGGGTGGCACCACTAATCTTGTTGGCGCATGCGAACATTTTTTTTAATGTTTTTTTTCTCCTTTTTTTTTTTAATGGAGAAAGGGCATTGATAGTCTCATTCACCTTCACCTTCACCTCTCCCGTAGTCTGGGTTCAGACCGTTGGGGCACCGCTGCTGACCTGACCACCACCCCTCTCCACTCTTCACGGTTTTCTGATTTCCTCAGGGCGTCACCGAGCGTCAAGCCTGTCCACCCCCGGATGTTGTCTTCCCATCTCTTCTTCTGCCGTCCTCTCCTTCTGCCTCCTTGTACGGTGCCTTGCAGGAACGTTTTGGCAAGACCAGATGATCGGGAGATGTGTCCATACCACCTAAGTTTGCGTTTCTTAAAACAGGCAAAATTCTTGTTGGTAGGCAGAAGAGAGTATCGCTGATTTCATTCAAGGGAAAAAGTGGCAGTGCTTATTCAAACAGGCAAAGCCGTTATTCTCTCAGAAGGGAGAAAGGACATTCACTACTTTCATTCAAATAGGCCAGTTGATTCTAGAAGGAAGAGAGGTAGTCACTGATCGCATTCAAACAGCCAAAGTTAACTTTGGAATTGAAACAAAAGGGCAGTCACCCCATTCATTCAAACATGCAAAGTAATTTTTGGAAGAGGGAAAGGGGGCGTAAGTGATTTCATCGGCCCAGGCAAAACTATTTGGGAAGGTGGAAACAGCGTCGGAAATCCCATTCAAAGAGTCAGAGTTCATGTTGGAATAGAGTTATTGTTGCGGGAGCACTGCCGATTTTATTCAGACATAAGTTATTTTCGGAACAAAGACATCAGCATCACTGATTTCATTCAAACAGACATAAGTTATTTTCGGAACACCTGAAGACATCAGCATCACTGATTTCATTCAAACAGACATAAGTTATTTTCGGAACAAAGACATCAGCATCACTGATTTCATTCAAACAGACATAAGTTATTTTCGGAACACCTGAAGACATCAGCATCACTGATTTCATTCAAACAGACATAAGTTATTTTCGGAACAAAGACATCAGCATCACTGATTTCATTCAAACAGTCATAAGTTGTTTTCGGAACAAACACATCAGCATCACTGATTTCATTCAAACAGTCATAAGTTGTTTTCGGAACAAACACATCAGCATCACTGATTTCATTCAAACAGTCATAAGTTGTTTTCGGAACAAACACATCAGCATCACTGATTTCATTCAAACAGACATAAGTTATTTTCGGAACAACTCAAGACATCAGCATCACTGATTTCATTCAAACAGACATAAGTTATTTTCGGAACAACTCAAGACATCAGCATCACTGATTCCATTCAAACAGTCATAAGTTATTTTCGGAACAAAGACATCAGCATCACTGATTTCATTCAAACAGACATAAGTTATTTTCGGAACACCTGAAGACATCAGCATCACTGATTTCATTCAAACAGACATAAGTTATTTTCGGAACAAACACATCAGCATCACTGATTTCATTCAAACAGA
>NC_134889.1:7731895-7741895 GCF_041734735.1 Babylonia areolata
GTTGGGGTGGGGGTGGGGGGGGTGGAGAAATAATCACCAAGACCAAACCAAAACCCACAAAGCATAGTTCATGGCTCATTATCTCAACCAGTCAGCTCCTTAGGGCAAAGGAGACCAGACCGTGCTGAGGACAGCAGCCCTTCCGCTTAATTTGTAGTCCCCAGATTACAATGAAACGTAAAAAAAAGGATAAAAAACCCCTTTCAAAGCCAAACGAAAAACTACACAAAGGAGGCCAGATAAGCAAATAATACTGCAGAATTGACAGTAAGTGCCCATCCCAGTGGTAACAATTTCACGACCTAATCGCCAGAGTAAAACAGTAGAGATAGTACATCATAGACTACGGACAAACGAGAGAGAGAAAAAGTATCAAGCCTTGTTTAAAAAATGAGAGGAATGGACTACTGGGAAGGCATTAAAAAAACAAAACAAAACAAAAACCAAACAAAACAAAATAAAAAAAACCCAAAAAACCCAGTGGACAACAGTGAAGGAAGAAGAAGAAGAAAAAAAGTAGAAATAATAACGAGAGCGACAGAAAAAAAAAGAGGAAATTTCCAGCACCGAATTACCAGAAGGCAGGAATGCTGTTTTATTCTCAAAGACCCCCCGGCTTCCCCACGGTGGGAACCTTTTCTAACTCCCCCCCCACCCCCCTCTTTTCCCCACAGACTCCCACTCCCCCTCCCCCTTCACCACACCAAGGCTGCCCCCCTCCTCTGCCCCCCACGCCCCCATCCAACCCCCTCTTTCCTCCAGAAAATGTCAGGCTCCAGCGGTCAAGCTAAACACGATATGCATCATTAAATAACAATCAGAGCTGCTGGGACATTTTACAAGGGTAATCATGGTTTTATTGCCACTACTGATAAATGAGGTAAATGGGTGGGGTAGGGGTACAGGTGGGGGTAAGGGGTAATGGGTAGGTGGAGGGAGGGTTAATGTTTGCTCATCAACTGCGTTTATCATGCATATATTTGTCGTCTGTTGTGTGTGTGTGTGTGTGTGTTTATTTTTATTTGTTTGTTTGTCTTTTTTGGGGGGAAGGGATCTACTTTTTTTTTTTCTTCATAATTTGGGTAGGTATGCCTCGTTGTGAACAGCGTGCAACTGCAAACAGTTTCCGTACCGCCACACTTCGAAGCGTTCCCACCACATATTTCACACTTTCACATCCGCTTTGACCTCGTTCTGATACCTTAATCAATATCCATTTCTAAAACCCAGACTAACGTCAACTCTTTCCGTCTGTTTCCGCGCTCCTCCTTCTCTCTCTTCGCGCACCACTGCTAACCGAGTTTCACAAACGTGCTCAAAAAAATCCTAAAACCAAGGGAAGCAAGCAGCAGAACTTGACTTTTGACATGATTTTGAACTGCTGATTTGATTGGAGATGTAAAAAACGAACTGTGCATTTCCGGTGCTGGGAGAATTCAAAGAATGCATGTTGGTGACAGACCACAGCGTCAGGTTTGACAGGAAATTCCAAACGTGTCGTTTGCGATTAGACCATAGGATATTTTGACGTGAATCTATTTGCAAACTTCTTCTTCTTCCTCGTTCGCCTCCCATTAGATGAGCAGCCCGGTGTCCTCGATGAAGGCTGCCGTCCGTCGCAGCTCCTCCAGGGTGCCGTACAGTTTGGCTTCCACTGCTGTCGGTGTTGGCCAGTACTTCCTCCTGGATGCTGCATGCGTCCTACAGTCTTGAAGGATGTGGTCGGTTGTCATTGGTCCCTCACCACAAGGGCACTCTCCACTCTGTCCAATGCCAAATTCTGTGTGCATGTGGTGGAGCAGGCGGGTGTGTCCAGTCCTCAGGCGGAAGATCTTGACCTGTTCCCGTCGTTCCAGCAAATGGTATCTGTCTTCTGGGTTATATTTTGGGTGCTGGAGGCGCCACTTTATTCCTTGCTGTGCCTTGATGATTGTCTTGATTTCATCGTATGACACCAGTTTGTTGGCCTGCTCCTTCTGTGCACCGTCTTGCGAACGATGCCGCACAGTTACTGAGCGCTCTCAAAAGGGTGTATTTGTGTATGATGTGGAGTGTGTGTGTGTGTGTGTGTGTGTGTGTGTGTGTGTGTGTGTGTGTGTGTGTGTGTTCTTCAGTTTAACGTCTATTCACTATAAGTATTTTTCGACGGAAAGGAGTAAAGTAGAGGGAATGCATGTGAATATTAGTGTAAAAAAAAGTACATGTTATGTATCAGAGGAAAAGTATATATTGTAAGAAAAAGTCTAAAGAGGTTGTGGTGTGTATTGAATTAAAAACAATTGTGTGTGTGTGTGTGTGTGTGTGTGTGTGTGTGTGTGTGTGTGTGTGTGTGTGTGTTGGCATGAGTGATCAAAACCAACAATACAACAGCCTGGCGCGATGTTTCAATAATACGTTATGTCTAATGAGTTCAAGACCTGCTTCTGTTCAAATTGCCCACATGTAACTAAACCCATCGATCGCAAAAATATTTGCCCGTTCGCACTTACCCTCATGTACCCCTGCTATATCACCCCTGCTATATCACATCACCCCTGCTATATCCCCCTGTTATATCCCCCTGCTACATCCCCCCTGCTATATCACCCTGCTATATCACCCTGCTATATCACCCTGCTATATCACCCCTGCTATATCACCCTGCTATATCCCCCCTGCTATATCCCCCTGCTATATCACCCCTGCTATATCACCCTGCTATATGGACCGTTGAAGAAGCGATAAAATAGAAAGGAGCAGACGAACTTTTCCTTGTGCAACCAGTCGGAAAAAGCCTTCCAAAACAGAAGAGCTACATCTGACAATCGTACAAAACCTGTCACCTGTACAATGCAGATGCTGACCCGATGGTTTCGACCGGATCGTTCGCAATTTGGCCTACCTTCCTTAAGTATTCTATTGACTGATTCAATGGTCGTCCAAGCAACTCAATCTTCCTCATCCTGATCCTTCTTCTTCTTCTTCATCGTCTTCTCCTTAGGATGTAGCTCCTATACTCATTCGTATCAGATCGTGGGAAATTATAATTATGTCCGACAATCTTCCCCCCCCCCCCCCGCCCTCTCCTCCCGCGATCTGGACAAGTATCGACCATTTTCGGGAGGCAGATGCTTACTGTTAGAGGTTTGCTGTTGTGGTTGTTGTTGTGGTTGTTGTTGTTGTTGCTGTTTCTTCTCCGTAAAACACCGAACGCTGACGTGGATCATAAAATGTTGAACGTGTTATCTTTAAGCTTCTGTATGCGTGTGACACTCGCAAATAGGTCTGCCTACCCCGCTGACATGGGAAATTAGATCCCCCCCCCCCCCCCCACACTCTCCTTCCTTTAATCAACACACTGGGCGCTGTTCAGCATTAAACTACAGACCCTCAAAGAGACATCCCACACTCTAACCACTCTGATGTTGATTTCGCTGATTGGTCGAATGTTGGGGGGTACGGAGGGGGCGTGGGGTGGGGGTTGGGGGGTTGGGGGGGGGGGGGGGTCTGAGAGGACTAACTATTGATTTGCGCATGAACAACATCATTCATTAACACTCGGCTATTGATTTCGTTTCGCCATTCGACCGACAGTGTCTGAGACGCCGTGTGATTGATTTTTTGCATAGTATGGGCGACATCGTTCATCAACTGATTGATTAGTTCGCTACTAACAGACTGTCTGGTTGACTGACTGGCTGACTAACTGACCGAAGGGGTGGAGACAGGCGGAGTGATTGTCGGACAGACGGTGTGAGGGAGGATGTGTGTGTGTGGGGGAGCGGGCGGGCGGGGCTGGGGAGGGGACTGGAGGTGGACGCATTTTGCTAATGGGTGTGTATAGAGAAGTGGATGGGAAATCTATTCGGATAATAATGGCTGGTTGGTTGGTTGGTTTCAGTTTCAGTTTTCAGGTTCTCAAAGGAGGCGTCGCCGGCCGACTGCGTTCGGAAAAAAAAATCCATATACGCTACACCACATCTGCTAGGTAGATGCTTGAGCAGTAGTAGCATAACCCAACGCACATAGTCAGGCCTTGAGTGCATGCATCTCTCTCTCTCTATAATAATAGTATTTATATAGCGCTGAATCTTGTGCAGAGACAAATCTAAGCGCTTTCGCACCAGTCATTCGCACGCATGCATAACTCTAAAACTGGAGAAACTGAAGACAAGGAAGAGGCAGGGAAGGGAGGCTATTTTGGGGAAGAGGTGGGTTTTAAGGCCAGACTTGAAAGAGCTCAGTGCGGAGAACTGACGAAGCGAAAGAGGAAGTTCATTCCAAATGCAAGGTCCAGAGACAGAGAAAGAACGGCGGCCAACAGTCGAGTGTTTGGGTCTGCGTAAACTGAGTGGATCCGAAGCCGATCGTAGTGAGCGAGATGGAGTGTAGAGGTGAAGGCAGCCATAAAGATAGGAGAGGAGCAGATTTGTGAATACATTTGTAACATAGAGTGCTGATCTTGTGCTTTATTCTTTATTCTCTCTCTCTCTCTCTCTCTCTCTCTCTCTCTATATATATATATATATATATATATTATATATATATATATATATGTGTGTGTGTGTGTGTGTGTGTGTGTGTGTGTGTGCACCTAACAGAGCACCAGCACTCTCGCTTCCAAAGGTTCGGGTGTTTTGTTGTTGTTGTTGTTTTTATCTCAGTGCGCCAAGTGCGTGCTGCACACGGGACCTCGGTTTACCGTCTCATCCACAAGACTGCACGCTCAGTTTGATTTTTTTCCAGTCAAACTTGGGAGAAAGGGCGAGAGCGGGATTCGAACGCAAGCTCTCACCGACTCTCTGTGTTGGTGTAGATGAGCGTCTTAACCACTCTGCCACATTCCTATTTGGTTGCTTGGTTGGTTGGTTGGTTGGTTGACTGCTGGGCACTACGGCTCGTTTGTAGGAAGATACAAGACAGGACGCGAACGTAGGTTAGAAGTATACGTGTTGAACAAGTTTCTAATGTTTGACTTAAGGACTGGGGAAAAAAAAAAACACCGAGAGAGAGAGAGAGAGAGAACACTCAACACTGAACACTGAACTGTTTAATGTCATTAGCTGAAAAGCTCTGGTGACATAGTAGGTACGAATGAGAACAGAGAGAGAGAGAGAGAGAGAGAGAGAGAGAGAGAGAGACAGACAGACAGACAGACAGACAGACAGACAGACATAGCAATACCCACAACATGCTCATGCCACCACACTATCACCCTCTCATCATCGCTCAACTGTACACACACACACACACACACACACACACACACACACACCACCACCACCACAACACACCACACCACAACACAACACACCATAGCACACACACACACACACACACACACACACACACACACACACACACACACACAACACACCACACCACAACACACCATAGCACACACACACACACACACACACACACACACACACACACACACACACACACACACACACACCACCACCACCACCACCACCACCACAACAACAACAACAATACAACACACCATAAATAACACACACACACACACACACACACACACACACACACACACACACACACACAATCACAATCACAAGACAAAAGAAACCTGCCAGCATATTCACCCACTCCATGAAGTCGATCCGACCAATAATTCATTTTCTCGCGTGGCGCGGGCCCGTTTGATGCTGTGTAGTCGCCACAATCGCACGTGCGCAGAGCGCGCGCCGTCCTTCAGAACCACCCACACCCACACCCCCCCCCCCCATCCCCACAGCCTCCTCCACCTCCTACTCACCCCTCCCACCCCTATCCCCCACTCCTCTTCGAACGAGAGTGAAAGCGTCACCCGGTCAAGGTATTTTCTTTTTCTCTCTCCGACTACAACTGTAGGATGATGGACGGAAAGATTAGAAGTCGGGTGGATGTGGTATATCGGTGGTTGAGAGAGAGAGATTATGCATCAGTTATTTGACTGTCTGTCTGTTTATTCATCTCTTCATTTACTCATTTTGTGTGTGTGTGTGTGTGTGTGTGTGTGTGTGTGTGTGTTCGTGTGTGTGTGTGTGTGTGTGTGTGTGTGTGTGTGTGTGTGTGTGTGTGTGTGTGTGTGTGTGTGTGTGTGTGTGTGTGTGTGTGTGTGTGTGTGTGTGTGTGTGTGTGTGTGTGTGTGTGTGTGTGTGTGTGTGTGTGTGTGTGTGTGTTCGTGTGTGTGTGTTCGTGTGTGTGTGTGTGTGTGTGTGTGTGTGTGTGTGTGTGTGTGTGTGTGTGTGTGTGTGTGTGTGTGTGTGTGTGTGTGTGTGTGTTTGTGTGTGTGTACGACGCAAAAACGACATCATAATCATGGTCACTGCTTATTGATTGCAAGATCAATCAACTGCAAGGTCATAATATATAACCACGATCTACTGTTTAGAATAGTAGATTTGGTCGACAAGGAAAAAACCCCACAACAACAAACAATAAAACAGCTAGTAGATTTTGTAGACAAGGAAAAACAACAACAAACAATAAAACAACTAGTAGATTTTGTAGACATGGAAAAACAACAACAACAAACAATAAAACAACTAGTAGATTTTGTAGACAAGAAAAAAAAACCCAACAAACAATAAAACAATAACAAACAAACAAACAAAAACAAACAAAAAAAACCACTTCAGGATATGTTGTCCATCATACAGATTGAATTGTCGGAAACCTCCCCCCCCCCCCCCCATCCGACCCCCCCACAGAAAAGGACCCTCCCCACCACCACCACCACCACCCCCACCCCCTTTCTATTCATTCAGTCACCCAACCCATCAGTCCACCCATCAATGATTCATCCCTTGCCTGGCCTGCGCGCGTTTTTATGCCGTTGTCCGTTCTCACTCCGGAGGACCGCAGAGAATCAGGATTACCCCCAATCTCTTACACCCCCAAGAGCATCAAGCAGAGAATGATCGTAGTGAGGCTTCGAACCGAACCGAACCGAACCGAACCAGCCACAGCCATCCTCACGCGAATAAGAAGTCCAGGCTGGCCACCTTGTGGTCGACAAAGACCCGGCGGGCTGACCAAATCCTTCAGAGGTGCAATAGTTTCAGTGTGAACCTTCCGGGCGCCAATTGGCCTGACCAGTCATCTGCGCACCCACAGAGCCAGCCCACCCACAGAGCCAGCCCACCCACAGAGCCAGCCCACCCACAGAGCCAGCCCACCCACAGAGCCAGCCCACCCACAGAGCCCAGCCTCTCGCCCTTTCTCGCACGTTTGACTTGGACTCACAAGTTTTGCATATTTCATTATTATGTAAAGATGAGTTATTTTATTTTATTTTTAATTTTTTAATTTTTTTGTATGCTTTCAGTTGACTTCATCAAGTTTTTGCGCCTTGTAAATATTGTCATTATTAGTAATAGTTCTCTTTAATGTATTTATCAATTAATTAATTATTTATTTACTTATTTTCTTATTTTGTTTATTTATTTATTTATTTTTTCTATTATTTTTTTGTTTGGTTTGTTTTGATATCTTTATTTTATTTTATTTTTATTTTTTTATTTTTTTTTTTTTCCCCCTCAAGGCCTGACTAAACGTGTTGGGTTACGCTGCTGGTCAGGCACCTGCTGGACAGATGTGGTATAGCGCATAATTATGGATTTGTCCGAACGCAGTGACACCTCCTCGAGCTACTGAAACTGATACTGATACTGAATGGAGTGCCTAGAGTGCATGTACATGTATTTGGTCACCCATCAGAGTACATTTCTGCTTTAGAATTTTGCCGGAGGGAAAACACCCTCCTTACCATGGGTTCTTTTTCAGTGCGCCAAGTACTGCACACAGGACCTTGGTTTATCGTCTCACCCTCTTTCTTTCTTTCTTTCTTTTGCGTTCGGCAGCTACGTAGTCAGGGTCGAAGTCCGAGGGATGCCACAAACTCGGACGTCCGGCGAAGATCGGCTACCATCCCCCACTGAGAGCTTGGTGTTGAGGTTAGCACCCCCAGGCCAGGACTGCTGCCGCATCTTCTCATGCAGGGGGCAGTCTTGGAGAATATGGGATGGGGTCTGGTCAGCCTGGCCGCAATCACATAGGGATGTGGCTGCCACTCCAATCCTCTTCAGGTGTGCTCGGAGGCCGCAGTGTCCTGTGCGAAGGCGGTAGATGGTAGTCTGGTGTCTCCTCTCCAGTGTCCTGATGGGATCCTGGTGTGCCTGGTAGCCTCCGTTCAGGGTGACCCAGGCCTCTTCGGAATCTGCTGCGGAGGAATGAGGAGACGTTCAGTTTGATTTTTCAGCCTGAGCCCAGCTTGGGAGAAAGAGCGAGAGCGGGATTTGAACCCAGACTCACAGGGACTCTCTGTATTGGCACAGGGGCGTTGTCACAATACAATGCAATACGATACAGCACAGTACAAACCAATACAACACAACACAATGCAGCACAGTACAAAACAGTACAACACTTTTTTCAATACAACACATTAAACACAATACAATAAAATACAACACAATACAAAAGTTCACAAAGACAGACACATAGAGAAAAAAAAAAAAAAAAAGAAGCGAACTAACAAAACACAACGGTACCCCAGCCACCCGTGCAAATGACACGTTCCATGCACTCTTAACCCTTTCACCGCCAAGCTCGCATTTATGCACAGACGTGGTAGAGGACCCGTGTCACTGAAAGGTGACCATTCATTGGTCAGTTATCCATGAATCTACTGCTCTTAATGTTCACGGGTAGGACAGGTCATATTTTCTATACATCGCAGGGGGGGGAATCCCCAGCTATTCTTAGCCACTATCTTTTTCTGTGTTTATACCACAAGGGAATTTTGTACTCTAAATTGACTGGCGGTGAAAGGGTTAACGCCACAGAAAGCTCCCCCATACCCCCCACACCCACCCACCCCTACACCTCCACTCCCCAGCCCCTTACACTCCCCCCCCCCCACCCCTCCCACCTCCACCCTCCTCCCCCTCTCTCTTTTTCTCCATCACCCAAATTGAATTGAAATGATGGTGCCCAGCAAGCGACCCTCAGGACTCCGGCCCGAAAGTCCCTCATACCTCAACCCATACGCGTCACCCGGTGCTCCCATAATGCTCCTCGCCGCACGCGCCACTTTTTTTTTTTTTTATTTATGACAGTGCAATATTTTATGGTCGCGTGCGCACGCTGTTTATCGAGAGGTCCTCCATGTTTCTGTTGTTGTTGTTGTTGTTGTTGTTGTTGTTGTTTTTCTTTGTGCAGAGAATCACCGGGAGTTTCACCAAGTCACGCCACTGAGCAACAGGGTTCTTGTAAAAGAAATCATCACATTTTGGGGGATGATAGTATGCTGTCAGAAGGAATACTGACCTACCCCGGTTTTTTTTTTTTCGATTTCTCGAACCTTTGTATTGCATTGTACTGCACTGTATTGAATTGTATTGTATTGCATTGTACTGCACTGTATTGAATTGTATTGTATTGCATTGTATTGTATTGCATTGCGTCTTTTTGTATTGTTTTGCATGCATTGTGTCACGTTGCATTGCATTGTACTGTAATGTACTGCATTGCATTGTATCGTAATGTACTGCATTGCATTGTATCGTAATGTACTGCATTGCATTGTATTGTAATGTACTGCATTGCATTGTATCGTAATGTACTGCATTGCATGGTATCGTAATGTACTGCATTGCATTGGATTGTAATGTACTGCATTGCATTGCATATATATAATGTACTGCATTGCATTGTAATGTACTGCATTGCATTGCATTGTAATGCACTGCATTACATTGTATTGTAATGTACTGCATCGCATTGTAATGTACTGCATTGCATTGTAATGTACTGCATTGCATTGCATTGTATTGTAATGTACTGCATTGTATTGTATTGTGTTTTGTGGCGTCCCTTTATGTTGCAACACAGTCTGTGTGAAATTCAGGCTTCTCTCTCCACGTAGCCACACAGTACAGCACCACTTTTAGTTTCGTTTTCTTCTGTCTGCGAGTGTAGGTAAATTATTTCTTTCATTATCACGTGGAATTTT
>NC_134889.1:7756895-7759395 GCF_041734735.1 Babylonia areolata
GTGTGGCTGATGGAGGGGAAGGGAGAGAAGGAGGAGGTGTGTGTGTGTGTGTGTGTGTGTGTGTGTGGGAGGTGGAGGGGAAGGGAGAGAAGGAGTGTGTGTGTGTGTGTGTGTGTGTGTGTGTGTGTGAGGCAGTGGGAGGGGGAGGGGGTGTGGGTGGGAGAAGTTGGTGGAGGGGAATAGAGTGAGGTAAGGGGGTGAGGAGTGAGAGAGAGAGAGAGAGAGTATGTGTGTGTGTATGTGTGTGTGCGTGAGAGAGAGAGAGAGAGAGAGAGAGAGAGAGAGAGAGAGAGAAAGGCAATGGGGTGTGTGTGTGTGTGTGTGTGTGTGTGTGTGTGTGTGTGTGTGCGTTTGTGAGGCAGAGAGAGAGAGAGAGAGAGAGACAGAAAGAGGCAGTGGGGTGTGTGGGTGTGGGTGTGGTTGGTGGAGGGAAAGGGAATGAAGGAGGAGGATGTGTGTGTGTGTGTGTGTGTGTGTGAGAGAGAGAGAGAGAGGCAGTGGGGTGTGTGGGTGTGGGTGGGTGGGGATGGTGGAGGGGAAGGGAGTGAGAGAAGGAGATATGTGTGTGTGTGTGAGAGAGAGAGAGGCAGTGGGAGGGGAGGGGGTGTGGGTGGGAGGGGTTGGTGGAGGAGGAAGGGAGTGAGAGAAGAAGGAGAGAGGTGGGAGAGAGAGAGAGAGAGAGAGAGAGAGAGAGAGAGAGAGAGAGAAAGGAAGGTAGTGGGGTGTGTGGGTGTGGTTGGTGGAGGGGAAGCGAGTGAGAGAAGGAGGTGGTGTGTGTGTGTGTGTGTGTGTGTGTGTGTGTGTGTGTGTGTGTGTGAGGCAGTGGGGGATGGGGGTGTGGGTGTGGGTGTGAGGCAGTGGGGGATGGGGGTGTGGGGTGTGGGTGGGAAAGGTTAGTCGAGAGGGCGGAGGGGGGGAAGGAAGGGAGAAGAGGAGGAGGGGGAAACAGATGAGAGGGGGGAGGAGTGGTAAGAGAGAGAGGCAGTGGGCGAGGGTGCGGGCGGGTGCGGGTGGGAGGGAGCAGTCGAGGGAGTGGAGGGGAAGGAAGGAAGGGAGAGAGAGAAAGGGGGGGGGGGGAGGACGAAGAGAGTGGGCAAAAGAGAGGCTTGAAAGAGAGAGAGGAGATAGGGGAGAGGGCAGGAGACAGAGAGAGAGAGACACACACACACACACACACGCACACAGCCACAGCCACACACACACACACACACACACACACACACAGAGACCAGAATGGACCATAAAGCAGGCACCAGGAATATACCCTGCAATACATTCACGGCTTGTTGCCGAGCCAAACGCAGACACCCCACACCCATTCTTCGGAAACCCACACCCTCACCCCCACCCCACCCACTACCCTCCCTTAGCCAGCCACCTCCTCCCCCACCCCCCTCCCTCCCTCTCTCTCTCCAACTCTTATCCTCTCCGCATAAACTGGCGGGGAGACTGTTGATGAAGTGCAACCTTTTTGGGGGGGTGGGGTGGGGGTGGGTGGGGGTGGGGAGTGTGGGGTTGGGAGGTGGGGGTGGGGATGATGAGTGGGCGTGGGGATGAGGGGGGGGGGGGTACTTCTGTGGGTGATAATGGGATGGAGGGTGGGGGGGAGTGTGGGGTATAAGTGTGTGTGTGTGGGGGGGGGGGGGGGGTGGGGGGGGGGTTGGGGCAGAAAGTGGGAGGGGTGCCAGTGGGGCACAGTAACCTTTGCTTATGTTGTGTGGAACTGGATTTTTTTTCTTTCTTCTTCTTGCTTGCTTGTTTGTTTCGTTGGTTGGCAAGTTGGTTGGTTGCTGTTGCTCTCTTGTTGTTGTTGTTCTGCATTTGTTGTTGTTGTTGTTGTTTCACTTAAAACATGCCGTGTTGAATTAGTTTTCCACTGGTTCTTTATCTGCATGTTTTTTGTTGTTTTTTTTGCGTTTATTTGTTTGATGCCTTCACTTTCTTTAAATGTAAAATTAAGACAGGTGCTTCTGGAATTCATTTCCGACTTGCATTAACTCACTCAGTACGGCCAGTCCTCTCTTCTCCTCTACACAGACCCTTCGGATGTCCAGTGGGTGTCTGAATGACCCAACCTTTAGCTTCCGTCGTCAGAATTGTGGTATTCTTTGTCAACATTCACGTCTTCAGTATAATAACCTTCCTTTTTCAATATTTTGATGATGGTAATTGGGCTGAAACGCTGTTAACGTCGTCTCTTTCGCCGTTCGTATGGAGAGAGTTAACTCGCGTCAACAAATATTGCTTTATTCGTTCCCTTTCCCTCTAAATCATAATTCTTGAGGAATACTTATCTGTTTGTTCGTTTAATCGTATTGATCAAAAAGACACTCTTTTTCTTTTCTTCTTGTTCCTTGCTTCGTTTGTTCAGTCGTCACATGGACAACCCCAGTCTCCGCCATGAAGGCATCTGTACGCTGCAGGTCCTCCACAAAGCCGTAGAACTTCCGGGTCAGTGGAGTTGGGTCGGGCCAGCACCTCTTCCTGAGCAGCTCGCTTT
>NC_134889.1:7771895-7774395 GCF_041734735.1 Babylonia areolata
CCGTTTTTTGTGAAAAAAACCCTGGCAAATAGATTTCACTTAAATCTTATTTTCCTGGCAGCGAAAGGGTTAACATGTTGCTGTTCTGATGGGGTCACACACACGCACACACACACACACACACACATATATATATATATATATATATATATATATATATATATACTGTACGTTAACTGTACACACACACACACACACACACACACACAATGTGTACTAGCATCTTTTCCGATGCAAGAAATATTGGACTAATCACTTTTATTGTTCAGTTTCTTTAAATCGTTGTTTGACAGTCCAATTGGGTTGCTGTTATAACTTCTTCCCCCCCCCCCCCCCCCAAGGTTCGTGTATATATCTTGGACTTGTCACTGCTAATGTTGCACTGTTTCAAACCTTTGTTGGATAGTCCCACTGAGTTGTTAAAACGATTTATCCTCTTTTTTTCCCCCTAAGTTTGGAAGTTATCGTTTTAGCCAAATTGTTGTAAATATTGTGATTTTTCCCCCTTACCCTTTCCTTCCTTCCTCCCACCGCCACCCCCCTCCTCCACTCCTTTTTTTCTGTCTAGTATCACTTAATGTGGATTGACATTAAATGAATTAAAACACACACACACACACACACACACACACACACACACACACACACACATACATATATATATATATATATATATATATATATATATATATATATTATTCATACAAATGAATGATAATAACGATGATTGTGGTGGTGGTGATGATGAAGATGATGTTTATGACGGTGATGATATAATCACCAGCATCATCATCACCATGATCATAATGATAATCATAATCATAGTTATAAGTATAATGATAATGATGATACTAATAATGATGACCATGAAGATGATACTAACAACAACAGCAGCAGCAGCAACAAGAATAATGATAAAAAATAATTTAAAAAAAATAAATTAAACAAAATAATAATACCATGAAAAATAATATTGTTCCCCGAGTGTCTTCCCAAGTCACGTACCTTTTAACTGATATTTCTGCCCTCCCCACCCAACCACCCACCCAACCCACCCTCCCTTCCTCACACACACACACACACACACACACACACACACACACGCAAACCATCACCCTCAAAAAACCCTTTACACCCTGATTTACACCAAGACGGCCGTCTACAGAGACAAGCCCTCCCTACGTTGCCCCAACCAATCTATTCTGGCGACTGCGCAGTGCGATTGCCAGCACCAGGGTTTGGTGCTGGCTGCACTGTTATTTCCCGATGTGGTTGTATGGAGTTATGTGCTGACAAATCGATTGCAGACCAGCACAGTATATATAACACACAATCCTGGATGAATACTGCGCCGGAATTGACAGGGGGTGTGGGGGTATTGGGGTGGTGGGGGTTGGGGTGGGGGGACTTTCTTTTTTTAAATTATTTTTTGCTGATCAGCCGGTCAGACTGTGCAGTGACACTGTGGGTAACATTCTTCGTAAAGAAAGAAAGAGAAGACAAACACTTGTACTCCTCCGCCTTCAGTTTGCACTTTGACTCTTGGAGACTTAGACTGGGTCGGTTTGAGTGGTATTTCTTGAGAAGGTCTCCAACACCTTGGTGTCACCAGTGCACTGGATGACTGATATGATATGTGGTAACACAGACAGTCAGCCAGGATGAATCAAACTCAGATTTCAATTTTTTTCCCCTTTTTTCCACCCTTTTTTGACTCACTTGTGCAAACAAAGTGAGTCTATGTTTTAACCCGGTGTTCGGTTGTCTCTGTGTGTGTGTGTGTGTGTGTGTGTGTGTGTGTGTGTAAAACTTTAACATTGACATTTTCTCTGCAAATATTTTGTCAGTTGACACCAAATTTGGTACAAAAATAGGAAACATTCAGTTCTTTCCAGTCATCTTGTTTAAAACAATATTGCACCTCTGAGATGGGCACAAAAAAACGAAGCCTAATTATATGCAAACTGCATTTACTGTTATATTTATATTTTTTGTATTCTCTAAACTTGACACTTTGACCTCTTATTCTGACACAACAACAGGAGTCATTATTATCATTTTTTGTTCAAACAGGAACTTCTTTTGCTAAGCATGGAATTTTTTATTTATTTTGCAAACGTTTTGGTGCAGATAGTAAAAAAAGGGAAATTATTCTGTAATTAATGCTAGGGGACGTAATTTATCGCAAGTGAGTCTTGAAGGCCTTGCCTCTCTTGTTTTTCGGTGGTATGGCGATTTGCGGGCCTGCAGCTTCACTGAGGTTGGCTACAGGGCCTTGGGCCTGAAGGTCTTGAGTGCAGCTCCGCACGCAGTAGCGCCTTAACCGTTAGGGCCGAAATTCTTTTTCCCTCCTTTCTGCTCTCTCCCTCTCCACGCTGTGTACCTCCCCACGTGTCAACAACAGCCAGACTAACGGCTGATGGACACTGCAGGAAGAAGAAGAAAGTTATTAAATGTCTATGTCTACTCTTACTTCTCTATGCCCATCCTTTAACTCACT
>NC_134889.1:7786895-7789395 GCF_041734735.1 Babylonia areolata
ACATGGATTTCAGGATCTGTAACGCGCGTATTTTGATCTTCTGCTTCGTGTACACACACGGACATGGTTCAGGCGCTAGCAGGTTTGCCGATATTCATTGACCTGTGGGAGATAGGAAGTGTCGACAGTCTTCACCCACAAAGTGAAGCACCGAAACTGCAGGAATCGAACTCCGAACACTCCAACGAGGATCCCGCGTTCTTACCAAGAGGCCACCGCGTCTGTCATCTGGATTCACGTCTGGTAGTGGCCAGCGTAGAGTCCTTTTATTGAGAGCCCTCTATGTTTGATTGAGTGAGGTGGGTTTTTTTTTTTCTTCTTCTCCTTTTACCTTAATTAATAGGGAACACAGTGCGCTTGACTGTTGCAATCTGGTCTGTGGTCCTTTCTCTGTGGCTGTCTTTCTCTCGGTCTTGTCCTCTGTGTCTTTTTCTTCTGTCTTGTGTGTGTGTGTGTGTGTGTGTGTGTGTGTGTGTGTGTGTGTGTGTGTGTGTGTTTAGGTTTATGTGTTTTTGAGACTATGTTTATGTATGCGTGTGCGCATGTGTGAATGTGTATAGTATTATGCACGTTTGCGCATGTTTGTATACATGTGATTGTGTGTGTGTGTGTGTGTGTGTGTGTGTGTGTGTGAGAGAGAGAGAGAGAGAGAGAGAGAGAGAGAGAGCGTGCGTGCGCGCGCGCGCGCGTGTGTGTGCGCGCGCGTGTGTGTGTGTGTGTGTAACCGTGCGTGCGTGCGTGTGCTGAATAATTAATGCCCTCGATCAGAAGCCAGACGGATAATGTCTTACTGCTGCTACTGCCAAGAACTTTTTCCCAGTTCTAGTGCTCTCCTCTTCCTTTCTTTTCGCGCACTGCCTCTCTCTCTCTCTCCCTCTCTCTCTCTCCCTCCCTCTCTGCACTCTCTCTCTCTCTCCCTCCCTTTTAAGGCCATAGGGGCTCCTGAAAGGAATTGCTCTGTCCCCGTCTCTCTCTCTCTCTCTCTCTCTCTCTCTGACTCTGGGAACTACATTCTCTTTGTAGCTTTTCGTCTGTTTAATTACTTTTTTTTTTTTAATATAATTTTTATGTTTGTTGGTTCCGTATCGTTGATGAAATCTTTTTCGTAACAGTTCATTTCTTTTTTTTCTTCTATAAGTCTTTTTCATTCCAGCTTTATTCTTTAAGATTCGTATTATTTCTAAACGTGTCTTTCAATTAATAGGAACAAGCTAAATCACTTTATTATTTATGATGTGGTTTTTTTTTATCTGATCTTTAATCTGATGAATACATCTGTCAGCTCAGACTGAAAGAGAGAGACAGAGACAGACACAGACAGAGAGAGAGAGAGAGAGAGAGAGAGAGAGAGAGAGAGAGAGAGAGAGTAAATGCAAAATAAAAACCAAGTAGCAACAACAACAAAAATGAATAAAAAAAAAAAAGAAAACATCTCAAAACGACAATATACGTTGACAAACGTGTTATCGTGTGGTTTGTGAAACAAACGACAAAAGAAACAAATCACCCCCTTCTCTCTAAAGCAGCAACAAGAACAGCAACAACAACAACTAAAACAACAAAACCAACACAAAACAAAACAAAATAAAACAAAGAAAACCCCGCTGGCTCCACTTAACTTCAAAAGACTAGATCAAAGACTTTTTTTTTTTTCTCTAACCCCACCCCGGCCTATTCTATGTATTTGTATTTGGTATTTCTTTTTACCACAACAGATTTCTCTGTGTGAAATTCGGGCTGCTCTCCCCAGCGAGAGCGCGTCGCTACACTGCAGCGCCACCCATTTTTTTTTTTTTTTTTTGTATTTTTTCCTGCGTGCAGTTTTATTTGTTTTTCCTATTGAAGTGGATTTTTTCTACAGAATTTTGCCAGGAACAAGCCTTTTGTTGCCGTGGGTTCTTTTACGTGCGCTAAGTGCATGCTACACACGGGACCTCGGTTTATCGTCTCATCCGAATGACTAGCGTACAGACCACCACTCAAGGTCTAGTGGAGGGGGAGAAAATATCGGCGTCTGAGTAGTGATTCGAACCCGCGCGCTGAGATTCTCTCGCTTCCTAGGCGGACGCGTTACCTCTAGGCCATCACTCCACTCGTAAACAAAAAGAACAAATTGCTATATTCCCCCAATGTCCCCTAGCACAATTTCCCATTCCTCTGGTATCAATGTCGCCAGCCCAGTCTCTCTCTCTCTGTTTCCCTCTCTAGTTTTCAGATTCTTTCTGTTCCACAGAGCGCCGTGCCCCACAAATTCCTCATGGAGTCATCGTCTCACATTAGGGGACGTAATTCGCACTCTGTCAAGCACACACAAGCGTGACATCCCCTGTTTCCATCTAGAGACTGCCAAAGAAAGAAAAAGAAGGAAAAAAAAAAAAAAATCACGATTGATTTCCACTCTCCACCCCCTCTCTCGTTGCGTTGCGTTGTGTTGTGTTGCGTGTGTATGTCTCTCTCTCTCTGTGTCTCTCTGTCTCCCTGTCTGTCTGTATGTCTCTGC
>NC_134889.1:7801895-7804395 GCF_041734735.1 Babylonia areolata
ATTTCACTGTCTCTCTCCGTCTCTCTCTTGATCTATTTATCTCTCCGTCTCTTTCTCTCTGTGTCAGTCCCCATTCAGTGATATTTTGTTTCCATCTGTGCAAGGAAGGGGGAAGGAAACGAAATCCGACAAGAGGCGGATTAATCGATGCCTAGCAATTTCAGAGGCTGGACAGATAGCGTCTTAATACCACCGTCCTTCCCCAACACACAGCGTGTTTCTCATTCCCCTTATGATATTCTCCGTCAAAAAGAGTTCTTGAAAACGAGCTCATGTTTCTGATTCCGGAAACACGCTTTGTTTATTTCTGAGTATTTGTCAGCTCCTTCGTTCACACATTTGCTTATTATTTTTGTGATCTGTGTACTTATGTATCTATTCAATCTTCTTGTTACTTATCTACATACTCGTCTGTGAATTCTTTCCTTTAACTAGTCATTTATTTCATCCCCTATTCATTCATTTTGTTTATAGACATGTTTCCCAAATTATTCACTCACGTACTTACTCATTTCGTTTTCATCTAGAATCAACTTATTATCTATTTATTTAATTACGTACCCGCCCCCTCCCCCCCCCCCCCCCCCCCCGCCCCCTTTTTGTGCTTTATTTGCCATTTAATTAACTATATACTTGTTTTACTGAAAATTTACTTATCTATTCAGTTCTGCTTACTGACTTTACTCGTTGACATATTTCTTCACATTTCGCAAATCGAGCCGTTCTGTTTATTTCGTTGATTATTTCATTTCAAGTCTTCAAGTCTTCAAATCAGTCACGTGTGATTTCTTCCATACTGTCTACACGCTGATGATGTATCTGATTACGTGGAAGGTCATTGCTGTCAACGTGACGATGATCAGTGCAGCGCGATTCGGTCGGTTCATTGCACACTGATCACACACTGATTCCCCCCCCCCCCCCCTTCAACAGGGAAAAAGGGAAGCAGGGAAAGAACGAAAGAACAAACGAAAGAAAGAAAGAAAGAAAGAAAGAATGAATGAATGAATACAAGAAAGAAAGGGAGAAAGATAAAACGGAAGAGAAGGGTTCGTGAGACAGAGACAGACAGACAGAGAGAGACAGAGACAGAGAGAGACAGAGAGAGAAAGAAAAAGAGAGACAGACAGACAGAGACAGACAGACAGAGAAAGAGAGACAGAGAGAGAGAAAGAGACAGAGAAAAGAGAGAACAAAAGAGAGAAAGAGAGAGAGAGAAAGAGAAAGAAAGAGAGGGAGAGAGAGAGTGAGATACGGATACGGATGTTTTATTCAATATAGGTCATGGCCCCTCATGAAGGGGTGGTGTAAACAAACATTACAGAGGTAATAATATTCAGATATGTAACATAACACAGTTGTAACCTGAAAATGAGAAAAAAACAGTCATTATCTGCATTTAGACTTGTTCACACAGAATAAGAAAAAAAGCGGAAAACTAGCACACACTCATCTGCATATTGTATTTCTAATCATTAAGGCTTTATACAAGAGAGAAAGAGAGAGAGAGACAGAGAAAGAGAGAGACAGAGAGAGAGAGGGGGGCACAGAGATAGAGAGAGGGAAAGACAGACAGACAGACACATAGAGAGAGGCATGCATACAGACAGACAGAAAGACAAGATGAAGAGACAAACAACATACATACATACATAGAGACAGACAGGCAGAAAGACACAGAGACAGACAGAAAGATATACAGAGACAGACAGACAGACAGAAAGACAGACAAAGGATACGAAAGATATAGACAGAGAGACAGAGAGAATGACAGAGACAGTGACAGACAGACCGACCGACACAGAAGACATCAGCATAACCGTAAACTATGTCATTAGCTTCTTTAAAGAGTGGCCCCCATCAAAATTTCAACAACACAAAAACCCCTCCAAAAACCCACAAGAACCACACTTGTCTTTTAACCCCCGCGTTACCTCCACATCATATCTCATGTATATGTTGTCCGTCCACCTTCTGGACTTGTTTTTTTTTTTTTTTTTTTTGAGGGGTCAATTCCTCCTGATCCTTCGTAACTCACTAAAAAAAAAAAAAAAAAAAAAAAAAAGGATGGAGGGATGAGACACAGTGAGTAGGGGTGAGGGTGGGGTGGGCGGTGTTGGGGGTGGGTGGGGGGGTGGGGGTTCCCCCACAGACATCAGGATTCCATTTTGGCAGTGGCCATCGAAGTGCCGTGTCAAGATTGAAGCGGCTCCTGACACTGATAGGCAGTTTTGGGGGGGTTTGTTTCGTTATGTTTTGTTTGCTTTTCCCTGGTTTGTTTGTTTGTTCTTTTTTTCCTGATTTTATTTTGAGGAACGTAATGTGATCGTTTCTGTTGCCCTTTGACCTACATCCCCCCCCCCCTCTCTCTCTCTCTCTGTCTGTCTGTCTTCTTCTTCCTCTTGTCTGTCCAGTCTCTGTCTCTTCTATGTCTCTCTGCTTCTCTCTCTCTCTCATTGCGACCATGCCTGTGGCCTATATCAAATTGAAATTTCGCATT
>NC_134889.1:7819395-7824395 GCF_041734735.1 Babylonia areolata
TTTCTGTATTTCGCTGTTGTTGTTTTATTTTCAAGTTCATTGCATTATTTTCGCTTCATATTGCCAATTATGTAATATGATCTTCATTTTGCATGCACTTATCTATTCTTTTTTTTTTTTTTAATACTGAATCCTTGTTGTAAATGCTGTGGTGAGATCAACCCTCTCTAAAAAAAACAATTTGATTTGATTTGACACCAAGTGAGTAAGGAATGTACGAAAACTACTTCTTCTTCTGTGTTCGTGGGCTGCAACTCCCACGTTCACTCGTATGTACACGAGTGGGCTTTTACGTATATGACCGTTTTTACCCCGCCATGTAGGCAGCCGTGCTCCGCTTTCGGGGGTGTGGGGGATGTATGCTGGGTATGTTTTTGTTTCTAGAACCCACCGACCGCTGACATGGATTACAGGATCTTTAACGTGCGTATTTGATCTGTTTGCGTATACACACGAAGGGGGTTCAGGCACCAGCAGGTCTGCACATTTGTTGACCTGGGAGATCGGAAAAATCTCCATCCTTTACCCACCAGGCGCCGTCGCCGTGATTCGAACCAGGAACCCTCAGATTGAAAGTCCAACGCTTTAACCACTCGGCTATTGCGCCCGTCATGTATGAAAGCAAACAAGAAAACAAGTGTGAACAAAAAAAAACACCACCACCACCACCAACAACAACAACAACAACAAAAAAAAAAAAAAAAAAAAAAAAAAAAAAAACGCGGATAAAGAAGATAAAGAGTCCCAACCCTTCAAACAGTCGCTCCAATCTACCGGTTCATATCACAATTCCCAACCCTCTCCCATATAATTTGGCATCTGGTTATCAGCTTTCACCAACCACCAACCACCCCCACCCCTTCTCCACCCAGTTTTCTCTCCCATCCCTGTCTTTGTGGGAGTTTCCACAGTTCAAAAGCCACGTGAATTCTTGGCGAAAGAATCGTCTCATGCCCTGGGTCTCAACTTGGAGTTTTCCGCGATTCCACTAAGCCCCCCCTCCCCGCCCCGCCCCCTCGCCAGACCCCTCCCCTCCCCCCCTTTTTTTTGTTTTTTGTTTTGGTTTACTGCAATACTGGCGCAGTAGCCAAGTGGTGAAACCGTTGGACTTTCAATCTGTGGGTCCCCGGGTTCGAATCTCGATGACGGCGCCTGATGGGTAAAGGGTGGAGATTTCTCCGATCTCCCAAGTCAACATAACTATGTACAGACCTGCCCGTGCCTGAACCCCTTTCGTGTGTATACGCAAGCAGAAGATCAAATACGCACGTTAAACATCCTGTAATCCGTGTCAGCGTTCGGTGGATTATAGAAACAAGAACGTATCCAGCATGCACACCCCCGAAAACGAAAGTATGGCTGCCTCCATGGCGGGGTAAAAACGGCCATCCACATGAAAAGCCCACTCGTGAACACACACGTGAAGGTGAGAGTTGCAGCCCACGAACGAAGAAGAAGAAGAGTGGCTTCCTCGTCGGGGTGTTGGGCCACCGCTCCGTGTTTATGTCAATTGAAGTAAGAGCAGTGTGGTGCCATGCATTCCGTCACACTACGACACAACATGGTCCACCACACCACACCACACCATTCCACACCGCACCACACCACTCCATACCACAACACACCACGCCACTCCACGCCACTCCATACCACACCACACCACACCACTCCATACCACACCACACCACACCACACCACTCCACACCACTCCATACCACACCACACCACACCACACCACACCACTCCACACCACTCCACACCACACCACTCCATACCACTCCACACCACACCACTCCATACCACACCACACCACACCACACCACACCACACCACTCCATACCACACCACACCACACCACTCCACACCACACCACACCACACCACTCCACACCACACCACACCACACCACTCCACACCACACCACTCCACACCACTCCATACCACACCACACCACACCACTCCATACCACACCACACCACACCACACCACTCCATACCACACCACACCACTCCATACCACACCACACCACACCACACCACTCCATACCACACCACACCACTCCATACCACACCACACCACACCACTCCATACCATACCACACCAAGCCACACCACACCACACCACTCCACAGCACAGCACAGCACAGCACACCACACCACACCATACCACTCCACACCACTCCACGTCACACCACACCATACCAATCCACTCCACGCCACACCACACCGCACCACTCCACACCATACGACACCATACCACACCACGCCACGCCACACCGCACCACACCACACCACACCACTCCACACCACACCAATCCACTTCACACCACACCACTCCACACCACACCACTCCACACCACACCACACAACTCCACTCCACACCACACCACTTCACTCCACACCACTCCACACACCACACCACACCACACCGCACAACTCCACTCCACACCACACCACTCCACACCACACCACTTCACTCCACACCACACCACTCCACACCACACCACTTCACTCGTCACCACTCCACACCACTCCACACTACACCACACCACACGACCTTCGATTCCTTTCGACAGTAAGCAAAACAGTTTCTCAGCACCCCACCCCCTCCCCCTCCATCTCTCTCTCCCTCCCCTCTCACCTCTTCTTTTTTTGGTTCCCCCTTTTCCTCTCAGCTAATGCAACCACCTTCCAAAACATTTTCCTTTCTTTTCACTTCCCAGTGATTCCTTCAATCATTTCCTCAGCTTTTTCCACAGACGGCCAGATTCAATTCTGGCAGCAGCCAGTAGTGGCTGTTCCCTGAAGGATGGATCTTCTGCGACTAAAGAGAGAGAGGGGGGCCTGGGGGCTGGGGTTGGGGGGCTGGGGGGGGGGGGCGGGGCGACGTTTAACCTTGAGGGACAGGCAAAGGTGACTGCTTGGACGTGATGCGCAATTGTCATCTCGGACTCTTCTTGTGTCTTGTCTCGGGTCTCCCTGTCTGTTGCTCATTTTCTGCCTGTCTGCCCCCCTCCCCTCCTCTCTCTCTCTCTAGCTCTGTCTATTCTCTCTCTCTCTCTCTCTCTCTCTCTCTCGCTGTATATGCCTCTCCCCATCTCTGTATCTCTCTGTGTCTCCATCTGTATGTCTGTCTGTGTGTCCGTTCCATAATTTTCAGAATGCAATATATATATATATATATATATATATATATATATATATATATTATAATATAATATATATATATCCACCCTCTTTCCCTATCCGGCTGCCTGTCTTGTTGTCCGCACAGTGCAGTGCAGAACAGTACAGCACAACACAGCACAGTACACCTACAAATAAAAACAATACAATACAATACAATACGATACACTACGATACGGTACGATGCAGCGCAACACAACACAACACAACACAACACAATACAAGCGCAACAGACACAACAACATAACACAATACAACACAACACAACACAATACAACACAGTACAACAAAATAATATACAACTCGGCCCACAGTTCCCCAGCCCTTGTCTTTCTTTTCGTGTTCTCGTTCCTTCAGTCACAGTCTCCCTCTCCTCCAGACTCTGCAGACGTCCAGTTCCCACTCACCTGGAATCGGCCAGCACGTCATTTCCTGAAGGACGCGAACCCTCTGTGAGGAATGTTGTATCGAGGTGGACATTCAAAAGCTGACTGCTGGGATTCGATCAACGTTCCTTTTTCCTGTCTTCTCTGTTTCTGTATCGCCTGTGTTGTGGTGTTGTGTTGTGTTGTGTTGTGTTGTGTTGTGGTTGTCGTGTGTTGTGTTGTGGTGTGGTGGTGTTGTTTTGTGTTGATCTTGTGTTGTTGTCGTGTGATGTGTTGTCGTGTGTTGTGTTGTTGTCGTGTGTTGTGTTGTGGTGTGTTGTCGTGTGTTGATTGTGTTGTGTTGTGGTGCGGTGTGTGTGTGTGTGTTGTTTGTGTGTGTGTGTGTTGTGTTGTGTGTGTGTGTGTGTGTGAGGTGGGCATGGTGTTAAAGAAGCTTTCAGGCTTATCCAGTTTACTCTCAATAAAACATTTGTTCACGTCATTGTTCTCTCTGTCTCTGTCTGTCTGTCTCTCTCTCTCTTTATCTCAGAGGTGAAATCAGTTCATTCGAATATTATACAGGAACCATGTCATTTCAGGATAAAAAATGTTGAGTATCAACAAGAAATGAGACATGTGTTTATAATGTAATCTATTAAATGTATATTTATGAAGCAAGCAAGCGGCTAAGCAGTGCAGTATCTTAATATCCATTCGTAGAGCTTGTGTTTGTTGACTGTTACCTTTGTTAGTTAGTGAGAATTGTGTATCATGTTTTTTGCATTTGCCCCTACAACATGGAGCCAAGACCTTGACCTGAATTAACAGGTCAATTTCGTGGTTATCTCTCCCTCTCTCTTGGTCATTCTTTGTGTTAAGCCTCAGACTCAAACATCTACAATCTTCACCCAGTCTCCTCCCACCCCGCCATCCCCCCTCCCTCTGTTGAAGAGACGATGTACGCTCTGCCCTCTTTTCTTCGTAAGTAAGTTACGTACGACTCATGTCAACACTTTGCATAATGCCCACCTCCTCAAATATCGCACGTTCTCATCACTTCTTGTTACTCTTTCTCTCCGCTGCAACTCTCTCCCCCAACCCCCGCACCCCCTCCTCCCAAACGCCCACCACCACCCACCCCCACCCCCAAAAAAGGACACTCGCGGCCTCCATTCTAAAATCTCCCTCCTCCACCCCCACTCCATCATCCGATATTAGCCCCCCCCAACTCCCCTCCCCCCACCACATCCCTCTCCCTCCTCCCTCCCTGCCCCCCCCCCCCCCGCTCACATTCTTCCTTCTGGCAAGAGATGTTGAAACGCATTTTTGTTGTTGTTGTTGCTGTTGTTCACTCTGATTCTGGAATAATGTCTTCTCCTAATGCCTTCGTGTGCTAATGCCCCTCCATCCGCCCCCCGCACACACACCCCCCCCCCGCCTCCCCCCCAAAG
>NC_134889.1:7831895-7841895 GCF_041734735.1 Babylonia areolata
TTCAGTAGGAAAAACAAATAAAACTGCACGCAGAAAAAAAAACAAAAAAATGGGTGGCGTTGTAGTATAGCGACGCGCTCTCCCTTGGGGAGAGCAGCCCGAATTTCACACAGAGAAATCTGTTGTGATAAAAAATAAATACAAATACAAATACTCATGGATTGCTGGCATTTTGGAAAAGTGATTCTAGAACGAAGGATGGTAGAGAGAGGTTTTTTTGGGGGGGTTGGGTTTTTTTTTGGGGGGGGGGGTTCTACAGAATTTCGCCTTGTATTGCAGTGAGTTCTTTTTGTTCGAAAGACTAGCACCCTGGCCCAGACCACCACCCAAAGCTCTAGCAAGGGGAGAGGAGGGGGTTTTAACCCCGGTCTGCCGGGGACTCGAACTCACGGACTCATCGTTTCCTAGTCGGGCGCGTCACCACCTGGCCACCGCTCCACCACTGTTGCTGTGTGACGGGGTTTTAACCCTCCTCTTCTTCTTCTTCTGCGTTCACTCGTATATACGCGAGTGGGCGTTTACGTGTATGACCGTTTTTAACCCGCCACGTAGGCAGCCATACTCCGCTTTCGGGGGTGTGCATGCTGGGTATGTTCTTGTTTCCATAACCCACCGAACGCTGACATGGATTACAGGATCTTTAACGTGCGTACTTGATCTTCAGGCACTGGCAGGTCTGCACATATGTTGACCTGGGAGATCGTAAAAATCTCCACCCTTTAACCCTCCGAAGTTTGCATGGGTGGCTGACTTGATCTCTCTCTCTCTCTCTCTCTCTCTCTCTCTGTCTCTCTCTCTCTCTCTTTCTTTCATCCACTGTCCGTCTCTCTCTCTCTCTGTGTCTCTCTTCTGTCCGTCTAGCTGGCTGGCTTTCTGTCTCTCTCTCTCTCTTATTCTGTCTGTCTATATGTCTGTATATATCTCTCTCAGCATCTCTATGTGTCCCTCTCTTTTTGTCCAATTCTGTCCATCATTGTCTGTCCGTCTCTCTCTCTCTCTCACTGTCTGTCCGTCTCTCTCTCTCTCTCTCTGTCTGTCCGTTTCTCTCTCTCTCTCACTGTCTGTCCGTCTCTCTCTCTTTCAGCATCTCTCTGTGTCCTCTTTTTGTCACAGTCTCTCAGTCTGTCTGTCTGTCTCTCTCTCTCCCCCCCCCCTCTCTCTCTCTCCCTCCCTGACCACGGAACACAGGCGGTGTAGCCAGCAGAAGATGTCACAAAACTGTGCAAACAGTGTGATGGGCCTTCAGCTTCCTCCGTGCGGGGCCCTGAACATTGCACGTGAAGCCCGGACAGCACTGTGCCAAATGAGGCAGAGTGAGAGAGAGAGAAGGTGAGAGGGAAAGAGGTGGAAGGGAAAGAGCACTGGAAAGAGGTGAAAGAGGAGGAAGAGGAAGAAATAGATAACAACAATAAAATTTAAAAAAAGTAGGGACAGGGACGCAGGGAGAGAGGGAGATAGAGATAGAGGAAGGGGGAGAGGGAGGGAGAGGGAGAGAGGGGAGAGAGAGGGAGACACAGAGAGAGAGGAAGGGAGAGAGTGAGGGAGAAGGAGAGAGAGAAAGAGAGAGGAAGGGAGAGAGGGAGGGAGACGGAGAGAGGAAGGAAAGAGGTAGGGAGAGGGAGAGAGAGAGAGGAAGGGAGGGAGGGAGGGAGAGGTAGATAGGGGAAGGGAGGGAGAGATGGGGGAGGGGGAGGGAGATAGAGAGAGGAGGGAGAGGGAGAGAGAGAAAGAGGGAGGGAGAGGGAGTGACAGAAAGAGGGAGGGAGAGGGAGACACAGAGAGGGGCGGGGAGACACAGAGGAAGGGAGAGAGGGAGGGAGAGGGAGAGAGAGAGAGGGGAGAGAGGGAGGGAGAGAGAGAGAGGAAGGGAGGAAGGGAGGGAGAAGGAGAGAGAGAGGGGGGAGGGAGAGACAGAGAGAGAGAGAGGGAGGGAGAGACAGAGACAGAGAGAGAGGAGGAGAGAGAGACAGAGAGGGAGGGGGGAGGGAGACAAAGACAGGGAGGGAGGAAGAAAGGGAGAGAGAGAGAGACAAAGACAGACGCAGTGACAGAGATAAACATTCAGGCACAGAGCGGCCGCATTGATACAAGCATACGTTAGACACGCACACAGTCAGACAGACACATCTATAGAACTATCTGTGCGATACATCCGTGAAAACCTTACCTTCAAAAACAAAGAAACCAAAAATAGAACGTATTTTAACCATCGATCCCACCTTTACAAAATCGTCTGAGTTTCAAAGCAAAGAAACCAAAAATGGATGTATTTTAAACCATTGACCCTACCTTTACAAAAAATCCTCTGCTTTATCCACATCCACCCCTTATTTTTTTCCCCCTCCATTCTGAGTTGGTACAGCACCACTGACTTCTTCCAGACGATGTTCCAGAATCATCACACCCTTCCCTCCCCCCCCCCCCCCCCCATGCCCCCAACCGCCAGTGGCCTAATTCCCCAACGGAATCATTTCCTTACGCAAGAACTGCAACCTGGACTGCACTGTTGAGAGCACACGCCAAATGTGCCGACTGCAACACACCAACAGGGGGAACTGCATATTGGGGAAGTGTTCTCCTAATGGTCCTGTTTTTCGCTTCTTTTTTCTTTCTCCTTCCCTACTTCTCTGTCTGTCTGTCTGTCTGTAACTCTCTCTCTCTCTCTCGTCTTGGGCTGAATGCAAACAGAAAAATGGTTCATATCAGGCACAGCAGAAACCAATACGTGCCCAGCATGCAAAACAAGTTCTACCGAAGACGAATATCACTTTATGTTTGCATGTGAGGCGTACGAACCCATTGGACAGAAATGTAACCTGTTTAAGGCGCCTGTTGTCAGAAGGCAAAACGTGGTTGATGTGTTAATAGCTGATAATGATGAAGTGATTAGATCCTTGGCAAAATACATTGCTGAAGCTAGTAAAGCAAGAAAACTTTTGATTTCAATTTGAAAACATTCTGCTTATGGTTCACACAGATTATCTATTTCTTCTTAATGTGCTTGGTGGTTTGCTTATTGAACAGTAAAGTTTACACTACCTTTGATAAGGTTGTCGGCCTATTTTGTATGTACATAGATGGTGATTCGCACATACGCTGAGAGACTCTCGTCTGCATGTGTGGAGTAGTCTCTGAGACTTTTCTTTCTTTATGTTTAATGTTTGTTTTTCTTGGACAACACCCATGAAATTGTGAACCCCATGTTATTATGGCATGTGTGCTAATGACATTAAACAGTTTCAGTTCAGTTCAGTTCAGTTCAGTTCTCTCTTGTCTGTCTGTCTGTCACACACTCTCTCTCTCAAGCTCTCTCTCTCTTCCCTCTCTTTCTCTCCCCCCCCTTCTCTCTCTCTCTCTCTCTCTCTCTCTCTCTCTCTCAGAGTTGTTTCTTTTCACTGCATCCCATTCAAGAGACGCAACGGCCTTTATTGAATAAAAATGTTTCTCTCTCTCTCTCTCTCTCTCTCTCTCTCTCTCTCTCTCTCCCTCTCTCTCTGAGTAAAAAAAAAGCATAGATAAAAAGGAAGGGCTGTATCTGGATGGCCAATCTCGACATTGTAATAATCATTATATTATGACGTGTTCGTACTGATATGATGGGTTTTGATGTTCAGACATGAATAGTTATTTCATGATATATATATGTTCTTTAGCATGCGTTTGTATTGATATGATGTGTGTCAATGTTACATGCGTAAAATATTTATCATATGATTTATATGTACTTTGGTTTCTGTGTACTGTCAAAAACCATGGAGACGAACGACTGAAAAAAGGCACATTACACCCCCTGTCACATGTACTTTAAGCTAATAACAAAGTGCCAAAGTGTCGCAAATTTCTTATCAGTTTTATGTTGTTTTAATTGTGTTGATTTTTTCTTTTCTGTTCTATCTTATCAGTTTTGCACCATTTTGTACTAATTAGTACCTACCATGTCACAGCTAATGGCATGAAACATTTCAGTGTTCAGTGCCAGTGTTTGTCCGTCTGTCTGTCTTTCTTTCTTTGCTCTCTCTCTCTTCCCCTCTCTCTTTAGCTCTCTGTATTTTCCACCTCTCCCTTACACACACACACACTCTCTTCCCCTACCTTTCACCCTCTCTCTTTCCCTTTCTCTCTCTCTCACGAACACACACACACTCTCACTCTTTCCCTCTTTCTATTTCTCCCCCCCACCCCACCATCTCTCTCTCACTCATACACACACTCTCCCTCTCTTTCCCCCACTCTTTATCTTCCCATCTCTCTCTCTCTCTCGTACCGTCCCCAACAAACACGTCCCACCTCCCCACTTCATCCAACCCCCTCCCCCTTCCTCACTCCCCCCACCCCCACCCCCCTTCACTCCTCTCCTTGCAGACCCTTCCAGATTCAATTCTGGCACCGTCCCCTACCCTGCACCTTCCAGGCCATTGATGTTGTGCGAGTGAGGGGCGGAAGTTTTTTAAGCTAGGAGAGAGGGAGAGGCACACGCTTGGCTGACCACGGTGATTCCGTGTACTTCTGTCTCTCTCTCTGTCTCCCTTTGTCTGTCTGTCTGTCTCTGTCTCACACTCCAAGCCTCTTTCCTTCCCCTTCCTCCCCCCCCCTCGCCCACCCACTTCCTCACACCACCCGTCCTTCCCTTGGTCCTCGCGTTCCTTTTACCCTGCTTTGAGTTGTGGCCCATGGCCAAAGTTCGATAAAAAAAAAAAAAAAAAAATCCCCCCTCTTTGTCTCTCTCTGTCTCTGTCACTCTGTCTGTCTCTCTGTTTGAATCTGTCTGTCTGTCTGTCTGTCTGTCTTCCTCCCACTCAGTTACAAACTCATTCACCATAATCGCTTATCCACGTCTGTAGTTGCAGCAGCAGCAGAATAAGTAGTAGGACTAGTAGTAGTAGTAGTAGCAGCAGCAGCAGCAGCAGTAGTAGTAGTAGTAGTAGTAGCAGCAGCAGCAGTACCAACAGTAGCAGCAGCAACAGCAGCAGCAGTAGTAGTAGTAGTAGCAGCAGCAGCACCAATAGTAGCAGCAGCAACAACAGCAGCAGTAGTAGTAGTAGTAGCAGCAGCAGTAGTACCAACAGTAGCAGCAACAACAGCAGCAGCAGTAGTAGTAGTAGTAGCAGCAGCAGCAGTACCAATAGTAGCAGCAGCAACAACAGCAGCAGTAGTAGTAGTAGCAGCAGCAGCAGTAGTACAATAGTAGCAGCAGCAACAACAGCAGCAGTAGTAGTAGTAGCAGCAGCAGCAGCAGTAGTACCAATAGTAGCAGCAGCAACAGCAGCAGCAGTAGTAGTAGCGGCAGCAAAAAGGAGTGGTAGCACTTGCAGAGGTTGCAGCAGCACCAGCTGTAATAGTAGTAGTAGTAGTAGTAGTAGTAGTAGTAGTAAGTAGTAGTAGCAGTAGCAGTAGTAGTAGTAGTAGTAGTAGCTGCTGCTGTTGTTGTTGTTGTTGTCGTAGTAGTCAATTTAATGTGTTACTACACGAAAAATGAAAACAGAACACAGGGAATGTAATTGTTCATACGTGCTGCCTGTCTCCCTCTCTATCGTTCACTCTCTGTCTCTCTCAGTCGTCTTCCTATTTCACACCCACACCCACATACACTGTCTGTCTGTCTATCTTTGTGTTTCTCTGTCTCTGTCTCTATTGATTGCGTGGGTAAATGTGTGTGCGTCTGTGTCTGTCTATCGGTCTGTGTGTCTGCGACTGTGTCTGTAGCTCTCGGTCTCTGTCGCTCTCTCTTATCCTACCCTCTACCACCCTGGTACACACACGCACACCCAAACTTTATCACTTATCACTCTCCCATCCATTTCTCTCTCTCTCTCTCTCTCTCTCTCTCTCTCTGCAAAGCCATCCAGATTTGATTCTGGTAGTGGCTGCTTCAGGGTCCGGAACTAAATATTGATCTGAAGTTTTAACCCTTGCGAGCATGCTTGACCTACTGCTGTGATTTGGTCTCTGTCTGTCCGTCTGTCGGTATCTGTATCTCAATTTTTATCTGTCTGTCTGTCTGTCTGTTTGCTTGCCTGTCTATACATCTCCTCTGTGTCTGCTTGCTTGTCTCTGTATCTTCTGTCTGTCAGTCTGTGTCCTCTCTCTCTCTCTCTCTCTCTCTCTCTCTCACACACACACACACACACACACACACACACACACACACACACACACACACACACACACACACACACACACACACACACACCTCGATTATTGTACTCTCTTGTTTAGCTTGCCTACTCATATATCAGTCAACTCAGTTTGCTCTCTCTCACTCTGTCTCTCTGTCTCTGTCTCTGTCTGTCTCTCTCTCTTAATAACTGTGTTTTGTTTCAATATCTGCTTCTATTCCTTTCATTCTAATGTTTTGTCATGCAATGGAAAATACGTTGACGCATTCACCCATGCCATAAGAACCGCACGGCCAATGAATGACATCACAGCGCCAAAGCGTCAAAGCTCAAGCGTCTGTTTGTCTGTCTGCCTCTCTCTCTCTCTCTCCACCCCTCTTTCTTTCTCTATATGTGTCTGTCTCTCTCTTCTGTCTCACCCTCCCTTCTTCCACGAGTTCCCCCAAAACAAGTCAGCTCATCGTGGGCGTGTACCAATCAAAAGAGTTTGCAAACTGTCCAAACAAGTCGGCTGACTGCACCCACTAGTGTATATCCCCACGCAATCATGGACACTGAATGTGTATCACTGAGAAAGTGACGTGAAACGAACTTTGTAGAGAGAACCTAGGAAATCAGAGCTCAATGCTCCATCGTTCAGAGAATGAGGGATTTTTTTTTTCTTCTTGTCTTTTTGGCACAGCCTATTCCTCCAGCCTCTCTCTGTCCTTTGCTGATAGAGAAGATGAAAGTGGCAGAATGGGTGAAGACCGACGCTCGTTTTCCGATGCAGAAAGCCAGGCTACGGGGTTCGAATCCCGCTCTCGCCCTTTCTCTCGAGTTTGACTGGAAAAAATCAAACTGAGCGTAGAGTCTTTCGGGTGAGACGATAAACCCAGGTCCCGTGTGCAGCACGCACTTGGCGCACTGAAAAAAAAGAAAAGAAAAGAAAAGAAAAAAAAACTAAACAAAACAAAACAAACAAAAAAACCATGGTGACGAGAGTGTTGTCCTCTGGTAATTTTAATAATAATAATAATAATAATAATAATAATAATAATACTTATATAGCACACTGTCCAGAAATCTGCTTTAGGTGCTTTACAAAAACGCTTTTGTTAACATAAAACATTGTATCTATGTTACATACACACACCAAAATGTGACTACACACACACACACACACACACACACACACACGCGTACACACACACTCGCTGCATACATACATTTTAACATGCATGTGCATCTACCAGCCACCCTAACACATACGCACACATAGGCAGGCACAAACTTACATAGACACACGCACACACAATACACATTCATATACATGCATGTAGTTATGTACACATACATATGTATACACACATAGTCAAGCACAGCTAACGCAAAGGAAGTGGGCCTGCCATAATTGAACTTATTGCTATTGTAGAAGAAAATAAACCCACTCTGTCAGGTACACAAATATATATGCATGGACTCCAATTTCTCCTTCCCAACTTCCTCTGCCCCCCCCCCCCCCCCATCTCTCTCTCTCTCTCCCTCTCTCTCTCTCTCTCCCTGATATTGACAGACATATAAGGTATTTTATGACAAGATTTAGATGTGGAAAATCGGACATAATGGTACATCATAACCGTTATAAAATGTATACAGGTGTGAATTTATTGTGTCCTCTGTGTAATAACGAAAATGCAGATGAAAAACACTTTCTGCTCTGTTGTCAGGTTTATCGCGACTTACGTATAAAGTACATTCCACAAAAGTATTATCAGGATCCTTCCCTGTTCCGGACTGCGTTGCTCATGGCATCTCGAAGAGAACCAATAGTAAGGAATGTGTGTATGTATTTATACAAAGCTTTTAAGAGACGCACCATTATGCTTAGCTGATTTAACTAACTGCTTGTGTAATGTCTTCTGTCAGTATATCACTGTTTCAATGAGTGACTCTGAAAATGTGTGTGAATTATTCACAAATACTGTACCCCCTTCAGAAGGGGCCATGGCCTATACTGATTAAACTATTCGAGTTCGAGTTCGAGTTCTCTCTCCCTGGCTCACTATTTCTCCATCTCTCTGCTTTGTGTATGAGGTGGTTCTTTTTTTTTCTTTCTCTTTCTTTCTTTCTTTTCTTTTCTTTCATTTTGGCCTTTGAGTGTTCGTGGAAAAAATAAAGTTGCGCTTCCCCCACTATCTTCGTGTAATAGAAATTCGTTTCGTTTCGTTTCGTTTCTCTCTCTCTCTCTGCTCCCAGGACTTGGTAGAAAAAGAACAACATATGTTTTGCTTATTACCCTGGTAAAATAAAATTTCGCTTCGTTTTGTTTCGCCCCCCGAACCCCTCCGGGTAAGTCCACGATTTCTCGCAATCTCACAATTTATCTCACTTTGAGGGAACTCGTAGGGGGCGCCCCCCACGATTTATCTCATTTTGAGAGAACTCGTGAGATTGCGAGACCTCGTGGGCGTTCCCTTCCCATGTTTTTCACTCTCAAAGTGAGAGAAATCGTGGGATTGCCAGAAACTGTGGGCTTACACCCCCCCCCCCCCGCCCCCCCTGTCTCTATCTATCTCTCTCCTTCTATTTCACACACACTCTGTCTCTGTCTCTCCCCGTCTCTCTCTCTCTCTCTCCCCCCCCCCCCCCCGTCCTGCCTCCAAGCCCCTACTGTACCCTCACCCACCTTCATTTCATCGATACACTCTCCCCCACCTCCATTCCTTTACCAAACTGTTCCTTCTTTCAGACATCCAGATTTAATTCTGGCGGCGTCCTGTGTGACTGTGAGAGTGGAAGCTGTAACCTTTGGGAACATCTGTGGCTGACTGCTTTGATTGCCTTCTGTTCCCTGGTGTGTTCTTTACGGGGTGTGTGTGTGTGTGTGTGTGTGGCGGGGGGTTGGGGGGTGGGGGTGGGGGTCTGTGTGTGTGTGGGGGGGGGGAGCGATGGGGGGGGTGTGGGTGTGGGTGTGGCTGGGTGTGGCTGGGTGTGGGTTTGGGTGTGGCTGTGTACATGTGTGGGTGTTGGTGTGTATGTGTGGGTGTGTGTATGTAAGTAAGTATGTATGTATATGTGTGTATGTGTGTGTGTGTGTGTGTGTGTGTGTGTGTGTGTGTGTGTGTGTGTGTGAGAGAGAGAGAGAGAGAGAGAGAGAGAGAGAGAGAGAGAGAGAGAGAGAGAGAGAGAGAGAATATGTGTGAGTGTGTGTATACGTGTGTGATGTTAATCTTTGTTGTTGTAGATAAGTTTTGATTTATGAGTGTATCGATGGTCTTCGTCACGATACATTGTCTTTGATATTCTCTCTCTCTCTCTCTCTCTCTCTCTCATCCAACTCCCCCCCATTCACTTCATCCATACCCCCTCACCCCCCCACCCACTCCCTTGCCTATCCGTCTTACTCCTCACAAGACATCCAGATTTGATTCTGGCAGCGGCCGGCAGCCAGCAATGTCCCGAGGATTGATCATGTGTGTGTGTGTGACTGTGAGAGTTGGAAGTTGTAACCTCTGGGAACTGACTGCTTTGATTTTGTCCTGTACTGCCCCCCACCTCTCTCTCTCTCTCTCTCTCTCTCTCTCCCTCCCTCTCTCTCTGTCTCTGTCTCTTTCCCTCTCTCCTTTTATTACCGACTTTCACTTGTTCTCTCTCACTCTCTCAAAACAGAGACCTAGAGTCTAGAACCTTACTCTGCATGCCCTCTCCCTCTCGCCCTCCCTGTCTCTTTCTCTGTCTTTCCCCCCCCCCTCTCTCTCTCTCTCTTTCTCTGTGCCTCTCTCCTTTCCTCTCCCTCCCTTTCTCTCCTCCTCCATCTCTATCCCCCCCACTCTCTCTATCTCTTCGCTAGAAATACTTTGAATCGGAGAGAAAATGTGTACAAAGAAAGTGGTTTCTCACTA
>NC_134889.1:7846895-7864395 GCF_041734735.1 Babylonia areolata
TTTTTTCGTTTTCACTCCATGCCCCTTTCTTTTAACTTTCAATTGTTTCCCTTCCTGCCCATTCCAGCAGCCGCCCTAACCATGCTCCCACATTTCCTTCCTGCCCTTCCACTGTCGGGCGTGCAAGATTCCAGTCTGGCTGCAGAGGCCCAATCAATCCCTGGGGGGGATTGATCCTCAGTGAGCGGTGAGTCGTCTTTCCCCCGTGAGGGACGTGCCAGGCTGACGGTCGTGGGGTGTGTGACCGGCTTTCACACGTTTAGCTCGTCAGCATGGGAACTGGAAAGGACGCTCGTTTGTAGAAAAGCCACTGTCAATACAGTTCTTTGCGTGCGCGTGTGTGTGTGTCGAGATATGAAGGTACATACATGTGTGTGTGTGTGTGTGTGTGTGTGTGTGTGTGTGTGTGTGTGTGTGTGTGTGTGTGTGTGTGTGTTTTAAAGGGTCAGACCTGTCTTCTGTCTGTATCTGTCTACCTCTGTCTGTGCCCGGCTCGCTTGTCTCAGTCTTTTCCTGTCTCTGTCTCTCTGTATATTTTTTCCCTTTTTACACCCAACTCTGTCTCTTCCTTCTCCCTTCACTGCAAGTGCATCTGCCGAGACTGTGTGTTTCTGAAAGGAATATTTACATTTCATTCACACGCTCTCTCTCTCTCTCTCTCTCTCTCTCTCTCTCTCTTCACTCTTCCATTAGCTTTTCTTCTTCACAGTAAGTGCATCCCCAGTGCTACAATATGTTTGATAAGACAACATGTGCATCTGAACAATGAAGATAACCAGAAAACGTTACACGATTAGACGAAGACGTTTGAATTGATCAACAGAACAAATCAATCAACATTTTTTTTTTCAAATAATAGAAATCTTTGTGAAATATTAGATAAAGACAATTCCGAACAAACTTGTTTGCTGGTTTTTAGAATGCTCGTGTGTGCACTCATAAATTATCCACCAATGCCCATGGGAGGATAGGGTATTTTCCGCAATGTCCATGGGAGGATAGGGTATTTTCCACAATGTCCATAGGAGGATAGGGTATTTTCCACAATGTCCATGGGAGGATAGGGTGTTTTCCACAATGTCCATAGGAGGATAGGGTATTTTCCACAATGTCTATGGGAGGATAGGGTATTTTCCACAATGTCCAAGGAGGATAGGGTATTTTCCACAATGTCCATAGGAGGATAGGGTATTTTCCACGATGTTCATGGAAAGGTAGAGTATTTTCCACAATGTCCAATACCCTCTTGTTTCCTCTCCTCTTTCATCAATACGGTCATCCAAAAAGAGGGAGACGTAAAAGAAAAGAAACGAAAATGAAAGAAAGGAAAAAAAAGGAAAAGGAAAAGAAAGGAAACAGAGCAGGAGACGGAATTCCCGGAAGTGAACTGTTTTCTTTGGCAAGTGCCGCTACATGCCTTGTGACACGGCTCCTGTTTTTACGGCTAATAAACCGAACAGACCCTGCTCTTCCTCACACTCACGCCTCCCCTCTCCAGAACCCTTTCCCCCCCTCTGGATACATCATTTCACCCACCTCCCCACAACCATTCCTGCCTTACCCTCACACCCTCACCCGTTTCTCCGCTTTCACAGCAGGCGTGCAAGTTTCCAGTCTGGCTGCAGAGGCCCAATCAATCCCTGAGGATTGATCCTCAGTGAGCGGCGAGTCGTCTTTCCCCCTTGAGGGACGTGCCAGGCTGATGGTCGTGGTGTGACGGCCTTTCACACTTTTAGCTCGTCAGCAGGGACAGACTTTGGAGTGTGTACACGCTTGGGTTGTCTAGAGCAGAAGGGTCATAAGCACATAGGTACGTGTGTGCCGACCTGAGGTTGTCTTTGTGTGTGCTTTAACCCATTAGCACACAATTTCTCTGTCTGTCTGTATGTCACTGTCTATTTCTATCCATCTGTTTAACTATACATCCATCCATCTACCGATCTAGCAATCAATCAGTCAATCTCTCTCTGTCTGTCTGTCTCTCTCTCTCTCTCTCTCTCTCTCTCTCTCTCTCTCTCTCTATATATATATATATATATATATATATATATATATATATACATACATATAGTTATTTATCGATCTATCTGTCTATCTACCTATCTGTATGTCTGTCTGTCTTCCATATATTTACTCCATTCTCATTTAATGGCCACAACTATCTCGCTCTCTTACTCCCTTTTCCCCCTTCATTGCCTCATATTGTCTGCTAAGAGAGGCTGTGTGTATCTAAAGGATGAAGAGGAAAATACAACCTAGCCATCCCCTACTGCCCCCCCCCCCCCCTCTCGCACCCCCCATCCCACCCCCACCACTACACCCCACTAAAAGGATATGAATAGATGAGGGAGGCCATCTTTATGTCGGCCTGTCTGTTTATCCTCTCTCTCTCTCTCTCTCACACACACACACACACACACACACAATCTCAGTCTCTCTCTCTTCATTTTATTTACTTTCTCCTCTTTTTATTGTAGGACCGCAACTATTTCTTCTTTGCTTTTTCCCTCCACTTCATTAATTTTAATTAATGCATCACTCTATCCATCTGTCTCTAAATCTCTCTCCATCTCACAGTCTGTGTCTGTCCATGTGTTTCTGAATCTCTCTCTCTCCCTCCCTGTGTGTGTGTGTGTGTGTGTGTGTGTGTGTGTGTGTGTCCATGTCTATCTCTTTCAGTCCCTGTCTCTCTCTATTCCTATCGCTCTCACCACCCCTCCCCCTCCCTCTCTCTCTCTTTATTTACTTTCTCCTCTCTCTCTTTTAATTGGCCACGAATATATCTTTCAGCCTTTCCATCCCTTTCCACTCAATGCCAGAGAATATCTGCCAAGATAGAGCATGCCCACAGAAAAAAAAAATGAAGAGAAAATACTAACACCCCCACCCCCACCACCAACCTCACACCCCTCTCCCCGGATCAAAAAAAAAAAAAAGAAAAAAAAAGCTGTGAATAGAAGAAGCGGTTTAAAGTGATCAATAGAAACATCAATCATCAGCAGGATGGTAGCAGGCCATCAGCAATGATCAGCCTTCAGCCAAACACTGGTGTCGATCCATGCCACCGTGTGCTGATGTGTGCGCCGTCCATTCCATTGATGCCCTCGCTTTTCCCTTTGACAGGAATTAGGTGGGAAGAGCTAAATATAGACCACCTCCTTTCGGTGAACAACAACGGTGAAGCCTGCCCATAGCTTAGTGCTCATCTGCAAATGCGGTACTGATGGGTTTTTTTTTTCATCATCATAATCTATTCGCTCTTTGTCTTTGGTCCAACTGTCTGTCTCTGTTCCTCCCTCTGTCTCTCTCTCTCTCTCTCTGTCTGCTTCTCTCTTTCTCTCAGTGAAGTCCGAGGCCGGGGGCTTCTGTGCAGTGCTGCTGTTAGCATCCGTGGCACAACTCTCTCTCTCTCTCTTTCTCTCTCTCTCTCAAGCAAGCAAGCATTTGTTTTTCCAAGATACAGAATCTGTTACTTTTTTTTTTAGTTGTTCTTTTTTCGTTACTTTCTTTGTCCAGAATTTGTTTGCTTTTAACTCTCTCCATACGAACGGCGAAAGAGACGACGTTAACAGCGTTTCACCCCAGTTACCATCATCAAAATATTGCAAGCGGAAGGCTCTTATACTGAAGAGGTGAATGTTGACAAAGAATACCACAATTCTGACGACGGAAGCTAAAGGTTGGGTCATTGAGACACCCACTGGACATCCGAGGGGTCTGTGTAGAGGAGAAGAGAGGACTGGCCGTACTGAGTGAGTTAAACATTATCCCGTGTCCCTGCTTAAGCTCCAGACTCTCTGTTTGAACAGATAATGTTATTGGCATGAGACTGCTTGTTAGTCTGTGCGTTTCTTTCTTCAACACTTGTTTGTACGTTTGTTTTGCCTTTTGGGCTTTTCAACAAACATTCACCAGTGTTGCTGTCGTGTTTTCCCCAATAGTTCTTGTATAAAGTTGTTATCGTCGTCATCCTTTCCTGTCATTCTCAGTCACGTGAACAAATTCATTCATTTTCTCATTATCTACCGCAAGTGAAATCCTATCATTTGGCCAATTCTTTGAAAACATAAACATAACACATACCAGTGGCATGGTATTCTGCGTGGTACAAAAAGTTGTTCACAATAATAATTTATGAATCAAATGATCAATATACATTCAAAGCCCCCATTTTGTTTTCCTCTTCTATTAACCCATTCCACCCAAGGGAGTTTAAAGCCTCAGCAGGAATCCACGCTAATGGGGTTAAATGCAGGAACTATACTGAAACCAAAAGTTGTTGTTTTTTTCCTCCAAATTAAAATGTATGGACGCAGACGGAAATATTGTAGGAATTAGTTCCCTTTGTTTGTTTGGAGTTTACGCATGTGCAGGAACATGGAAACTGTTTGACAGCAGGGCATAGCTGGTGCAGGGGCTAACAATCAATTCGGTGTAGGCATTGGTAACAGGTACCTGTTGAACCTGCCATAAATCTGAACTGTTTGTGTTTATCGTTCACGTTTACGAAAGTTACATTAATACTGAAATAAAATGGGATGACCATGAACAAGACAAATGCATCAAAACGTCGGTATATTGTCCATCTGTGACATTAATGGTGATGATGACAATGACTATGTGATCATGATGATGATAATGAGAGAAAGAAATATATATATAAAGAAACGAAAGTGAAAACAACAACAACAAAAATTACAAACAAGAAAGAGTGGCAACTCTCTTTATACACAAGATATACAAGTCAATGCTGATTATGCTAAAGATTCAGCAAGAGCACAGGTAAACAAAAGGTACATTGGAACTAACCCAGACACATACTCAAAAAAAAAAAAAAAGTGGAAGCTCCGGGCTTGTCCTTAATACCAATCATTCGGGATGTGCTTACAGCAGCAATGACAGAAGAAATGCACAAACACACATCAGCTTTTAATGAAGATTGGCGTGGGCTTTTAATACTAAAACCAATTACCTTCCCTTCAGCTCACCACCTTGAATCGTCATTAGTGTTTTGATTTATTGGCTATTTCCCTGTCGTCTTCCATTACTACTGGCCTCTTTCTCTTCTTCTTCTTCTTCTTCTGCGTTCACTCGTATGCACACGAGTGGGCTTTTACGTGTATGACCGTTTTTACCCCGCCATGTAGGCAGCCATACTCCGTTTTCGGGGGTGTGCATGCTGGGTATGTTCTTGTTTCCATAACCCACCGAACGCTGACATGGATTACAGGATCTTTAACGTGCGTATTTGATCTTCTGCTTGCATATACACACGAAGGGGGTTCAGACACTAGCAGGTCTGCACATATGTTGACCTGGGAGATCGTAAAAATCTCCACCCTTTACCCACCAGGCGCCGTCACCGTGATTCGAACCCGGGACCCTCAGATTGACAGTCCAACGCTTTAACCACTCGGCTATTGCGCCCGTCGGCCTCTTTCTCGATCCTCACTCTTTCCCATCCTGCAGCAGTCTCAAGAGGCCGGAAAGAGAATGCTCCCTGAATAAATTGTTTTCTCTGTAACGGGACGCAACTCATCCTCTCACCAACTTGTACACTCGTCATCCCCTATCTTAGATTCAGACGAAAACAAACCGGATAGTCTCCCTTTCCTTCTTCCCCTGTCAACTCTTTTCCCCTCTCCATGGATTCATCCGCTCTCCGTTTAGATTGTTTTCTCTATAATAGGATGGAACTCAACCTCTCACCAACGTGTACACACGATATCCCCTGTCTTCAATTCAGACGAAAATAAAATACCCTGAGTAGTCTCCCTTCCCTTCTTTCCCTGTCAGCTCTTCTCCCCTCTCCATGGATTCATCCGTCCTCCATTTAGATTGTTTTCTCTATAATGGGATGCAACTCAACCTCTCACCAACGTGTACAGGATACCCCCTGTCTTCAATTCAGACGAAAATACCCTGAGTAGTCTCCTTTCCCTTCTTTCCCTGTCAGCTCTTCTTCACTCTCCATGGATTCATCCGTCCTCCATTTAGATTGTTTTCTCTATAATGGGATGCAACTCAACCTCTCCCCAACGTGTACACACGATATCCCCTGTCTTCAATTCAGACGAAAATACCCTGAGTAGTCTCCCTTCCCTTCTTCCCCTGTCAGCTCTTCTCCCCTCTCCATGGATTCATCCGTCCTCCATTTAGAATGTTTTCTCTATTATGGGATGCAACTCAACCTCTCACCAACGTGTACACACGATATCCCCTGTCTTCAATTCAGACGAAAATACCCTGAGTAGTCTCCCTTCCCTTCTTTCCCTGTCAGCTCTTCTCCCCTCTCCATGGATTCATCCGTCCTCCATTTAGATTGTTTTCTCTATAATGGGATGCAACTCAACCTCTCCCCAACGTGTACACACGATATCCCCTGTCTTCAATTCAGACGAAAATACCCTGAGTAGTCTCCCTTCCCTTCTTTTCCTGTCAGCTCTTTTTCTTTCTTCATGCCTTCATCCGACCTCCATTTCGAGTTGTTTTTTTATTTTATTTTATCAAACCGCTACAGCCTCTCTCTCATCCTCGCTTTTCTTCTCTCCCTTGCAGGCATCCAGTTTCCATTCTGACTGTGGGCAATCAATCTGTGAGGACTGATTTAGTTTTCTTCCTTTCTGCGAGTGGCGTGTCGTCTTTTAGACCCTTCAGGAACAGGCAATGATGACTGCTGTGATCTGACCTGCTTTTATTCATTTTGTTCTTTCTTTTTTTACACCATCTGCAGTGAGCATCGGCATGGCCGCTGTGCACTGATGAGAACAGTTCTCAAGTGAGTGCGTGAAGGTGGTCTAATATTCATGCATGCGCGCATGCCGGGGACGTATATGCCACTCCCCCATCTCACATGCCACCTCCACAACACTTTGACAAACGTTTTCACTAATTCCTTTTCTCCACGCTTATGACAGTCACAGACTCCCGCAGGTTTTAAACTGGGTTTACAGAATGGAACCCCACTACCTTAATGACTGTGGTTCAGACATATGCTCTCCATGCAAAGTTAATACTTTGGAATAGTATATTGTCTCTTTATATTGTGTCTGTGCAATCGTTAACTGCATTTTCATGCTTAAAATGGGCCTTTTAGCGTATATATCGCCCAGAAATGTCAATTTTTTACGTTTTATTTCCACGCTATCTCCTTCCAAGTTCACATGCATACATCATAATCCACCTGATCTTACTCCAGATTCCATCCAAACTATTCGGAGTGAATTATTCTCATGTAATTCTTTTAAAACACAGCTAAAAGCATACCTCTGTAATAGTATGACAGTATGGTCTCAAGAAAATGGCTTTAACGTCACACTCCTTTAAAGTGAATATGATGTAGAAATGTTCCATTATCTTTTGACACTTCATTCTCAGCATGATTTTCCCCCCCCCAGGGTCGTCTTTCGCGAATCCACGACTGCCCAATTTCATTTCAGATTCCGTTCCCCAAAACGTAATCTTACTGAACAACTTTCTTTGACAACATCAGTAAGTCCGCCTTTTTATCAGTGTTGCATCATGCATACAACGTGTCCTGGTTTACCCCCAGAAGAAAAAAAATCCCAAGAATCTTTAATGACATCCCTCCTCTTCTCACGCCACCCCTCTCTCTATGTCTCGTTTTGTTCACTGTCATCCATCTCCACTCCTTTCTTCTGCCCACCCCCTCCCACCAACCCCGACCTCTTTCTTTTTCTCACACTGTGCCGTTCTCTCCAGACACTGTGGTTCGTTCTGGCAGCCGCCAGCCAGCCAGTGCCGGAGGATTGATTTTCTGTCAGTGGCAGGCCGACTTCGTCCTGCAGAAACAGACAGGTGATGACTGCTGCCATCCCACCTGCTGTACACTGTGCGTCATCGGCACGGTCATTTGCACGGACGTTGGACACGGGCAGCAACAGTTATTGAATGAAAAGTGCGTTAAGATGTGCAAGCATTCACATGACATTCATGCGTGTGTATATAATTATTGTATACATGCGAGTGCGCTACTAGCACCGGATCGATAGATTCATTTTGTGATACTTATTCCTGCGTCTTTACACAACCCCAGTGGTTGCTGACTCTCTCTCCCTCTCTCTCTCTCTCTCTCTTTCTCTCTCTATTTCTCTATGTTTCTCTCACATCCTCCGTGTCTGAGTCTCTGTTTCTATTTCTCTCTTCTCTCCAATCTCTTATATTGTCGCTCTCTGTATGTCTGCTACCCCCACCCCCTCTCTCTCTCTCTCTCTCTCTTGCAACCCCACAAAAGTGCTGCTTTAGATTGAATTCCCCAAACAGCGATGCTCCACAAATAATTCTGTTTTCTTTTGATAAGGGGGGGAGAAGAAAACTCGGCTCCCCGTCAGCCTGCCTGTAATGCCCCCGCCCCTCCGCCCCCCCCCCCCCTGTTTACACCCAGAGAATGCACATGCCTTGACACTCTCTCCTCTCTTCCCACCTCTCTTCTTCCAGTCTCTTCTCCCTTGCCTTCTTTCAGTTGAGCATTCATCCAATTTCCACTTCTTTCCCCCCCCCCCCACACACACACCCCTCCTCCCCCATCCTCCAAACCATCCGTGTACTGGCCTTTCTCCTCCTCTCCCTCTCTCTCTCCAATGTCCTGATTCCATTCCGCCAGCAGCCAATCAGTCGCCGAGGATTGATTTTCTGTGAGCGGCAAACCACCTTTTGCCTTTCAGAAACACATGGGGTCTGGCTGACTATTGTTGTGCGACCTGCTTTACGCCGATTAGGCCAGATCTTGGTGGCAAAGGCGTTCACGTGGGGGAATTGTTCTCCTCAGACAGCAAGTGGGCTCAGACGCGAAAACATTCATAAAACTGCGCATGCCATAACTTCAGCCCCGTTGCTATTTCTTTCAACATCGTCAGACGTTAGTGATTCTTTTATTCTGTCTGTCTGTCTTCCTATTTCTTTCAGCTTCATCAGATGTTACTGGTCCTTTTATTTTATTTGTCTGCCTCGCTCTCTCTTTAAAAATCGTCAGATACAACCGGTCCCATTATTCCGTCTGTCTGTCTTGCAATCTCTTTCAACATCAACATATGTTATTGATCATCTCTGTCATTCTGTCTGTCTGTCTGTCTGTCTCTCTCCGTCAAAACCAGCCTCATCAGTTCTGCTCCAAAAGTCTAAACAACCAGGCTAAACAGATATTTTAAAGCAACTCTCTAGCAAGGACAGAAGCAAAGCTTTTCATGAACATGAATGCAGTGCATTCCTTCCCTCCCTCACCCCTACACCCGTTTACCCTAGAGAAAGAACATTTATCAACAGTCTGCACTCCCTTCTTATCACCGTATTACTTTTATGTCACAACAGATTTCTCTATGTGGAAGTCAGGCTGATTCCCCCCACCTCTCCTCCCCTCCCCAGGATAACACGTCGCTACACCGAGAGCGCCATTCGTTCTCTTGTTTTTTTTTTGGTGTTTTTATTTTTGCCTACAATGCCATTTGTTTTCCAAAGTGGATTTTTCTGCAGAGTTTTGCTAAGGAGAACCCTTTTGTTGCCGTGGGTTCTGTTACGTGCTATGTGCACGCTGCACACAGATCCAAAGTCTATCGTCTCATCCGAATGACTAGCGACCAGGCCACCACTCATGGTCTAGTGGAGAGGGGGAAAATACTGGCGACTGTGCACACACAGTTTACAAAAAAAGGCCTCGCTCATAAAGTCAAACCTTGGAACTGAACTGATAATGTGGCATATTCAGTTATATCAATATCTTTGCAAAGCATTTTACATGCCAGTGTCATCACCTGACGATTATGAATAACACGCAATGCACCACACGTTTCATTTTCTTGTAACTCTTTGTTCCTGCTGTCTTTCACAAGCACCTGTGTCCGCCCCCAGCCTCTCTAATCCTCCCTTCGATTCAATTCTTCAAAGACCAAGGCTTCCAAAACAACTGTTTCTAAGGGAGAGACTCATCCTCTCAACAGCATGCATGTGGCGCCTCCCTGTTCACAGCGAGAAACAAAACAAACTCGCCCTCCCTTGATTCATATTTTCTGCAATTGCTGTAACAATGGAGAACAGAACAAATATCTGCAGAACAGAAATTGATACCAAAAAAAAAAAAAAAAAAAAACTATCAAAGGAGATAAATCTCTCGACCTGAAACAGATGATGATTCGGTTATCTGTCTCCTATTGTAAGGTCGTGGTCAGTATTATGATTATGCCTGAATGGTCTAAGAAATCAAAAGACGAAATATTACGTGAAAACCAAGTTCGTTTCCGACAAGATTGATCATGCACAGATCGCACTGACTCACTGTTTATCACATTGAACAGTCAGTTGAATAATAGTTGAATAATAGTTCCTCCTGTGCACGATATTGCATACTTGGAGATGCTTTTGACAGTGTGAACAGATAAATTATCTGAAAATCAATCCTCCAGAACAGATCACCGGCAAATATTGTTGTCATCGCAGGTGTATGATAACTATACAGGCCAAGTCATTCATAACGGCAAGCTGGCAAATTCGTTTAATATTAGTAGGAGTCTGAGATAAGGTGTCACTAACCATTTCTCCCCCTGGTCGCTTACACGAGCCATAAAGAAGTCAACACAAAACAGGAACCAAATAACTAATACATCTTAATTTTACCGAAGACTTAAACTTCCTTTCACACAGATGCCAAGTGGACAAAAGAAGAGCACTCTTTCTTTCCTAAGAAGCAGAGAGAACTGGCCTCATCAACAACGCCGAGGCAGAATCCACGAGAATAAAAAAAATGGACAATACCCAATTCATTTGCGAGACGAGAACATCAACGAAACTCGCTAATTAGTGCAGTCACAAATATTGAGGCACAGGTGAAAACGTAAATAACTACAAGTCAAGGCAAGCAGTATATGCTCTGCAACTGAAAAAAAAATCAACAGTCCTCTGGAGCCAAAACAAGATGTGTAGCGGCAACACACACGAACTCCATCATCTTGTATGGATCAAAAGCTTGGAGACTAGCAAAGTCGATACTGACGAACTCCAGACCTTCCTCAACAGCCGTCGTTGATGCATCGTGTGCGTTGGGTGGCCAGATATAATCCTGGATTCCGTCCTGTGGGAAAGAGCCAACCAGATTCCCATCAGCAAGAAAATGAAGAAAAGGAAATGGAACTGGGTTCGCCTCTCGTTGCGCAAACCCCCGGACAATATCACCAGACTGACACTGGAGTGGAACCCTCAAGGGAAAAATGGGCAGACATGGGGAAGAAGCACGGAGGACGAGATGAAGCCAGCCGGATGGACATGGACCCAACTGAAGGAGACAGCCCAGAATCGAATCCGATGGATGAGTGCTGTCGAGTTTGTCAGTGATTTTTTTAAAGGTAAATAAATAGTCATGTCATAACCTGCACCTTCCATCCCTCCCACTCTTCCATTAATTTATCTAAAGTGTTCGTCATATTTCCACTTCCTTGGCTTTTCCTCGATTATCTCATCCACTCGCCCCCCCCCCCCCCTCCCCACTCCCCTTCCCCTTGCTTTCCCTAAAAACATCGATATTCCATCCTGGTAGCAGCCAACCAATCCCTGGACACTGATTCTCTGTGACCAACAAGTCATATTTACCATTCAGGGATGGGCCATGGTGACTACTACAACCTGACCTGCTCTGCACTTTCACTCAGCAGCAAGAACACACTCCAAAATGTTTGATGCTTGAGATTCAGATGGAATCTTGATCATTCAAACTCACTGTTTAGAATCATAACGCGACATTTTCACTGCACTATTTATGATCAATAGATTATGCTCTAATTTTTTTTTTTTTTTTTTTTTACATCTTCCGGACATGCTGCAGAAATATTATATTCCCTTTTAACACACTTCATCCTCATCAATGGCTCCCAAGGTAATCTGTTTCCTGCTCTCACTTGCCCGATCTCCATACAGATTCAGTTCCAACCCCAACGCCATCCCCCCCCCCACCCCCCCCCCCCCCACCCCAAAAAAAAAGAAAAGAAAAAAAGAAAAGAAAAGAAATAAAAGAAAAGAAAAGAAAAAGAAAAAGGAAAAGAAATAATCTGAGCGTATACCTTTCACTCTCAAAAGGGCAGTAACTCATCGCTTTATCAACGTTGCTTCATGCACACAGTGTCCTTTGTCTTTTTGCCCACAGAAAAAAAAAACAATCTCTGTAATAGTCTCTTCGATTCCTTTCTCCTATTTATTTTATTCTTTGTTGTTGTTGTTTTCTTTAATACAGTTCACCCCTCTCTACACGTCTTCCATCAAATCCCTCCATGATCCTAGCCCCTTTCTTCACTCCCTTCCCTCCCCATCACACCCCTCAGACCCCCCCAGACATCCATATTCTATTCTGGCATCAGCCTGACAGTCCCTGAGGATTGATTTTCTCTGAGCGGCAAAACCATCTTTTCCTCTTTGGGAACCCACAGCGATGACTGCTGTGATCTGACCTGATTGACGCTTCCACACATCGGCAGGGAAATTGGCATGGGCGTCGCGTGGGCATTGACTGACTGGGCATTGTTCTCAAACAGGCCAAGTGCGTGAAGACGTATGTGTATACACACATTCATAAATCTGTGTCACGACATCAACTGCACCCCTTTCCCACTTCTGTCCTCATCTTCAAAGGTCACTGATCCTCCTCTCTGTCTCTGTCTCCCTCTGTGCAGCTAGAGATTAAATTCCCCCAAAAGCAATGCTTCTCTCTCTGTCTCTCTCTCTCTTCCACTCACTATCTTCCTCACTATCTCTCTTTCTCTCTCCTTCACCCCATGCTCTCTCTCACTCTCCATCTCTCTCTCCTGTTCCAACCTCTCTCTCTTACTCTCTCTCTCTCTCCCAGATTCATCTCCCTCTTTCTCTATCCTACACCCCCCTCTCTCTCCACCCCTGCTCTCTTTCTCTCTCCTTCACCCCTGCTCTCTCTCCCTTTGTCCGTCACTCTCTCTCTTTACATATTTCCCTTGCTCACTCTTCCATCCTTCTCTCTCTCTCTCTCTCTCTCCCTCTCTCCATCGCCCTCTCTTTAAACACTAGTCCCCTCTCTGAGCAGCACCATATTAAATTCCCCAAACAGCAATGCTCCCCTCCACAAAAGAAAACACATTGTCTTTTCTCTGTCAAGAGCAGAATCCGCAGCCTGTAATCAGCATGCAAGCGATGTCCCACTGTTGACAGCAGAGAAAGCAAACTCGTTAACAGTTTTCACTTCCTTGCTATCCCCTTCCCCTCCCTCACTCCCCCCCCTCCCCTCTCTCCTTTTCGTTGAGCGTTCATCCCCTCTCTCACCTCCTCACCATCATCCCGCCCCTTTCTCCCCCACACGCTCATCTTTTCCCCTGCAGACATCCACATTCCATTCTGGCAGTGGCCAATCAATCCCAGAGGATTGATTTTCTGTTAGCTAGCTGCAAGTCCACCTCACGCCACGGGCCCTAAACTCGGCTCTTTCCTCCATGAACACATATTCGCTTCATTTGAGCTCATTTATCTGTTCTGTCGGTCTTGACACAAACTTGTGGATAGCTGAGAAACAGAAGAGGAAATACATAATTGGTTCAAAGCAGAAATCACGGAAATGAGAGCTCACAATTTTTATTTTACCAAACAGCTTCACGTGTGAAGCCAGTGCATGGAATTGATCATGTCATGTACAGAAGTACGGTTCTAAAATACGTTTTGTTTTTCAAGCCATCATGTGTACACAAAAAGGAAGAAAATGCACACGCTTTCTGCTTTCTTTTTAGTAAATATCCCCTATCAGAATTGCCTTCCATAAGCATCTTTTTTCCAACCCCAGCACCCCACCCCCCTTCCGCCTCCTTCCCCCCACCCCCACACACACCGCCCCTTCTCCTTGTCCAGATCCAATTCCCCAAAGAGCGATGCTCCAGCAAGAATGATTTTCCCCCCTGCAAAGGCAGAAAACTCAGCTTCTCATCTGTATGCACGCAACGTCTCTCTGTTTACACCCAGACAAAAACCCTTAATAGACTTCCTTCCCTTTCGCATCTCCCCACCCCTCACCTTCTCCCACACGTCCCACTACCCGTCTTTTTCCTTTGAAGTGCTCCGTCCACTCTCTACGAATCCACCTCATCCCTCCACCCAGTCACCCTCCACACACCCTTTCTCCACACCCTCCCTCCAGATTCCACCCTGGCATCAGCGTCAGCATCAGCATCAGCAGCCAATCAATGGGTGAAGGTGGTGAACCACACGTCGTCGTACGCTGTTCAGGAACACGTGTGTTTTGCCGTGCTGTGCCGTGCCGTGCCGTGCCGTGCCATAGTGGCGTGACGTGACCTGTTTTACGGTTTTCAACTTTGTCAGCAAGGACACTGACACAATTTGTCTTAGGGTGCGGTGGTGGGGTGGGGTGGTGGTGGCCATTGACAGACACAGGTCTCATACCAGCATGCACGGACAGAGACACAGAGTGATAAACACTGGTTTAAGCGTGTAAATCATACGTTTGTGTCTTGCCCCATGTGCACGCTCCTTAAACTAGACACACACATTTTGAGCTTGTTCCATCTCTGTTTGGACATATGCACTTTTTTCTTTTATTTTATTTTATTTATTTTTTTAGGGGGTGTGCTGTGGTATATTGACAGACACAGTTCTCATACCAGCATGCATGAACAGAAACAACAAACATTGGTTTAAGTGTGTAAACCGAACACGATGCTTGTGTTTTTGCCCCTTGCACACACTCCTAAAACAATGCACAAACGTTCTAAGTGTATTCCTTCTCTGTTGGGACATGTATACATACTTTTTTGGGGGCGGCTATTGACAGACTCGGGTCTCATACCAGCATTTAAGAACAGAGACAACAAACACTGGTCAATGTGTGTAAATCATACATGCTTGTGTCCTTGCACCTGCACACACTACTTAACAATGCACACACGTTTTGGGATTATTCCATCTCTGTTGGGACACGTGTACATGCCTTGCCTTGCCTTGGTCCCTTAGCTCCCTGGGGAACCGTCGGGGCACCACGATACTGACTCGTGCACTAGCCTACTCCGTTGAATGTGTACATAAACTGATTAAAGAGCATTACTACGAAACACGAAGGCAAATCAAACAGGTTTCAGCCGGGAGGAATATTGAGGCATTTTAGCGCTTGGCATTTTTTTTTCTTGTGTCAATACAAGTAAAACATTACTTGTTTTAAATATGCTTTATAATGAACGAGGACGTGACATGCAAAACATGTCATGTTCTTTAATTACTTCATTTTAACCCATTCCCTTCAACATACTTTTTTGTTTTGTTTGTTTATTTGTTTGGTTTGGTTTTTTTTTAATTCTAAACCCCAACTTCCCCCATTCCTGCTCCAGATTCAATTCCCCCAAACAGCGATGCTCCTCCACCACCTCCATCCCCACCCCTCCTTAAAAGAAAAAAAGGATTCATTTTCTCCGTCGAGGGCAGAAACCCTACCTCTCATCAGCATGCAAGTGATGTCGCCCTGTTTACACCCAGAGAAAGCAAACTCCTCACTAGTTTCCCTTTCCTTTTCAATCCATCACTTCCATGCCCCCCTTACCCCCCCTCCCCCGCCCCCATCCATGCCTTCATTTCTGCCCCTTCTCCCGCACCCTCCCCCCTTACTCCCACCCCGCTCTCTCTTTACCCCTCTTGCTTTGAAACCTTCACCCACACTCTACATCTTTCACAGGCTCTTCCTAATCACCCCACCCCACCCCATCCCACCCAGCTCCTTACCTTTCTCCCCCACCCTCTTCCTCTTCCCCCTCCACGTTTCATTCTGGCAACGGTCGATTTTCTGTGAGCGGCAGTGCAGGGCCTCTTTCCCCTTCAAGGGATGCGTACGTCACGTGCTTTGACTGCTGTGATGTGGTGACCTGCTTCGCTCTTTTGGCTCATCAGCATGAGCGCTTATTGGGGAGGTTAGGTGCTGACACATTTTGTCATCAAATGCTGTCATCTTTTTTTTTTTTTTTTTTTGCCACACACAATGAAGGTTTTGTTAAACAATGCTTCAGTTTGTAAAACAAAACAAAAAACCTGTCAGAATGGTATTTTCTGTGTTGCGTGTGTGACATATCACTGCCTGCAAAGTGGTGTTTTTTTCGCTTACATTGAAGGTTATGTTTCTTTCACTGAAACATTATCATGATCACAATCTTCAATATGATTTGCACAATTCATACAAATCACCACAGAAAAATTGCGTCATTGACACATTAAGCAATTGCAGTGCACTACAGTGAAAAATAACTTGCAAAGGTAATTCTATTTCATAACACACAGAGAAGAAAAGAAAGTGAAAATAAAATATTAAAAAAACAACCAACCAGCAACTAATGAGAAAAAAAGTCAAACAACTAATGATAAACATTTACATTTAACTGATTATCCATCACAGAGGGGAAGAAATATTTTTAAAACTTTTTTTTTTTATCTGACAACACGAACAACATTAAGGCTGACACGATGCTAATTAAGAGCATGGAGAAAACTGAACACAGAACAACTTCTTCAAAACCGGCTTCAAAAGCGCTTTGGAACGCAAGATGTGTGGACGGGATTGCATAAATCGACTCAAAAGAAGACAGCTGGGCGTCTCTCTGCCTTGCAGTCGAATGTACAACGCTTTGGTTTTCTTGTCAACACTTCTGGACCACGATCTTCACGACAAGGTCATGTGACATGCTTAGCTATTAAAGAACCAACTAATGACAAGGGTCTGGATTTGTTTCATCGTTTGAAAGGCAAAAGTTTCAGCATGAAATACGATGCAACAAAGTGAGAATAATTAAGCTCTGGATTTCTTTTATCATTCGGGGGGGAACAAAAATCAGCAGGGAATACAACCATGCACCAAAAAGGACTACGTAGGTTCTGGGTTAGTTACATCATACGAGAAAAAAAAGGAGTTTCAGCAGGAAATACGACGAAATACGACCATGACACTGAACGAGAATACGTCGGCTCTGGATTTCTTTCATCATCCGGAGAAAAGGAATGGCGTTTCAGCGGGCAATACGGCCATGTAATTCAACGAAAATGATTTCTAGGGCATACATAATGAAATGTAGACACATCTCCGAGTGGAGACGAATGTAGATTTAAAACAAAATTATCTTCCCTCCACAACACACGCACACATATGCACGCACGCATGCATGCACACACATGCGCGCGCACACACACATACAGTGATGCACACCCACATTGGCACACACACACACACACATACACACACACACTACACACACACACACTATATTATATATATATATATATATATATATATATATATATATATATATATATATACACTATGTGTGTGTGTGTGTGTGTGTGTGTGTGTGAGTGAGTGTCGCTTTCGTTCGTTTTAACATGTGCAGATGTCTCATTCCTGCAATTGTATAATCCGGATTGATTTTCTCTTGCAAGGTGGTTACATTTCCTCTCCCCCCCCCCCCCCCCCCCCCCCCCCCCGCCCCCCTAGTGTGCTCCC
>NC_134889.1:7866895-7871895 GCF_041734735.1 Babylonia areolata
GTCTCGCTAACAGCGCCTGGAGGGTAAAGGGTGGAGATTTTTGACTCGCTTGTGTAAACAAAGTGAGTCTATGTTTTTAACCCGGCGTTCGGTTGTCTGTGTGTGTGTGTGTGTGTGTGTGTGTGTGTGTGTGTGTGTGTCCGTGTGTCTGTGTGTCCGTGGTAAACTTTAACATTGACATTTTCTCTGCAAATACTTTGTCAGTTGACACCAAAATTGGCATAAAAATAGGAAAAATTCAGTTCTTTCCAGTCATCTTGTTTAAAACAATATTGCGCCTCTGGGATGGGCACAAAAAAAAATTAAAAAAAGAAGCCTAATTATATGCAAACTGCATTTACTGTTACATCTACATTTTTTGTATTCTCTAAACTTGGCACTTTGATCTGATATTCGACCCAACAACAAGAGCAGTAATTTTTATCATTTTTTGTTCAAACAGGAACTTCATTTGCTAAGCATGGAAGTTTTATTTATTTTGCAAACGTTTTGGTGCAGATAGTAAAAAAGGGAAATTACTCTGTAATTAATGTTAGGGGACTTTGCTTTAAACTGATCTTTCTCATCTTAAACATTACATTTTGAAATTATACTCAATACATAAAAAGCTTGGATTTTTTTTTTTTTGTAAAGTGCATCACAAGTGAGTCTTGAAGGCCTTGCCTCTCTTGTTTTTATTATCATCATTTTCCCGATCTCAACATATGTGCAGACCTGCTAGTGCCTGAATTACCCCCCGTTCGTGTGAATGCGCAAGCAGAAGATCAAATAATTAACAAATAGTAAAGGTTGGTAACTCTCTCCATTCACAAGGTACACAACTTCAAGGTCAATGCTGCTTACGCTACAGATTCAGCTGAGGCCATTTCAAGGCTATCGATGTTTTTTGTCCGTGACTGAAACCCGATTGAATGACACAAGAAACGAATGACGAGCGACCAAACGGCAGCTGTCAGTCGGCTCTACCCAGGTAGACAGCCTTTTGTGGAAAATGACCTCGTGTGTTTGCAAAGCGCTTAGAGCTTGGTCTCCAACCGAGGGCAGGCGATATTTATCCTAAGTACTCATTATCTTCATCTAAGATATCTTCTTCTTGTTATCAATCGTCTGGTCCATGCATCCGTGGTCTTGTGGTATTTGCGCCCAACTAGGAAGCGAACATCCACTGGTTCAAATCCCACACACGATCGGATTTTTTTTTACCTCCCGCCGCCTCATTTCCATTCGATCTTGATTGGAAAGTCTGGGTGTTATTCTTTCCGTTGAGACGATATACACAGGCCGCATATTCCAGCATAGACTTAGTTTTTACCTCCCTGTTCGCTGTTATAGTTGTTAGTTTTTCATTAGAAATATGTTATATTGTTATGTTTTTTTTTCATTTATTTAAAAAACAAACAAACTTAAATTAGTAATTTTCACACACACACACACACACACACACACACACACACACACACACACACACTGTCACTTACTCGTATGCGTACACAGTAATTCCCCTCCCCTCCCCCTCCTCCCACTCGATTTTTTTTCCTTCCCTCGTCTAATATTACTTACAGTGAAAAGACGTTAAACTAAAGAACGAACGAACAACTTAGAAGAACCCAAGGATGTTTCACGGTTCGTTTTCTTCTTCTTTATTTTCTGGTATACAATACGCGAATGATTATTCAACCTTCGGTCTTAACCCCCTCCCCCTCAAGCCCCCACCCCCCCCCCCCAACCCTCCCCTCTCCCCCCCCCCCCCCCACCACACACACAAACAAACAACTTTTGGATTTGTTGTTGTTGTTGTTGTTTTTCACTTTTGACGGAAGAAAGAAACCGTAACGAGTAGCGTGCGAAGAAAGCGTACATATACATCAGCAGCAGTTTACCTCCCCCTGGCATGCTAACGTCAGATTAACCTGTCCCTCTGCCCGGGCCCGTCTGCAGAATGATAATGCCATGGCTAACATAGGTTGACGTAGCAGTTCTGCGTTCATATTGTGCTGCTGGCATGAGTACATAGTGGTGGTGGTGGGTTGTTTTTTTTTTTTTTTTTTCTGGTCAGAGGAGTTCTCTTGCGATAATACTGACTCAAGTGTGCGCGCGCACATTCGCACGCGCACACACACACACACACACACACACACACACACACACACACACACACACACATCTAATCTAATCTCGTGTGATTTTGCTTCGATCCACTTCACATCACTTCACCTCACTTCATTTACTTTATTCTTATTTTCACGCGGGGGGAAAAAAAAAAAAATTCGTGCAATAATGGTTTCTACGTATTACTCGATGGAGAAAATTTGATGGTGAATACCTTAAGTATTTTAAAAGAAAACTTTTAGAACGGTCACTGATTTTCTGTGTTGCTGACCGCCAGAATAAATTATGCGAGATTTAGGTTAAGAACTCTGGGGTTTAATGCAAACAGAAGATGGTTTGAACCTGGGACTTCTATACAATCACCATGCCCTCTCTGTGGATGATGAAAAACATTTTCTTTTTCAATGTGAAATTTATAATACTGTGCGAGAAAAATGCATATTCTTTAAAACAGAGATGGCTAAAAGCCATGATGTTGTTACTGTTTTGTCATGTGATAATGAAATCATAATTAGATCGGTTGCTAAATTCATTGCAGAAGCTCAAACAATGAGACAAAGGTACATAAGTCAGAATAGTATCAACAGCATAGAAGACACTTAGTTATAGTTAGTACAGAAGTTGCTATTTTATTTGGACAAAACAGAAAACATAACATTGCATACTTGAGTGTATTGTTGAGGCAGTATGTATTGGTCTGATGTATTTTTGAATGGATGGTCGAGTCAGTCCCCATTCATTTTGTCATTTTATTATCATTACATTGTTGTTTTTCTTTAGTTCCGTTTCGTTGAGTTTTTGTCAGGATGTGACTTAAGTGTTTCCAAGTATTGCATATTTTCTTGGTTTAAACTGACTGAAGGGTTCAGAGAAAAAAAAAATATAGTGTTTGGTTGTTTTGAAGCTAAAATATATGCATTTATGTTGTTGCCCCCTTGTCAAAAGACCTTTCTTGGCAATGACAATAAATAATTCCAGTGTTCCAGTGTTCCAGTGTGTTGCTGACCGCTATTGCTGTGCGCACAGTTTATTCTGTTTGCTTGCTTGTTTGTTTGTGCCGGAGATAGAGAAGAAAAGAAAGCGGGACTGTGTTTCGGTAAAAAATCTGCCAGTAAAATGTGATTTCTTTGTTTTGCTTAATTAAATACAAACAAAAAAAAAGCAAATAAAACCACCATCACCACCACCACCAACAACAACAACAGCAACAGCAGCAACAAAAACTCCATGGCTTGTTGATGTTTTTGTGACTTTTTTTTTTTTTTTTTTTTTTTTTTTTTTTTTTTTTTTTTTTTTTTTTTTTTTTTTTTTTTAAACATTTTTTTAATTCCATTTTGGTAGGTTGACATTTTACAACAACAACAGCATCTTAATGGACATTTATAAAGAAGAAAACAAAAACAAACAAAGAACAAAAAACAAACAAACAAACACCATATATACTTGGATAGAAACAGCCAAGCAGCTGGATTATACACTGGTTGGTTATCATCATGGAGTATTATCATTCATTTCTTAAGATCTTACACAAGCTGTCAAGGAATACAAACTGTCAAGTATCTTAGAACACGTTTACGGAAAGTGAACACCTCAATCATTTCTTATGAATATCAATAAAAAGAAAATAAATATGGATGGTTATTTTTTGTTAATCATGAACAGGTTACTAATCATTTGTGATCAATAATTTGTAAGGCAGCCATCTGGCAGAGAAAATGGTATGGTTAAAGTTAATATATGCATTATATTCTTCTTTTGTGACTTTGTTGTCTGTTAGTTCTCTGTTGTTGTTGTTTTTTTTTCTCTCTTTATTTCTTTCCTGTTACTTTCAGTTTCTCCTCTCTCTCTGTCTGTCTCTCTCTCTCTGTCTGTCTCTCTGTCTCTCTTTCTCTCTCAGTCTCTGTATCTCTATCTGTGTGTGTCTCTGTGTGTGTGTGTGTGTCTCTGTCTCTGTCTCTCTCTCTGTCTCCGTCTCTCTCTCTCTCTCTCTCTTTCTGTCTTTGTTTCTTTCTTTTACTCATTTTCTTACTTCGCGTCGTTCTTTTTCCCACACCTCCCTTCCTTCTTTTTTTTTTCTCCTCTTTCTTTCTTCCTTTCTAGCCTAAGAAAAACCAGGCAAAAAAAAACCCCAAAACCCCAACAAAACAAAAAACACAAAAAGCCAAAAAAAAACAAACAACAACAACAAACAAACAAACATCAAGAAAAAAAAAAGAAGAAAAAAAAGCGTAACCAGTTCTGGATTGTGTCAAGTCAAGCTCTAATTTAACAAGCGAATAAACGGGGGCGCGCGCACACACACACACACACACACATTGAGAATGGCCAGAAAACAGGAATTTTGTTTGTTTGTTTTTTTGTTTTGTTTTTTTTTGTTTTATTTTAAACACGTCAGCACAACTGCTTTGCTCTTGCTCCCCCACCCCCTACCCCTCATCTCCCTCCCCCCGCCACCTCTCTCTCTCCGTTTTGTTCTGCAAAAAAAAAAAATAAATAAATATTGTATTTTGCGTGCTTCGGAAACAGTCTTCCTGGTTTAGGTTGCAGCGGAATGCATTCCAGCTACCCCCCCCCCCCCCTACCCCCCCTCCCCGTTCTTGTTAAACTTTCTTGTTTCTGTCGCTGGATTTTTTTTTCTTCTTCTTTTGCTTTTTCTTTTCTTTTCTTTTTTTTTCTTCTTTTTTTTCCCCCATTGTTTTGCTCTCCTCCTACTTCTCCTCCTTCTTCTTCTACTGCTTCTCCTCCTCCTCCTCCTCCTTCTTCTTCTTCTTCTTCTTCTTCTTCTTCTTCTTCTTCTTCTTCTTCTTCTTCTTCTTCTTCTTCTTCTTCTTCTTCTTCTTCTTCCTTCTCCTTTTTCTTCTTCTCCCCCTCCTTCTACTTCATCTACTTCC
>NC_134889.1:7884395-7886895 GCF_041734735.1 Babylonia areolata
CCCACCATTCCTTCCACCCTCCCTCATATTAGCCTTCCCTCCGGTGGGGATAACAGCGTTGGCTTCAATCAATTATTCAATCGTATAGCCAGCACCCTCCGACGTTCCTGGCTCGAAATGCCGTGAATGGAAACCAGCTCCCTCTTCACTAACTTTTTTTTTTTTTTTTTGTTTCCCACCTGCTTTTCTTTCGCCCCCCCCCCCCCCCTCCACCTCCCACTTCCCCACTTCCGCACACCCTCTCTCTCCATATCTCTCTCTCTAAATGTTTTGTTAATGCATTCAGAGAGAGAGAGAGAGACGCTTTGACGCAGAGAGAGAAAGAGAGAGGGAGAGAGGGAGAGGGAGATAGATAGAGAGAGAGAGAGAGAGAGGGAAACGCTTCGACGCAGAGAGTGACAGAGAGAGGGAGAGAGAGAGAGAGAGAAAGACAGCGAGAGCGACTGCTACCACTGCCGCCAGAGACTGAGGAAAAGTGGCGATAGATACAGACAGGCAGGGAGAGACAGAGAGACAGACAGAGACAAACAGAGACAGAGACAGAAACAGACACACATACACGAAACAGAGACAGAGACAGACAGACGGACAGATAGACAGAGGGAGACAGCCAACGCCAGAAACAGAGAGACCAAACGACAGAGAGACAGACACAGACAGAGATAGAAATGACGGACACAGGCACCTGACAGAAGAACCATTACAAAAAGTTTAACGACACTGGATGGACCTCGAATTCTATTTAATGATGGGTGGTGGAAGTTTTCCTTCGTGGGAAAAAAAAAAAAATGAAAACGCAGACTCCAAGAACACTTGCAGCTTCGGGTTCCAGATCTGGCACCGAGTGAGAGAGACCTAGATTAGCGAGAGAGGAAGAGGGAAGGAGGGAAGGAGAAAGAGAGGGAGGGAGGGAAGGGGAGAGAGAGCGGGAGGAAGACAGACAAGAGGGAGAGAGAGAAAGGACGGAGGGTGGGGGGGGGGATAATTGGGGTGAGGGAGACAGAGGAGGAGAGAGAGAGAGAGGGAGGGAAGGGAAGGGAAGAGAGAGCGGGATAAAGAGAGAGCGAGGGAGAGAAAGGAGAGAGGGAGGGAAGGAGAGAGAAAGGGGGGGGGTGAGGGAGACAGAGAGGGAGAGAGGGTGAGGAGAGGAAAGAAAGTGAGGCAGAGAGACAGGAAGAGAGGGAGGAAGGGGCGGGAGAGAGAGAGAGAGAGAGAGAGAGAGAGAGAGAGAGAGAGCAGGGAGGGAAGGAGAGAGAAAGGGGGGGTGAGGGAGACAGAGAGGGAGAGAGAAGGAGAGAGAGAGGGTGGGGTGAGGAGAGGAAAGAAAGTGAGGCAGAGAGACAGAGGAAGAGAGGGAGGAAGGGGCGGGAGAGAGAGAGAGGAGGGAGGGAAGGAGAGAGAAAGGGGGGGGGTTGAGGGAGAAAGAGAGGGAGAGAGAAGGAGAGAGAGACGGGGGTGAGGGAAGGGAAGAAAGTGAGGCAGAGAGACAGAGGAAGAGAGGGAGGAAGGGGCGAGAGAGAGAGAGAGAGGAGGGAGGGAAGGAGAGAGAAGAGGGGGTGAGGGAGAGAGAGAGAGAGAGAGAGAGAGAGAGAGAGAGAAGGAGAGAGAAGGGGAGGAAGGGAAGTGGGACAGAGAGGGATAGAGGAGGGAGGTAAGGAGAGAGCGAAAGGGGAGAGTGAGAGAGAGAGAGAGAGAGGAGGGAGAGAGAGAGGAGGGAGAGAGAGGGGGGGGGGGGAGGGGAGAGATATAGACAGAGAGAGAGAGAGAGAAACAGATCGACAGACAGACAGAGACAGACAGAGAGAAAGTCAGAGAAGTACAGACAGAGACAGAGAAAGGCAGAAACAGAGGGTGATAGAGAGGAATGACATGATGAGGTGAGGTGAGGTAAGGTGAGGTGGTGAGTTGAGTTGAGTTGAGTTGAGTTGAGTTGATGTGAGGTGATGTGAGGTGAGTTGAGTTGAGTTGAGTTGAGTTGAGTTGAGTTGAGGTGAGGTTGAGTTGAGGTGAGTTGAGGTGAGGTGAGGTGAAAATGATGGAGAGACGAGATCAGTGAACGTGAGAGCAGGCTGTGGAGGAGGAACAGAGAAAGACAAAACGATAAAATAAAACAGACAGACAAACAAACAAGAACGAGAAATGCAATGGTGGGAAACAACAAGAAACACAGGGAGAGTCAGAAAGAGATGATCATGACCATGAATTCATCACCCAAGAAAGGGAAGGGGAGTAGGAAGAGGAGGAGGAGGAGGAGGAGGAGGAGGAAGAGGAGGAGGAGGAGGAGGAGGAGGAGGAGGAGGAAGAGGGGAGGGGAAGGAAGAGGAGGAAGAGGAGGAGGAAGAGGAGGATGGGGAGGGGGAGGGGGGAGGAGGAGGAGGAGGAAGAGGAGGATGAAGAGGAGGAGGGGGAGGAGGAGGAGGAAGAGGAGGAGGAGGGGGAGGAAGAGGATGAGGAGAAGAAGAAGAAGAAGAAGAGGGGGGCGAGCAGGAGGAAGTGGGAG
>NC_134889.1:7899395-7901895 GCF_041734735.1 Babylonia areolata
ATGTTTACAATCTGCTTTGTGAGGTTTAAAAATGTGCTGATTGTGACGAGGATTTAGCAGCGGAACGCATGGACAAGAAACGGAAGTTTGTAATGGAGCCAAAAACCTCAAGCCAGTGCTGGTAAATTTTCAATGTTTACTCTGTGTGTGTGTGTGTGTGTGTGTGTGTGTGTGTGTGTGTTTGAAAGAGTAGTGTGTGTGGTTTCCTTTTTTGTTTATAATGCCTTTGCTACTATGACAGGGAGAAAATAGTGTTTGCTCACGCCTGATTTGACCTAATCTTTGTATCATGATTAGAATGATTGCCACAGAGGCTTTCTCTTAATTTTGAAAAAACTGGAATATCAATGTGTAATGTGTAATTACTAGTGCTTCCTTGGAAAAAAAAAATTTATGATTGGATTGGAAAGACAGAAAGATGCTAGAATATTCTACTATTACGAAGATGACAGCTAAGGAATTATGAACTTTTAACTGCTAAATTAATGGTGAGAATGTGTGACTGAACCTAGGGGAAAATTATTGAAATTGTACAGGGCACACACGCACCCACTCACACACATATTTCTTCTTCTTCTGCGTTCACTCGTATGCACACGAGTGGGCCTCTACGTGTATGACCGTTTTTACCCCGGCATGTAGGCAGCCATACTCCGTTTTCGGAGGTGTGCATGCTGGGCATGTTCTTGTTTCCATAACCCACCGAACGCTGACATGGATTACAGGATCTTTAACGTGCGTATTTGATCTTCTGCTTGCATATACACACGAAGGGGGTTCAGACACTAGCAGGTCTGCACATATGTTGACCTGGGAGATCGGAAAAATCTCCACCCTTTACCCACCAGGCGCCGTCACCGTGATTCGAACCCGGGACCCTCAGATTGACAGTCCAACGCTTTAACCACTCGGCTATTGCGCCCGTCGCTCACACACATATGACAGACGGGACTAACGGACAGGACAAAACAGTACGGAGACAAGCCTAAACATACATTAGCAAAGACAAAATGAAAGTATTTTGTTTGGTTTAAAGAGCTTGTGGGTTGGCGCTGGGCAGAGATCCAGCAGCAACAGCAGCAGCAGCAGCAACCGCTGATGGCGCCACCGTCGAGGGCAGCCAAGCTGCGGAGAAGGCGCTGAGGAGCAGCCTGTGTCCTGGACTGAGAACTGGACGAAATATTTCAACGAGAACTTGAGAATTCCCGTCATGTGTTGACCCGTGCAGTGTGTTGTGTGTTGTTGCCCTTCGACCATATTTAGTATGAGTGTGTGAGTGAATGTTAATGAACAAAATAATGAGGCCAGGAGATGATTATTTGTTAATTTCCAGTTGATAAACCACCGAGGCAACCGTGTTTTTGTTCTGTGTTGTCCGTGTGTTCTGTGTGGCTTGTTCAGGATTAAAGAGGCTGTGCCAGTCTTGAATAAAAGCTTATTTGTGTTTGCACATTTCTTCTGTTCTTTGCTGCTGTGTGCACATGTCAAATGATTGGTATAAGGACAGGCCCGGCGCTTCCTTTTTTGAGGAAGTGTCTGGGTTTGTTCCAATGTACCTTTTATTTACCTGTGTGCTAGCTGAATCGGTAGCGTAAGCATCACTGACTTGAAGTTGTGTACCTTGTGTAATGGAGAGAGTTACCACTCTTTACTATTTGTGAGTGAATGTGTTTGAATTTTTCAAATAATTATATTCTCTTTTTTCATATATATACAAATATTTGCAAAGATATCCGTCTCCAGTGTGATTTTTATTATGCACGTGAACATGGCTGACTGAGAAGAGTCAGATGTGAAATTTCTGTCTTTATCAAAATGGGTATGAATAGATGTCTAACACCTCTCTCTCTCTCTCTCTCTCTCTCTCTCTCTCTCTCTCTCTCTCTCTCTGCTGGAACAATCTCCTCAAACACCTCAAAGAACCCTTTTCCACCACAACATTCAAAGAGAAACTTGGACAGTACATGAGTGCCGAAAAGCCAGACCGAAAACCTGGTATAATATTGTCACTGACAATCCTTACAAACTATGTCGAAATGCGTCAATCAGTTGATAACGTATCACGCCATAGAATATTGTTTTCAGAGATTTTTTCTTTACAGTGGACACAAACAAACGAAATCAAACTCTAGTCTGGTCACGTCTACGGTTCTGTATACTTACATGTATTACAGATTGTGAACCACCCTCACCCAACTCCTTTTTTTTCCCCACACTGACATATCTTTACATCTCTGTCTGTCTCTCTCTCCCCTCTGTCTCTCCCTCTCTCTGTCTTTCACATAATGTGCCTATCTGTCCATATCCCTATTACCCGTCGCCTTATTTGCTGTCTTTTATGTCTCTTACCTCTGTGTTGAAAATGTTATCGTTACTTTTCTGTGTTAATTTCACTTGAATCATTCATGTGTAGCATTCATGCTAGAGTTTTGTTGTTGTTGTTTTTCCCTTGGTGTGTGTGTGTGTGTGTGTGTGTTAGTGTGCGTGTGTGTTACTCGCT
>NC_134889.1:7939395-7946895 GCF_041734735.1 Babylonia areolata
AGAGAGAGAGAGGGAGGGAGGGAGAGTAAAAACAAACAAAAAATAGACAAACGGAACGAAAACAATAAAGGAGAAAAAAAAAAGAATAGAAACAAAGCTGACAACAATCATTCATTCATTCATTCATTTCTCCTGAATATTTCTTCTCCTTTTTGTTTTCATTTACGTCTTTCAGCAACAACATTAGCTGTTATTCCTTCGTATTATGTTTCAGGCACGATCATGGTTTCAACAAACGTGATTTATGTGGGATCAGCATTTGCACTTGTGTCAGAAAAAAATAACGCTTGGGTTTTACCAGAGCGATGATAGAAAAATCAAAGACGGAGAGAGAGAGAGAGAGAGAGAGAGAGAGAGAGAGAGAGAGAGAGAGAGAGAGAGAGAGAGAGTGTGTGTGTGTGTGTGTGTGTGTGTGTGTGTGTGTGTGTGTGTGTGTGTGTGTGTGTACGGACATCTATTTTGGGAACGAGCGTGTGTGTGGAATTTTGAGAGAGAGAGAGAGAGAGAGAGACAGAGACGGAGACAGAGAGACAGAGGCAGAGACATAGACAGAGGAGACACATAGATAAGTGGTTTATTGTACATCGGTCTCAGGCCATTACGATAAATAGATAGGTAGAGAGAGAGAGAGAGAGAGAGAGAGAGAGAGAGAGAGAGAGGGAAGGAGGGAGAAGGGGAGAGAGACAGACAGACAGAGACAGAGAAGAGAGAGACAGAGAGACGGAGACATGATTCAACATTGAAAAAACTTTTATTACTCAAGGATAAAGACAGACAAACAGAGACAGAGAGAAACACACACACACACACACACACACACACACACACACACACACACACACACACACACACACACACACACACACACACACACACACACACACACACACACGTGGAAATGTTTCCCAAAAGATTACAGAACATTTTTAATCGAATGACCGCAGACACAACCATATGTTATGTATACCTAGACCTAGAAACAACCTTTATAAATCCTGCTTCCTATACTCTGGTGGAAATTTATGGAATAACCTTCCACTCGTTTTACAAGATATAACTATTAAAAATGAGTTTCAGATAAATATGAAAAATCATCTCATTAACTGTCCAAAAGATGAACAATAATACAAATCTATATCTATTAGTTACCAAATTCATGATTTGTGAAATGTTTTGTATATGCCTTTGGTGTTGAAAGAGGGTGTATGTGAATGCGAAACGGGATGTCTTGTAAATGTGTTGTAAAGACGTGGAACAAGCTCCCTGATAACCTCCGTCATTCTGATTCCCTCGTATTTTTTAAATCTCGTCTCAAAACTCACCTTTTCCTCAGCAATAAGTTCAGTTGTGGCAGGTCCACTTCCTTTGCGTTAGCTGTGCTTGACTATGTGTGTATACATATGTATGTGTACATAACTACATGCATGTATATGAATGTGTATTGTGTGTGCGTGTGCGTGTGTTTATGTACGTTTGTGCCTGCCTATGTGTGCGTATGTGTTAGGGTAGCTGTTAGATACACATGTATGTTAAAATGTATGTATGCAGCGTGTGTGTGTGTGTGTGTGTGTGTGTGTGTGTGTGTGTGTGTGTGTGTGTGTGTGTGTGTAGTCACATTTTGGTGTGTGTATGTAACATAGATATGATGTTTTATGTTAACAAAAGCGTTTTTGTAAAGCACCTAGAGCAGATTTCTGGATAGTGTGTTATATAAGTATCCATTATCATTATTATTATTATTATTATTATTATTATTATTATTATTATTATTATTATGAAATGGTAGTGTGTATTTCATTTTCGCACATTTCATGTACGCACGTAACTATATTTCTGATACTTTTGTACACTTTTTTTCTTTATTTTCTTTTTTTTTCTTTCTTTTTATTCCAGATGGCTTAATGTGAAAAAGCAGTCGTTGCTTATCCATTTACCATCTTGAAAAAAAAAAAAAAAATGACTTTGACTTTCACACACACACACACACACACACACACACACACACACACACACACACACACACACACACACACACACACACACACACACACACACACACACACACACATGAACAGAAAGACAGTATGGGCGGGAGGGAGACTTGAAGGGAGAGAGAGAGAGATGGGAAGGGGAGGGGAGAAAGCAAACGAGAGTGAGAGAAGGGTAGAAGAAAAAAAAAACATGGAAGGAGATAGAGAAAGACGGTAGGGAGAGACAGAGACAGAGAGACAGAGAGAGAGCAGCAGTAGACACACACACACAAGTTTCAAGTTTCAAGTTTTAATTATCCTTTCACTCCTATTGGAGTATGGAGGATTACTGCAAAATACTCATTTTCGTGCCCATAACAAACATTTCCAAATACACAACAATGTCACATAAAGTTGAGAAAACACAAATGTCTTTTAACTCCAAAAGTATAACTAGGCAACATTTGCAAATCTAATCATCTTACTTACAGCTAAAATGACTTTTTTGCCTCCTATGAGCATATTACAAAAAATTAAAAACCGATTTTGGAGACAAATATTTTTTAGGAACATATCTATTTCGTAACTGATCATAATTGGGACATTCCATTATAAAATGAAACTCATCACCAATCACAGACATGTTACAAACCTTACAAAATTACACACACACACACACACACACACACACACACACATCTTCATCTCCTTCAAATTTTCCGGCGTATTTTTTTTTCTTTTTTTTCTTTTTGGTTGCTTATCTGATCGGGGGTGAAACAATTCTTGTATGTTTCTTCACGCTAATCACTGTGTGTGTGTGTGTGTGTGTGTGTGTGTGTGTGTGTGTGTGTGTGTGTGTGTGTGTGTGTGTGTGTGTGTGTGTGTGTGTGTGTGTGTGTGTGTGTGTGTGTGTGTGTGTGTGTGTGTGTGTGTGTGTGTGTGTGTGTGTGTGTGTGAGTGTGTGTGTGTATGAGTCTGTGTACGTGTGTGTGTGTGTGTTTGTTTGTGTGTGTGTGTGTGTGTGTGTGTGTGTGTGTGTGTGTGTGTGTATGAGTCTGTGTACGTGTGTGTTTGTGTGTGTGTGTGTGTGTGTGTGTGTGTGTGTGTGTGTGCGCACGCATGTGTTCTCACAGCACGGCCCGCTTTAGCTTTTGTTTATTCAGCTCAATTAGTTGCCTTCTATGTATCTTTAGCTTTAGTGTGTTTTAATGTGTCTATTCATCTGGAAATTCTGTCCTAGAAGTTTCCTCTTTTCTCGTGCTCTCTATATTTCTGCCTTTTTTTTTTCCTTCAACTTTTTTTTTTACCTTCCCAGTCAATTTCCCTTTCTTTTTTTCTATTCTTTTTTTCTTAGCAAGACGACACTTTTTTTTTAAATCTCTTTTCTGCAATCTATGATATATACTATCTGTGTTGTTTTGCTCTGATGATTATGTAGCGAAATTGTAAACACTATGATGCGCCCTAGCTTACCATTCTCCTGAGTAATTCGCCTATCTGTATTTTTGTTTGGCTTTGAAATATTGCCTTTTCTTTTCTTTTCTTTTCTTTCTTTCTTTTTTTCTTTTTCTCAACAATATCTTTTCTTTTTTTGTAATCCAGGGATGGTGAATTAAGCGGATGGGTTGAGGTCCTCAGCATGTCCTAATCTCATCTGCCCTAAAAATCTAAATGGTTAGGATAATGTGACGGTCATGAAATGAGTTTGGCAGGTTTATTTATCTTAAAGAATTTTTTTTTTCCCAGACATGTGACAAGTTTTGTGTGTAGCGCGGATGGACTTTTTTTTTTTTTTTTTTTTTTTTTTTTTTTGTGTGTGTGTTTTGTGTGTGTGTGTGTGTGTGTGTGTGTGTGTGTGTGTGTTTAGTTGGGCAGTCCTGATATGGCCGTGTGCAGTCGGCTGGACAATACGCAACATTAATAGTGATAATAACGATGATGATAATAATAATAACAAGAAGAAGAAGAAGGAGGAGGGGGTGGAGTAGAAGAAGAAGAAGAAGAAGAAGAAGAAGAAGAAGAAGAAGAATGATATATTGCTGTGTTCACTGATTTATTTCACATTATGCTCATGTCTCACACAAACCTTGGAATAGGCTCTCAAGGCCGAAATCAGTGCGATTGGTTCATGCGAAAATCAGGCAGAATCTGATCCTTTCTTTTAACAGCATATGCGACGTAACCTATAATCATGAATTAGTCCACACGTTTTGACACTTCTTCTCTGAAACTGAAACTGAAAATCGATTTTTATTCGACATTTCAAATCACTGTCTGTCAAGCATCTAACTCACACATGAGAGCTACGGGTGAAATATTCCCAGAGTCCATATATGACGTGAAAATCGATTGCTGTTTTTTTTTTTTTTTTTTTTTTCATTCTTCCAACGCGATTTGTCCAAATCTTGTTTTATGGGTCCAGGATTATTGCTTGTTGATATGAACGTCATTTCCGGCTAGCAAACCCCCCCCCCCCCCCCCCCGTGCGTCCGTCATTGCAATTCCCATGATTTCCGCTAGAGGGAGCCTGACGTAAGGTGATATTTGGGGGTCAATTTCGATTCGGAACACTGTCTGCATCTCCTTCTCTGTCAGTCTGTTTGGCTCAATCTCTGTCTCTCTGTGTCTCTGTCTGCCTGTCTCTCTCCCTCCCCCATCTCTTTCTCTTTTTCTCGCCCTATTTCTCTGTTTCTGTCTGTCTGTCTCTATATCTCTCCTCTCTCTTTGTAATTGTGTAGTATTAGTGATAGTATTGCATTACTTTTTTTGTCAATACAGTATGAAATTCAGGCTGCTCTCTCTATGGAGAACTCGTAGCTACAATGCAATGCCACCGGTTTTTTTGTGTTTTTTTTCATATGTGCGCGAGCGCGCACGAGAGAGAGAGAGAGAGAGAGTGTGTGTGTGTGTGTGTGTGAGTGTGGTGTGTGTGTGTGGGGGGGGGGGGTGAGTGGGTGGAGGGGGGGGGGGGTCTGTCTTTAGTTCTTGATTTCTTTCTCTCTTTTTTAATTTAAAATAAAATCGTTTCTTCTGACATCTTTCGTTCTATATTCTCCTGTAGCTACGCCTGATGTATAATATAGTTTGGAAGCTGTGCATGTATTTGTTCTTGACATTTAGAAGAAAAAAATGATATCCTTTATAAGTGATAAGTGATCAGAAAATTATGGATAGATAGATTGATAGATAGGTAGATAGATAGATAGATAGATAGACACACACACACACACACACACACACACACACACACACAGAGAGAGAGAGAGAGAGAGAGAGAGAGAGAGAGAGAGAGAGAGAGAGTCAAAAACTTTATCACTCAAGGATAAAGGATAAATATTTTAGGCATCGCCTAGTCTTCCAATCTGTCCTTGTGACAGCAGTAACAATAACAACATTAACGATAACGACACAACAATGACATCGATAAGAAAGATATAGATACATAGATAGATAGGTAGATAGATAGAGAGAGAGAAAGAGAGAGAGAGAAAAAGAGAAAGAGAGAGAGAGAGACAGACAGACAAACAGAGACAGAGACACTAAAATGACCGTATATTTGTTGATACCATTCACTTCCGTGTTGTTTAAACCCCTTCTACCCCCCTACCCCCCCTCTCTCTCTCTCTCTCTCCCTCTCTCTCTCTCAATCTATCTTTCTTCGTGTCTCTTTCTCTGTCTCTCTTTCTCTCTCTCTGTCTCCCTCTCTTTGTCTCTTTCTCTCTCTCTATCCCCCCCACCCCCCCACCACCCGGCACCCTCTCTCTTTCTAGCTTGCTCTTTCTCTCTCAGTGTCTTTAGATCTTTCAGTCAGTATATTTTTCTGTTTTTTCCTTTGTGTACTGTATTTTCTTCTCCATTTCTAACAGTCCTTCTGATTTCCCCGAGACACCCAGCCTCTCCCTCTCTCCCTCCCTCCCTCCCTCCCTCCCTCCTTCCTCTACTCCTTATCTCTCTTTGCACGCCCCCCCTCCCCCCCCCTCTCCCCCACACCCCTCGCTCCATCTCTGTCTCCCTGTCTCTGTCTCCAATCTCTGTCTCCCTGTCAGTCTCACTCCATCTCTGTCTCCCTGTCTGTCTATGTCTCTATCTCTGTCTGCCTGTCTCTGTCTCCTTCTCTGTCTGCCTTTCTTTGTCCCTCTCTCTCTCCTCTTTCACTCCAACTCTCTCTCTTTTTCTCTCTCTCTCCCCCTCTCTCTGTGTCTTTTCTGTGTCTGTCTCCCTCCCTCTCTCTTCTATCACATCTCTGTCTCCCACTCTCTCTCTCTCTCTTCTTTCATCCCATCTCTGCCCCTCCCCCCCCCCCTCTCTCTCTCTATCTCCCCCTTCTCTCTCTCTCTCCCTTTTTTCCCTACTTTCCCATCTCTTTCCGCTCCCCCTCCCTAACCTCCACCCCCTCACCGCCCACCCACACAGACACACCCCCCTTGCTGTCAAAACTACTTCTGAACTATGTCATCCTTTTTCACCTTCCCTCTCTGTCTCCCCCTCTTTCCCCCTCTCTGTCTCTCTCCCCTAAAGAACCCATGGCAACGAGAGTGTTGTCCAAAATTATGGGAAAAGAAAACCCTCTCTGATTGGTGCACAAATATACAGGCATGCACTCAAGGCCTGGCAAGCGCGTTGGGTTATGTTGTGCTATGCTGCTAGCTGTCAAGCATTTGCCTAAACAGACGTGGTGTAGCGCATATGGCTTTGTCCGAACGCGGTGAGGCCTCCTTGATATATTGAAACTGAAACTGTCTCTCCCCATCTCTTTCTCCCCCCCCCCTCCCTGTCCCTCCCCCCTTTCTCTCTCTCTCTCTCTACTTTCTCACACTCAACTCTGTCTCCCTCTCTCACTCCATCTCTGTCTCCCTGCCTGTCTCACTGACCCCATCTCTCTGTCTCTGTCTCTCTCACTCCATCCCTGTCTCCCTGTCTCACTCCATCTCTGTCTCACTCCATCTCTGTCTCCCTGTCTGTCTCACCCCCTCTTCCATCTCTCTGTCTCCATCTCTGTCTCCCTGTCAGTCTCACTCCATCTCTGTCTCCCTGTCTCACTTCCATCTCTGTCTCCCTGTCAGTCTCACTCCATCTCTGTCTCCCTGTCTGTCCCACTCCATCTCTGTCTCCCTCTCTGTCTATGTCTCTATCTCTGTTTCCCTGTCTCTCTCTCCTTCTCTGTCTGCCTTTCTCTATCCCTCTCTCTCTCTCTCTCTCCTCCGTCCCTCTCTCCCTGTCTCCTCTCTCTCCCTCTCTCTCCTCTTTCACCCCAACTCTCTCTCTTTTTCTCTCTATCTCCCTCTCTCTGTGTCTTTCTGTATCTGTCTTCCTCCCTCTCTCTTCTATCACATATCTGTCTCCCACTGTCTCTCTCTCTCTCTTCTTTCATCCCATCTCTGCCCCTCCCCCCCTCTCTCTCTCTCTATCTCCCCCTTTCTCTCTCTCTCTCTTTCCTTTTTTCCCTACTTTCCCATCTCTTTCCGCTCCCCCTCCCTAACCTCCACCCCCTCACCGCCCACCCACACAGACACACCCCCCTTGCTGTCAA
>NC_134889.1:7959395-7966895 GCF_041734735.1 Babylonia areolata
ATTTCTTCTTCTTCTTCTTCTTCTTTTTCTTCATTCGTGATGAAGGAGTACTAGTTGGCTAATTACGTGTGTGACCTGGTTTTTATTTTTATTTTTATTTTATTTAACCCCTCCTCTTAGGCAGCCATACTCCGTTTTTTTTGTTTGTTTTTTTTTTGTTTTTTTTTTCCAAGGGTGCACATGTCAGATATCTGTCTGTAGGGATGCTTCGCTGAGACTTCCTAGTTTCAATTGCATCAACACTTTCTTGAAATTATGTGCTAGAATTTCCAATCGCTTTTTTTGTGTGTGCTTTTTTTTTGTTTTTGTTTTTTTGTTTCTCTTGTTTTGTTTTTTTATTTGTTTATATATATATATATATATATATATATATATATATATATATATATATATATATATATATATATATATATATATATATATATATATTCCTTTCCTTTTAATGTCGTCTCTTCATTTCCTGTTTTCTGCCAGGCTGGACTATTGACCTATATATATATATATATATATTTTTTTTTTTTTTTTTTCTCAGGGAAGTATTAAATATTATTTTGTATCCTTTTTGGACGTGATATTTGAGCGTTCTAGTTATTTTTATTTTATTTTTTTTATTTTTTTTTTGCAGGCATTCGGCAAGCCCTTGTGAAATTTTCCTTGGTATTTTTTTTTGTTTTGTTTTTGTTTTTGTATGCCTGTCATTAGACCTATGAATAATCGTTTGTATTATGTATGTTTCTTCTTATTTTTTTTTGTTTTGTTTTTGTTTTTGTATGCCTGTCATTAGACCTATGAATAATCGTTTGTATTATGTATGTTTCTTCTTATTTTTTTTTTATTTTTTGGTTTTGTCTATCGTCTTGGTGGAAGCTGCAGGTTTGAAAATCATATTTTCTGAATTTTCTAACTTGTTTTATTCAAGTTAAGGACATGCTAAGCAAACACATTTAGCTGCCTCCTGCTACCGTAGGTGCGTGCGGGAACCTCAGTACATCGCGCCTCATTCGAAAGACTCGCACCCTGACCAACACTCAATGTCCTGCAGAGGAAGGAGCAGGGGTGAAAATGGAGGGGGATTCAAATCCTGATCAGTGTGGGACTCGAACCTTGTTGATAATCGCTTCCTAGCCGGCTGCAAAACCACTAGGCCACTCGGCCACCGATCCATGTGGTGATTGATGAGAATAATGATGATGATAATAATAATAATAAAAAAAAAATCATAATAATACATAGTTTTTCTATGGCGTGATTTCCAGCACCAGTGCTGCTCAAAGCGCCTTACATCATCCAGTTGACTATAAACATGCCTTTAAAAACACATCAACCGCTATCTGATAATGGGAAACATCCAGTGTGTTCATATAAATGAAAACAAGGGGCTGGAACAACAAAAATACCAAATGAAATCCACAAAAAAAAAAAAAAAAAAAGAAGATTATAACAATAATAAAACAGCAAGCAAACAAACAAATACAAATCACATGTGGAAGAATTAAAAAGAATACACGAATGAAAGAAAAAAATATATCATTATAAGAAAGAAAGAAAGGAGAAAGAGATGGAGACCATGTAAGAGAAAAGGCAAAAGGTACAACAACAACAACAAAAACTACACTAAGAACAAGAACAGCAAGAAGAAGAAGAAGAAGAGGAAGAAGAAGAAGAAGAGGGAGAGGGAAGTAGGTAGCGAGAAGGGGAATAGACAAAGGAAGGAAGGAAGGAAGGGAGAAAGAGAAAGAGAAAAGTTAAAGAGTTGAGAAGGAATAGACCCTGAAAGTATCATAGACTGCCCAATAATCTGGGCGTCCTTTGGTAGAAATGTTCTACCGAGTTGATCTCTGTGCTTGTAAAAGGCACATTACCCCCCCCCTGTCAGATGTATTTTAAACTAATGACAAAGTACCAAAGTGTCGCAAGTCTCTTATTAGTTTATACTGTTTCAGTTCTTATAAACAGCCGTGTGTGTTTGAGGTTATTGATGTCGATAAGTGATGCTACTGTTGTTTTGAGTTGATCTCTGTGCTTGTACAAGGCTTTTAGATTTTAGAGAAATAGTTACTTCATAGATTGTTCTGTTTTTTTGTTTGTTTTTTTGTTTTGTTTTTTGTTTCTAATCAACGCGTTGTTTCGTTTTTGTTTTTAATACTGTATGTTCTTTTTGTACCTTACGTTATATATATATTATGAAATGTTCCCATAACTCTTCATTAGGGACTTTGGCCTGTAATGAATAAACCATCCGTTTCCGTTTCCGTACCCTCCCCTCCCCCCTACCCCTCTCTTCCCTCCCTCTCTCTCTCTCTCTGATTTATATGTACTTTGTTTTTTGTGTACTGTCCAAACCTTGGAGACGAACGACTGAAAAAAAGGTACATTACCCCTCCCCCTCCTCCTCCGCCCCCATCTCCTGTCACATATAATTTAAGCTAATGACAAAGCAACAAAGTGTCGCAAATCTCTTATTAGTTTATGTTGTTTCAATTTTTTTTTCTTCTTCCTTTCTTTTCCATTTTATCTGTTCTGCACCATTTTGTTCTACATATACCTAGTATGTCACTGGAGCTTTTCAGCTAATGATATTAAACATTTCAGTGTGCTCTCTCTCTCTCTCACTCACTCACTCTTGGCAGCTTTGCTTTTTTTTTTTTGTCTTTCAGATTGAATCTCCTTAAATTACCAAAGGACGCCCAGATTATTAGGCAGTCTATGATACTTTCAGGGTATGTTCCTTCTCAACTCTTTAACTTGTCTCTTTCTCTTTCTTTCTACCTTCCTTTGTCTATACTCCCACCCCCTCGCTACCCACTTCCCTATCCCTCTTTGTCTTCTTGTTCTTCTTGTTTTTCTTCTTCTTCTTGTTCTTCTTGTTTTTCTTCTTCTTCTTCTTCTTCGTTCGTTCGTTCGTTCGTTCTTTAGTTTAACGACTTTTCACTGTAATTGATATCAGACGAGGGTAGGAAAAGAAATCGAGAGGATGGGGGGGTTCCATTTTATCTGTTTTGCACCATTTTTGCATTTTCTTCTTCGTGTTCTCATTGTTCACCTTGTTGTTGTTGTTGTTGTTGTTGTTGTTGTTGTTGTTGTTGTTGTTGTTGTTGTTGTTGTTGTTGTTGTTCTTCTTCTTCTTCTTCTTCTTCTTGCTGTTGTTGTTGTTGTTGCTTTTCTTCTTCTTCTTTTTGCTGTTCTTGTTCTTGGTTTAGCTGTTGTTGTTGTTGTTGTTGTTGTTCTTCTTCTTCTTCTTCTTCTAATTTTACTCAGCGCTTCACAGCAAAGGACAAAATATGCTTCATCTTCTCTTGTCTCTTGCATAACGGACACAATAACTGATATTGCTCAAACATTTTATGCCCTAAACTGTGAACAGTCAAATCAGTTATACCGAGTCTAAGTCTTGTTGTCATACACCTGATATATCTAGCAATATTTAACAACAGGTAAGGTTTCAAATCGTGACCGCTAAAAATATTCTACAAAGACTTAACCTTTTATTCGTACTGGTTTTGCCATCTGTAATCAATAAGGTGTTGACGAAAAATGTATATGTATTTATTCTTCTCTTTTTAAATAACCAACGCGATGATTTAACCAAACATGTGCGGAACCATTTTCAAACAAAGGCGCACATCTGAAACTCAGTTTCTTACCATTAGCACATGGCATCTGAGTGATACAACATTTTGTAAGCTCTGTCTGGTAGTCTATTATTTCTGTCTGTAACAATTGTAACATATCTGTCTGAGCTTATTAACCCGTACTTGCCAAACAGAACATTGAGATCTCTTGATTCCTCCCACCTGACTGTTCCCCGATACTTCCTTAACTTCTGTGGAAAGAGGTCATTTTCCGTCTTCGGCCCAACAACTTGGAATTCTCTGCCTATTGCTCTCAGACAAACAACTCATCTATCTACCTTTAAGCGAATCTTAAAACTTATCTCTTTAAAAAATACTTTCATAACTCAAATAGTGCTGTTGTCCCAGGCCCATGGCAATGTGAGTGTGTGTGATGGGAGAGTAGAGAGAATGGGTGTGGGTAGATGGATGGAGGTGGTGTGGTTTGAAAGGGAGGATGACCCGATTTTTACCCCTTTTACCTATTCTACCCAAAATTTTAATTTTTACATTTTTTTTTTTTACAAAATCTGTGACATGCAGATTACAGTTATGTTCCTTTTTACATGTATGTATTTTAAGTGAAAATTGCTGTCATCTCAGCCGTTTAATCATGTGTGTGTCTGTGCATGCGCGTTAGTGTGAGTGTTGGAGTGTAACAGTTGTAGTATTGATAGTATGTTACTTTGTGAGTTTTATGCATTGTTTTTTTTTTATTTTTGTTTTTATAATATTAATGATTCTGTTTTATGTTTCTGCTACTGTTCATATGCTTTCTTGTTTCACTTTAGGTATTGGATTGTAAAGCGCTTAGAGCTTGTTTATGCTTGTATTATAGCGCTATATAAAAATAAATTATCATTCTTCTTCTTCTTCTTCTTCTTCTTCTTCTTCTTATTATTATTATTATTAATCAGTGCCGAGTAAAATAGACAACAGAATTCAGAGAGAGAGAGAGATAGATAGATAGATAGAGAGAGAGAGAGAGAGAGAGAGAGAGAGAGAGAGAGAGAGAGAGAGAGAGAGAGAGAGAGAGAGAGAGAGAGAGAGAGATGAGTTAAGCATGTTCTTCCTTCCACACTTTCCTGTCCAAATTACTGTTTGCAGCAAGAGATAGAGAGAGTCGGGAAAGTAATTGTCCAGGACAGTTCACACCCATGTCTCCCCCCTCTACCCCCTCTCCTCTCCCCTCCCCTCCCCCAGATCACTTTCTCGCGGCACGCGAGACTTTTCGGCGTTGCTTACGTCATTTCCTGTTCGTCGCCTGCAGCTGCGGCTGTGTACATCGTGCGCGACAGTAGTTGTTTTTTTGTTGTTTTTTTTTGTTTGTTTGTTTTTTGCTTTTCTGTTTTTGTTTTTTGTGTGCGTTTTGTTGGGTTTTTTTGGTTTTTTTTTTTGTGGGGGTGGGGTGGGGAGTCTCTGAAAGTGTTATTGTATCTTATTTCTTTTGTTTTTTTTTTTTTTTTTTTTTCCTTTATCTTTTCGTTTATTCTTTCTTAGTTACGTTTCTTTCTTAATTTTCTTTTCTCTTTCTTTTTTTTTCTTCTCTTCTTTGTAAATGATGCTAATTTCCCTTTGACCAACATTTTTTTTTTGTCTTTTTTTCGTTTTATCTTTTTTTCTTCTATTTTTTTTCTTTTCTCTTTTTTTTTTCTTTTTTAATCAAGCTCATTTTCTCTTGACCAAGAGGTTTTCTTTCTTTCTTTCTTTCTTCTTCTTCTTTTTTTTTTTTTTTTGTCTTTTCGTTATTCAGTTTGCCTGTTTCTTTTTTTCTCTTCTTTTCTTTCTGTGTAGTATCTTTAAAAAGAAAATTCCTGTTAGCTCCTTTTTTTACCCCCCTTCATATATGAATCATGCTAATTTTCCTCTAACCGGTGTATTTTCAGTTGTGTGTGTATTTGTCTTTTCCTTAGGCAGACCACATTTTATGTTGACACGTATTAGTGGTTTATTTGTTTCTTTCTTTTTTTTTCTGTCTTTCCTTTTCCTGTCTTTTTTTTTTCTTTTCTATTTCAATGTTTTCGATTTCTTTCTTTCTTTCTTTCTTTCTTTCTTTCTTTCTTTCATTTTCCATCTCAATACACATGCATACACTGGGTGAACTTGTTCCTTTCATTTCATCTTTCAAATCGGAGCATTTGGTGTGTGTGTGGTTTTTGTAGACAAGATGACAGTGATACCGTCGCATCTTCAATGAATCGCATTGCATCGCGACGACGAATCTTATTGTATTACATTGTATCATATCGTATCTGTCCTGCATTTTCTTTCAATGTCAGTTTCCCAAAGAGGCGTCGCCGTTCGGGCAGGTCCTTATACGCTGCAACCACATCCGCTAGGCATATGCATCACCGGAGGCAATAACCCAACGCGCTTTGTCACGCTTTGAGTGCATCTCTCTCTCTCTCTCTCTCTCTCTCTCTCTCTCTCTCTCTCTCTCTCTCTCTCTCTCTCTCTCTCTCTCTATTTGTGTACCAGAGTTGGATTCATTCTTGAGAATGTTGCTAAAAGGAGAACCAGTCTATGTTGCCGTGGGTTCTTTTCCAGTGCGCCAAGCGCGTGCCAGCAGCACACGGGAGGCCTCGGTTTATCGTGTCATCCGAATGACAAGACGCTCAGTTTTGACGTGTCCAGTCGAACGTAGAAGAAAGGGTGAGCCCCGGGAATCGAACCTGGCCCCTCGCACGATATTGGCAGATGAGCGTCTTGACCACTCTGCCACATTTCTCTTACACTGCACTGCACTGCACTGCACTGTACTGTACTGTACTGCACTGCACTGCACTGCATTGCATTGCATTGCATTGCATTGCGTCGCGTCGTCGTGTCGTGTCGTGTCGTGTCGCGTTGCGTTGCGTTGCGTTGCGTTGCGTTGCGTTGCGTTGCGTTGCATTGTATTGTATGGTATTGCACTGCACTGCATTGCATTGCATTGTATAGTATTGCACTGCATTGTATAGTATAGTATTGCATTGCATTGCATTCCATTGCACTGTATTGCATTGTATTGCATTGTATAATATTGCATTGTATTGCACTGCATTGTATTGTATTGCATTGTATAGTATTGTATTGCACTGCACTTATTGCATTGTATAGTATTGCATTGTATTGCATTACATTTCATTACATTGCATTGTATTGCATTGCACTTTGTTGTTGTATTGTATTGTATTGCATTGCAATATTGAAACTTCCTCGTGTCAATAAAAGAACCTATGGTGAACTTGCTTTCTTCTTTGCTTCAGTTTCAGTTTCAGTAGCTTAAGGAGGCGTCACTGCGTTCGGACAAATCCATATACGCTACACCACATCTGCCAAGCAGATGCCTGACCAGCAGCGTAACCCAACGCGCTTAGTCAGGCCTTGAGAAAAAAAAAAAGAAAGAAAAAAAAGGTGAATAAATAATAGATAAGCTTACATGAATGAATATATAAATAAATAAACAAATAAATAAATAAATAATAATTATAATATAAAAAAAAAGCTTTTTTGCTGCCTCCTCACATCTGGAACAACCTTCCTCATCATATCCGTGCATCTGATTCTATTTCTGCTTTTCGCTCATCACTAAAAAAAAAACTCATCTTTTTTTAAAACCTGTCTGTATGCACTCTCAGCTTCCTTGTTCTCCAACACCAGCCATGTCAGCTCACTTTGGGTGTATGTAGAGTGGGAAAGGGGGAGAGTATGAGTGGGGGGAGGAGGGGAGCAAGGGGGACGGGGGGGGGGGGGGGGGGTGGGGTTGAGAAAGAGTGGTCATAAATGTTTTTATGTAGTTTGTAATATTTTTCTTTCATGTAAAGCGCCCCGAGTTCTTAGAGGGAAAGGGAGCTATATAAATGTACAGTCTTCTTATCATTATTGTTATGACTATTGTATTGTATTT
>NC_134889.1:7974395-7976895 GCF_041734735.1 Babylonia areolata
ACACACACACACACACACACACACACACACACACAATCACACACACACACACACACACACACACAAGAGGTTGTGGCCTATATGAATAAATTATTTCTCTCTCTATACACACACACACACACACACACACACATATATATATGTATATACATACATACATATATATATATATATATATATATATATATATATATATATATATATATATATATATATATATATATATATGTATATATATATATATTCATAGGCAGGCTATTCTGAACTTTCCGTTTCACTTTAAAATACTTTGAATTCCGATTGATCACTTCTCACCCTATTCTCTGTGCGTCGATTTCGAGTTCTGTCTGTTTTTGTCTGTCCCTTTCTGTCTGTCTGTCTGTTTCTTTCTCTGTCTCTGTCTGTCTGTCTGTGTGTCTCTGTGTCTCTGTGTCCGGCTCTGTCTCTCTCTCTCTGTCTCTCTGTCTGTTTCCCTCTGTCTCTGTCCCTCTGTCTTTGTCTCTCTGTCTCTGTCTCTCTCTCTGTCTGTCTGTCTCTCTCTCTCTCTGTCTCTCTCTCCGCAAATCCTCTGTCTTACTTCCCACCCAACCCCCACCCCCTTACCCCCTTACCCCCACACCCTCTCCTCCCCTCCAAAAACTTCACTTTACATTTCCACAAGTGAACAACAGCTTTTTCCACTTCACAGCGTCGCTTTAATAGATACACGGTCACGAAAAGACGCCCCATGTAAGTCCGCCACCCCCCCCCCCCCTCCTCCCACCATGCGCCCCCCCCCCCCCCCCTGCCCCCCCCCCTCCCCACCTCCTCCCCCCGAAGTTTAAATTCCAGAGACGTTACCATCACCAACCCTCCTTTCTCCTCCTCGTGGAAGACGATGTGGCAGCTAGTGATAAGAAAGAACCGTGTTAGAGTACTATTGAAAGCGGAACGTCCAGGCCAGGAAACCCGCCCCCTTCTCCGGATTTTTTTTTTTTTTTTTTTTTTTTTTTTTAAGTGTTCTCGACCGATTTTCTAATCGCCCTCCATTTTTTTTTAAACTTTATTTTTATGATTCTTTTTTTTTTTTTTTTTCGTCAGACTTTCTGTTGTAGCCTTAACTCTCTCCATACGAACGGCGAAAGAGACGACGTTAACAAAGTTTCACCCCAATTACCACCATCAAAATATTACAAGCGGAAGGCTCTTACACTGAAGGGGTGACCGTTGACAAAGAATATCACAATTCTGACGACGGAAGCTAAAGGTTGGGTCATTCAGACACCCACTGGACATCCGAGGGGTCTGTGTAGAGGAGAAGAGAGGACTGGCCGTACTGAGTGAGTTAACTTCGTCATGTGTGGTGGACAGTCTGATCACTTATTTTTTTGTTGTTGTTGTTGTTGTTGTTGTTGTTTTTGTTTTTAACGCGAGGAGTGACGAGACTATGTAAATGATCTTGCTGTGTGATGTGTTGAGAGGGGGCTGGGGGTGGGGGTGGAGGTGGACACCACTACTGTCAACGTGACAAGCCAACAAAAATGAAGCGGGCAGTTTCAGTTGGGGAAATGTTAACCCAAGGTAGAATAGCATAGAATAGAATACCAAGTGTACCGGGGTCACAAGGAATATTGGGGGGGGGGGGGGGGGTATAGCACATAACAAGGTACGAACATAAATCGAAAACAATACACAACACAGATACAGTAGAAATTAGAATACGTACAAGTGCATATCAATATAAAAACTTGTGCATACTCACACATGCACACACTGCACACACACACACACACACACACACACACACACACACACACACACACACACACACACACACACAAATATATACAACATACACATCCACACACAAACACACAATACACACCCACAAACACCCACACAAACAATTGCATTGTTACACACACACACCTTCATCACATATCCCCCACTCCACCCCTCCACACACACACACACACACACACACACACCACACACACACCACAGACACACACACACACACACACGCACACTCCTCCACCACCCACGCACTCCCTTGGTAGTTTTCATTCATTGTCCGTATTCCCACCAGGCTCAAAACAATCTATCAGACATAAAACAAAACAAAACAAAACAATCACACACACACACACACACACACACACACACACACACACACACACACACACACACACACACACACACACACACAAATCAAGCACAAAAGAAACTAATCCAGCATTTTTGTTTTAAAACGAAAACGAATAACACGAAAACAAAAACAAACAAAAACAACAACACACACACACACACACAACTAAACAAACAAAAACAGTTCTCCTTATTAAGAAAAGTGCTGCTCTATCTTTCGTTTAAAAGCAGAAAAAAAAAAAAAAAAAACACTGGCCGCATCTAAGCTCAAAACACAAAACACGTTTTTTTTGTGTTTTTTGGCGAAAAAATATCTCCCTCTTAGTCTTTTGTCTTTTCCATCTGAGAAAGAAAGCAAAACTGGGAGGGTTTC
>NC_134889.1:7986895-7989395 GCF_041734735.1 Babylonia areolata
CACCCCCTCCCTACCACCCCGCCACCCCACAGCACCCTCAATGTCTGACTACCACCCCCCCAAAAAAAAATCACCCCAGGCCAGTGTCAACATTTCAGCAACCAAAAATTACCGGTCCTTGTCATCGCTTGACCTTCTAACCCACGAGCCAGTTACAACAGCTGCACTTCACCCCCCACCCCCCCTCTTATTCTTTTTCTCTCTCACCCCTGAAACCACATGAAGTAAGTTTTAAAACAGGGAGGAAGGAGGCATAACGGTTAAGACGCTCATCTATCGATACAGGACGCACGTGAGGGTTTGGGTTCGAATCCCGCTATCGCTCTTTCTCCCAAGTTAGACTGGAAAATCAAAACTAAGCGTCTAGTCATTCGGGTGAAACGATAAACCGAGGTCCCGTGTGCAGCACACACACACACTTGGCGCACTGAAAAAGAACCCATGGCAACGACAGTATTGTCCTCTAGCAAAATTCTAGAGAAGAAATCCAGTCTGATAGGTTCACAGATATAATTATAAGCATTCATTCAAAGTCCTGACCGAGCGTGATGGGTTAATGCTGCTGGTTGGAGCCTTGCAGATGTGGTGTTTCGTTTATGGATTTGTGCCGAACGCAGTGACGCTTGCTTGAGAAACTGAAATCGAAACTGAAACTTCGTCATCTCACCACCCAAACCCACAGATCAAGGCACGGCAAGGATCAACCAATCTTTCTGGCGATGTGGGAGATGCAAGATAGTCGTGTCCGACTATGTCCATCCGAGGCAACTGCTGTCCTATCTCGGCTAGAATTTGATAAATCAGTTACGCGAAGACAAAACTTACACCAACCGAGTGACGCGAGCTGTGATGTAAAGCGACCGACGCCTAGACGAGTCAGACACGAACTGATGCCCAGCTGACTAGCACACACACTCAAAAACAATTCTTTCGGGGCGCCCTCTCATGGGGAAGAACTCCGATTAAACATCAACTTTCAGGTAAGTCTCGTTATAGTGGAGAGTGTCTTGTCCAAGATACATCCCCACTCTCTCGGCCAAGAGGGTTTCAGGACAGTCGGTGTTTGGGATGGTCCCCAAAGGCCAACTATTCCTCCAAGGCTGCAGCATTAAGAACCAGTGCTATCATGTCTCCTAGGTTGAGAGTCATGGCCCTCCACAAAAGACTCAACTGTGAATGACCTCCAACTGTAATAGAGAAACCATTGATCATACAGCTCTCGCTTTGCTGTCGGCCTAACTATGGGAGAAAGCGTGGGCTAACAAGTACGCTTCAACAAATCCGCGAAAGTGACTTGCATTGTATGGGAAACCACTTAAACAACATAACCGACTGACCACTCAGAACAGGAACCCTCCAGAACCACAGGCCAATGTATCAATTATTGATAAAAAAAAAAAGACTGCTGGAGACTTCCGCGGCTATCTTGGATTTTGCACAAGCGCACCTAACTTTTTTCCTCGAAATCGCGAGCAATACCAAAGGCGATCGACATAGACAAAAGCAGCAAACATGTGCTGTACTCCATTTCTTCAGTTGATGGCCTCCATTGCTACAGCCAAACTCTATACAATGAAGTGCCATCGTATGTACAATTTAAAAAAAAAAAGCAAAACGTCGGATAAAAAAAAACAAAAAAACAGGCTTGCTTTTTCGCACATTCTGCCCCACTCGATAGCCTTTGTTGTTCGCAAGTTTGGAGAACCAATCAACTTCGATAGCACAGATCATTTGTATTTCTATTTCTTTTTATCACAACAGATTTCTCTGTGTGAAATTCGGGCTGCTCTCCCCAGGGAAAGCGTTTCGCTATACTACAGCGCCACCCTTTTTTTTTGTGTGTGTGTGTGTGTGTGTGTGTGTGTGTGTGTGTGTGTGTGTGTTTTTGTTTTTTTTCCTGCGTGCAGTTTTATTTGTTTTTCCTATCGAAGTGGATTTTTCTACAAAATTTTGCCAGGAACAACCCTTTTGTTGCCGTGGGTTCTTTTATGTGCGCTAAGTGCATGTTGCACACGGGACCTCGGTTTATCGTCTCATCTGAATGACTAACGTCCAGACCACCACTCAAGGTCTAGTGGAGGGTGAGAAAATACTGGCGGCTGAGCCGTGATTCGAACCAGCACGCTCAGATTCTCTCGCTTCCTAGGCGGACGCGTTACCTCTAGGTCATCACTCCACGCGCCATCATGTGACGCGCCTCTACAAGTCATGTAAGCACGGAACTCTCCGTCGGTCTGTTGTAATGTGACCAGTCCATTCTCATCTCATAGCTACGACCTCTACTATGGGCAGTGAAGCATCTAGACCTGGGGGGCGTGGGAGGTGGGTGTGCTGCTTTCGTGTGTGTGAGACTGCAAGTTTGGTGCTTGTATGTTATGCCTCTGTGTGTGTGTGTGTGTGTGTGTGTGTGTGTGTGTGTGTGTGTGTGTGAGAGAGAGAGAGAGAGAGAGAGAGAGAAAGAGAGAGACAGAGAGAGAGAGAGTGAATGAATGAATGGTTT
>NC_134889.1:7994395-7996895 GCF_041734735.1 Babylonia areolata
TGAAGCAATATACTTGAACCAGGCTGTCCAGGCGAAACTAGGTCACCACTTCTCCTTAAACATACCCCCCCCCCCCCCCACACACACACACCCTCCAGACCAATCTTCCCACCAACTCACCCACCCACCCACCGGAATTCCCCACCACCACCCTCTCTCCCACCCTCCCTCTTCTCTTCTCTGGGCATTCAGAACCATAGCTCCAAAACTGTAAATGACCGGAATCCCGAATGGTACAATGCGTGTGTAAAGAAATTTTGCAGGCGAGCATAACTTCTGAACTTGAACAGAAGGGCGAATACAAAGTTCGTGTAGACCCCCCCCCCCCCCCCCCCACCAGACCCCCCCAAAAAAAAGAAAAAAGAAAAAAAAAGAAAAGAAAAAAAAAGGAACAGTTGGGGAAAGGGGGGGAAAAAAAAAAGAATGTGTTGGGATGTGTACATTGATAAAAAAAGGAAATGGTGGAAAACTAAAGTCTCAGTGGCATTGGTGTGTGTGTGTGTGTGTGTGTGTGTGTGTGTGTGTGTGTGTGTGTGTGTGTGTTTGTGTGTGTGTTTGTGTGCGTGCGTGTATACGTGTGTGTGTATGTGTGTGTGTGTGTGTGTGTGTGTGTGTGTGTGTGTGTGTGTGTGTGTGTGTGTGTGTGTGTGTGTGTGTGTGTGTGTGTGTGTGCGTCCGTGCGTGTATACGTGTGTGTGTATGTGTATGTGTGTTTTTGTGTGCGTGCATGTATACGTGTGTGTGTGTGTGTGTGTGTGTGTGTGTGTGTGTGTGTGTGTGTGTGTGTGTGTGTGTGTGTGTGTGTGTGTGTGTGTGTGAATAAATGTACGAGTGTGCACACGACCTGAATTCATAATTGCCTTCAAACCTAAAACTCGTGCGTTACAAAACGTGCGCACCATTCATCATTCTACCTTCTCTCTCTCTCTCTCTCTCTCTCTCTCTCTCTCTCTCTCTCTCTCTCTCTTTATGTCTGTCTGTCTGTATGTTTGTCTGACTGTCTCCCTCCCTCTTTCTCTCTCTCTCTCTCTCTCTGTCTCTTTGTCTTTCCTCTGTCTGTCTCTGTCTCTGTATGTCTGTCTGTTTGTCTGTCTCTCTCCCTTTATATCTCTCTCTCTGTCTATTTGTCTGTCCTCTGCCTGTCTGTCTGTCTGTCTGTCTGTCTCTTTATGTCTGTCTGTCTGTCTCTGTCCCTCTTTCTCTCCCTCCCTCCCTCTTTCTCTCTCTCTCTCTCTCTCTCTCTGTCTTTGCCCATTTGTCTTTCATCTGTCTGTCTGTCCCTCTCTCTTTTTTATGTATCTCTGTATGTCTGTCTGTTTGTCTGTCTGTCTCTCTCCCTTTATATATGTCTGTCCTCTGCCTGTCTGTCTGTCTGTCTGTCTTTGTCTCTCTCTCTCTGTGTGCAAAGCAAAGGCGCCAGACTCTGTGTGTGTGTGTGTGTGTGTGTGTGTGTGTGTGTGTGTGTGTGTGTGCGTACGCGTGCGTGTGTGTGTGTGTGTGTGTGAACGCTACTACCCCCAACGTAGCGTGCGAAGCATCTACCACCACCACGACGACGACGGGTTGACGGATATACCATCTGACAGCATCACACCTCGTCCTGTTGGCCCAGTCACCCCACCCCCGCTCCCCCCCCGCCCCAAATGACTCCCCCGCCCCCCCCCCCCCAACAATGCACCTACTTTCCTGTCCATTTCAATCCCATCTTCCCCCCCACTGTGCCTCCTCTTGTTCTGTTCTGTTCTGTTGGCTTCCCTCCCTCCCTTATTGTACTGTTCCCACCAATTGTTGCGTTTCCCAGTGTGTATCGCTTCGCAACCCTACTGTGCTGAGATGGAACATGCAACATACTGAGAGAGAGAGAGGGAGAGAGAGACAGAGAGAGAGAGAGAGAGAGAGAGAGAGAGAGAGAGAGAGTGAGAGTGTGTATGACAGAGACAGAGAGAGAGAGAGAGAGAGAGAGAGAGAGAGAGTGAGAGAGTGAGAGAAGAGAGTGTGAGTGTGTATGACAGAGACAGAGAGAGAGAGAGAGAGAGAGAGAGAGAGAGAGAGAGTGTGTGTATGACAGAGACAGAGAGAGAGAGAGAGAGAGTGTGTGTGTGTATGACAGAGACAGAGAGAGAGAGAGAGAGAGAGAGAGAGAGAGAGAGAGTGTGTGTGTGTATGACAGAGACACACAGAGAGAGAGAGAGTGTGTGTGTATGTGTGTGTGTGTGTGAGAGAGAGGGGGAGTGAGAGAGAGAGAGTGTGTGTGTGAGTGTGTGTGCGTGTGTGTGTGTATGTGTGTGTGTGTGTGTGTGTGTGTGTGTGTGTGTGTGTGTGTGTGTGTTTTTGATTGAGAGAGTGTGAGTGAGAGAGAGAGAGAGACAGAGACAGGGACAGAGAAACAGTAAGAGACAGAGAAAGACAGACAGAGAGAAACACAACGAGAGAGAAAGAGAGAGAGACAGAAAGAGACACAAAGAGAGAGAAAGAGAGCGAGACAGACAGACAGAGACAG
>NC_134889.1:8009395-8014395 GCF_041734735.1 Babylonia areolata
ACTGATGCTGTACTTGTGCAGGAAACAGGCGCGCACACACAGACACAGACACACACACGCGCGCGCGCACACACATGCACACACAAACACACACGCACACACACACACACACACAGACACACACACATACACACACACAGAGACTCTCTCTCTCTCTCACACACACACACACGTACACACTCATACACACACACACACACAAACACACACACACATACACACACACACACACACACACACACACACACACACACACACACACACACACACACACACACACACACACACACACACACACACACACACGTACACACAGAGTCTCTCTCTCTCTCTCTCTCTCTCTCTCTCTCTCACACACACACACACACACACACACACACACACAAAAGCAAGAGAAAAATGTAAAAATGAAAGAGAAATTAATAGAGAAAGACAAAGCATGAAAAAGAGTAGAACAAAGGAAAAGGTGATTTTGTATTTCTTTGTATTTGTATCTGCATTTTTCTTTTTATCACAACATATTTCTCTGTGTGAAATTCGGGTTGCTCTCCCCAAGGAGAGCGCTTCGCTACACTACAATGCCACCTTTTTTTCCCCCCTGCGTGCAGGTTTATTTGTTTTTCCCATCGAAGTGGAATTTTTTTTTTTTAATACAAAAATTTGCCAAGGACAACCCTTTTGTTGCCGTGGGTTTTTTTTTTTTTTTTTTTAAAGTGCTCTGAGTGCATGCTGTACACGAGACCTCGGTTTATCGTCTAATCCAAATGACTAGCGTCCAGACCACCACTCAAGGTTTAGTGGAGGGGGAGAAAATATCGGCGGCTGAGCCGTGATTCGAACCAGCACACTCAGATTCTTTCGCTTCCTACGCGGACGCGCTACCTCTAGGCCATCACTCAACTTAATGGGCAGTTAAAAATAAATAAAAATAAATAAATAAATAAATAAATAAATAAGCATAAGAGAGAGATTCTGAAGGTGCAGCAAATCTAGAAAGATAGAAAGAAAAGAAGATAAGTTAGAAAGACAGTGAGAGAGAGAGAAAGACATTTAGAAAGAAAGAAAATTAAAAAAAAGAAAGGAAAAAAGAAAGATAGTAAGAAAGAAAGAAAGAAAAGAAAAGAAAGAGTAAAAAAAAAGAAAGAAAAAATCTACACCGATAGTTAGAGAGAGAAAAAAAAGAAAGAAAGAACAAAAAAGAGAAACAAATAAAGAAAGATGGAAAGAAAGAAAGAAGGAAAGAAAGAAAGAAAGGAAAGAAGGAAAGAAAGAGAGAGAAAAAATAAATGAAAGAGAAAAAAAACAAAAAAAAACAACTACGATAGTTAGAGATATAGAAAGACAGAACGAATGAGATAAAGGAAAGAAAGAAAGCAAAGAATGAAGGAAAAAAAGAAAGAAAAAGGAAAGAAAGAAAGAAAGAGAAAGAAAGAAAGAAAGAAAGAGAGACAGAGAAAGAAGAAAGAAAAGAGAACAGGAGTGATTACAGAGAAAGTAAAAAAACAGAACGAAAAAGAGAAAGAAAGAAAGAAAAAGAGAAAGAAAGAAAGAAGAAAGAAAGGTGGAGAGAGAGAAAAAAGAAGAACAGCAATGAGAGAGAGACAACAATGATGAGAAGGAAAGAAAGAAAAAACGAAAGAGAGACAAAACGAGCGAACAAAAGAGAGAAAGAAAGAAAGGAAGAAAGAGAGAAAGAGAAAGGAATAAAGAAAGACATAAAGAGAGAAAGAAAGAAGGAACGAAAGAGGTAAAGAAAGAAAGAAAGAAAGACAGACAGACAGACAGAAAGAGAGAGAGAGAGACAGAAAGGAAGACAAAAAGAAAGAAAGACGGAAAGAGAGAAGGAATGAAACCAAGAAACAAAGAAAGAAAGAAAAAACAGAACGAACGAACTAAAGAAAAAAAAAAAGACAGACAGAACGAACGAACGAAAGAAAGAAAGAAAATAAAGAAAGAAAAGAGTTATGTAATAGCAATGAGCAATTACCTGTGTGTGTGGTATGGAATTCGATGTCACCGCGCATTGCAACTCAATTTGTATTGCCATGGCAACTGATCTAATGGCGAAACATAATCTTCTGTTTGAAGGAAAATGTTGTTCCCAGCCAAATAAGTTTCGTAAAAAAACAATTTCCAGTTAGAGTCTCTCTCTCTCTCTCTCTCTTTCTGTCTCTCCGTGTGTCCATTTCGACTCACACACACACACACACACACACACACACACACACACTCTCTCTCTCTCTCTCTCTCTCTCTCTCTCTCTCTCTCTCTCTCTCTCTGTGTCTGTCTTTCTGTCTCTCCGTGAATCCCGTCAGTCTCTCTCTCTCTCCCTCTCTCTCTCTTTCTGTCTTTCTGTCTCTCTGTGTGTCCAGTTAGACTCTCTCTCTCTCTCTCTCTCTCTCTCTCTCTCTCTCTCTCCCTCTCTCTCTCTCTGTCTTTCTGTCTCTCCGTGAATCCCGTCAGTCTCTCTCTCTCCCTCTCTCTCTCTCTTTATGTGTCTGTCTTTCTGTCTCTCTGTGTTTCCAGTTAGACTCTCTCTCTCTCTCCCTCTCTCTCTCTCTGTCTTTCTGTCTCTGTGTGTGTCCAGTTAGACTCTCTCTCTCTCTCTCTCTCTCTCTCTCTCTCTCTCTGTGTCTTTCTGTCTCTCCGTGAATCCCGTCAGTCTCTCTCTCTCCCTCTCTCTCTCTTTCTGTCTTTCTGTCTCTCTGTGTGTCCAGTTAGACTCCTCTCTCTCTCTCTCTCTCTCTCTCTCTCTCTCTCTCTCCCTCTCTCTCTGTCTGTCTTTCTGTCTCTGTGTGTGTCCAGTTAGACTCTCTCTCTCTCTGTCTTTCTGTCTCTCCGTGAATCCCGTCAGTCTCTCTCTCTCCCTCTCTCTTTATGTGTCTGTCTTTCTGTCTCTCTGTGTTTCCAGTTAGACTATCTCTCTCTCTCTCTCTCTCTCTCTCTCTCTCTCTCTCTCTCTCTCTCTGTGTCTGTCTGTCTGTCTGTCTTTCTGTCTCTGTGTGTGTCCAGTTAGACTCTCTCTCTCTGTCTCTCCGTGAATCACGTCAGTCTCTCTCTCTGTCTGTCTTTCTGTCTCTCTGTGTGTCCACTTAGACTCACTCTCTCTCTGTCTTTCTATCTCTGTGTGTGTTCGTATGCACGCACGCGCATAATATATAAGCAAGACGACCTACAAAACTCTTTGGTCATGCATCCAAACATGCATCTTTCGCGCGATCTATTTTTTTCCCCCCACTTTGTATCAGTTCCGTGTGCTGGTGTGCATTGCATGTGTATCACAGCATTAAATATTGGCGTTTTTCCCTTGTGCGTGCAAAACAGTCATCAAGAGAAGACGATTTGGGGGAAACAATATCTGACAGAATCAGGACTGTCTCTGTCTGTCTGTCTTGTCTGTCTGTCTGTCTGTCTCCTCTCTCTGTCTCTTTCTACCCCCCCCTCTCTCTCTCTCTCTCTCTCTCTCTCTCTCTCTCATTTTGAATCATTTTAATCAAACTCTTTCATCCCAACCAGTCAGGTTTTTAGAGCTAACCACTCATGTCACACAGCACTAACAAACCTAGTTGACCAATGGTTTACTAACATTGACAATAACGAAATCACTGGAGTTTTAGTTGTAGACTTTGTTAAGGCATTTGATGTAGTTGACCATTCACTCCTGTTAAAAAAAGTTAAAGCTTTATGGATTTTCTTTGAAAGCTTTGGAACTCCTATCATCATTTCTGTCCGAAAGAAAACAAATAGTATCAGTAGATAGGTCCCATTCCTCATTATCATCTATCAAAAATGGTGTATCTCAAGGTTCTGTTTTGGGGCCAATCCTATTCTGCATATACATAAATGACTTACCTCTGTACATCACATCATTATCTGAGATGCTTACCGATGACACCACTATTCATACTAACCACACTAAAATTGGATAAAGTAATTTCATCTTTACAAGATGGTATTGGCCAACTGCTTAAATGGTCTGAGTTAAATCATATGAGTATCCACCCGAAAAAAACTAAATATATACTCATCACCACTAGACAAAAGCGCCAGAATTTCTCTTCAATCTCCCCCCCTCCCCCCCCCGCCCCGCCCCACACACACATATACACACCCACCCACCCACATCTCTTTATGTAGCCAATCATGATATTGAAGAAGTGGATCGTCATTGGTGTTAGAACAGATAATAACCTTTCTTGGTCTGATCATATAATGACGTTGTACAAAACTATAATCCCTAAAAATGCACCAACTATCTAAAGTAAAACATTTCTTAAACTTACATTGTAGAAAATTATTCTTCTGTGCTTACATTGATTCGCATATCAATTACGCATCAACTGTTTGGGTTTCAGCTAGTGACAATGTTCTTAAACCACTACTGAGTCTACATAGGAGAGCCATAAAATTAATTCTTCTTATCATTATCAGTAACTGATTACACAAACTTAAATATCCTTCCACTGAAGTCGAAACTCATATACAACAAGGATCTTTTTATGTTTAATAAAATTTTGTTTGATACTGCTCCTCCTTCTTTAAGAAGTAGATTTGTAACCATCCCTGTCCATTGTCTACCCAAGATTATGGTGCCACTCCCAAGAGTCGACATCTTCAAGTCTAGTCTGATTTAGTCTGGAGGTTGCTTATGGAATGGAATGTTATCTACTATCAATATTCATGAAATAAAAAAAAATGTACATACATTCAAGAAAGTTACTCGTGAGTATCTCATGAAGAAGTTAAAAACAATGTAACGCATAGTAATCCATTCAATGTATTGTTTATGATGTGATTAACAGTTATAAGATATACCTCTCTCCTTCTCCAATATTACCCACATTTTCTTTCATGAATCTTATACTTGTGTGTACATTACTTATTGTCGTTCTTGCCATTTTCTTTGATATGTACTGTAAATTTAACTTTGTAATGTAACTTTTTGACACCCCCCAACCCCCCCCCCCCCGCCCCCATCCCCCGTCACCTTCTCTCTCCTC
>NC_134889.1:8016895-8021895 GCF_041734735.1 Babylonia areolata
GAACAAGGGGAGTGCGGGGGAGCGGGGGTGGGGGTGGGGATGGGAAACGAGAGAGAGAGAAAAAAAGGAGTCAAGTACTCTATCATTATTGTGGATTTGCTGCTGTGTATAAGTTTATGATCCCCCCCCCTCCTCCCCCCTACCCCCCCCCCCCCACACACACACACACACACTCTCCTTCTCTGTGTCTGCGTTTTACACAGACGAATATCTCTTGTGGCATTTCTCACTCGTTGTAGGAAATTACTTTAAAAAAAAAAAAAAAAAAAAACCCCACAAGTTTCAGTTTCACTTTCTCAAGGAGGCGTCACTGCGTTCGGACAAATCCATACACGCTACACCACATCTGTTGAGCAGATGCCTGACCAGCAGCATAACCCAACGCGCTTAGTCAGGCCTTGAGTGCATGCTTACATATTTGTGTACCTATGAATGTGGATTTCATTTTACGTAATTTCGCCAGAGGACAACACTCTCGTTGCCATGGGTTCTTTTTCAGTGCGCCAAGTGCGTGCTGCACACGGGACCTCGGTTTATCGTCTCATCCGAAAGACTAGACGCTCAGTTTGATTTTCCAGTCAAACTTAGGAGAAAGGGCGAGAGCGGGATTCGAACCCACACCCTCACGGACTCTCTGTATTGGCAGCTGAGCGTCTTAACCATTCTGCCACCTTCCTCCCCCACAAACAAGCATGTAAACGACCTTCAAATATAAACAACTAGGTTACAATGATAAATAAGCCCGTAAATCAAGGAAAGTTTAGAACATAGATGAATAGTTAAACGATCAAATACATAAACAATGGCAACAACAACAACAATAACAACAACAACCGCAATAATAACAAGAACAATGATACTACTACTGCTACTACTACTACCACCACAATCACCACCACTGCTGCTACTACTACTACTACTACTACTACTACTACTACTACTACTACTACTACTACTACTACTACTACTACTACTACTAATGAATGAATGAATAAAATTAATGAATAAATTAAGACTCTTTATCCTATACCAGAAGGGACAGGGAGTCTTCATTCATTCATTCACGAATCAATAGACAAAGAAATAAACAAACACTGATAGTAATACAATTCAGTTCGGTGCAGTGCAAGGCAACACAATAAACTGTCAGTTTCAGTTTCAGTTTCTCAAGGAGGCGTTCACCGCGTTCGGACAAACCCATATACGTGCAATGCAATGCAAAACAATACAAAACAATACAATACAGTACACTACAGCACAATACAATACAATGTAATGCTATTACAGTACACTACAATAAATGCGATGCCATGCAATACACTACAATTCATTCCAATATAATACAATGTAATGCTATACAATACAATACAATATAATACAATACGATGCAATGCAATACACTACACCACAATACAACACAACACAAGACAAGACAAGACAAGACAAGACAAGACAAGACAAGACAATGTAAGGAGTCAAGGGCCGAACCACTTGACTGAGGGGGGGCTTCTTCTCTGAAGACCTTGTACTGTCCAGCTCTCCCAAGAAGAGTTTCTTATCACTTCTCACCAATACAATGTAATGCAATACAATGCAATACAATGCGATGCTATGCAATGCACTGCAATGCAATACACTACACTGCAATACAATGTAATGCTATACACTACAATACAATGTAATGCTATACAATACAATACAATGCGATACTATGCGATGCAATGCAATACAGTACAATACAATACAATACAATGTAATGCTATACTATGCAATACAATACAATACAATGCGATGCATGCAATACAGTACAGTACAGTACAGTACAATACAATGCAATGCAATGCAATACACTACACTACACTACACTGCACTGCACTACACTACATTACACTACACTACACTACACTACACTACACTACAATACAATACAATACAATACAATACAATACAATTCGAAAGGTACACTAACGAGACAGAACAAGTTCCCCTCTTGCCCATCAAAGTTTGCTCAAAAAACCTTTTCAAATCAAAACATCCCCTGTTTTGTATTAATCCAAACTCATGCCTTTCCGTCTCTACCTCTTCCCCCTTTTTTTCCCCCCTCTGCTGCTTAAAAAAAATAGAGTTATATACCCCAATGTTTATTATTGTGCAAAGCCATAATGGAAAAACAAAACAAAACGTGGGCTCAAAGACCATAACTTGATGGAAATACAGAACTGAGGGAGAAGAGCTGTCTTGTGTGCGACAGAGGACAAATAAAAAGGGAAGCAAGAAATAGGATTTAAAGAGAGAGAGAGAGAGAGAGAGAGAGAGAGAGAGAGAGAGAGAGAGAGAGAGAGAGAGAGAGAGAGAGAAGAAGAAGAAGAAGAAGAAGAAGAAGAAGAAGAAGAAGAAGAAGAAATATGAACAAAAAGATAAATGAATGAAGACAAACGAACAGAAAGGGAGGGAGGAAGGAAAGAAAAAAAAGAGAGAGAAATAAACTGTAGATAAAAAAAAGAAAAAAGATAAAGAAACAGGAGAAAATCAGAAGTTTATGAGAAGGGTTGAAACCTGTTTCGTGCACACAAAAAAAAAAAAAAAAAAAAATGAAAAAGATGAACGAGAAAGAAAGAAAACAACAACAACGAAAAAAGAAATAGATACTAATAAACTGGAAACAAAACAAAAAAAATGATCGAAAGAACGTATCTAAGAACGAATGAAGGGTGAAGGAAAAGAAAAAAAAAAGACAGCAGTAAAAAAGACAAAAAAAAAAAAAGAAAAAAAGAAGAAGACACACTTGTAAACTGTCGATGAAAAGAGACAGAGAGAGAAAAACAACAACAACAACAACAACAACAACAAAAGCACACACACACACACACACACACACACACACACACACACACACACACACACACACACACACACACACACACAAAACCAAAAAAACGATAACAAACCAAATCAAATCATGTTCTTTATAACCCAACCGACCACTAAGGCAATATCAGGGCTGAAAAAAAAGAGAAAAAAAAGAGAGTACGACATAAAAAAAATAAGAACAGTCACAAAAGTAAAGAAACAAAGAAAAAACAGAAGGGAGAGAAAGATAGGATGAAATCTACAGACACAGACCGCATTGGGAAGAAAGCATCAGTTTCACTTTCACTTTCACTTTCAGGAAGGCGTCAAAACGTGGCGACTAGTGATCAATATGCGTCACACCACATCTGCTGGTGAGCACCTGATCAAAATGCGTGCGTCACACCGCAACTGCTGTTGAGTACCTGATCAATGTGCGTCACACCGCATCTGCTGTTGAGCACCTGATCAATATGCGTGTGTCACACCGCATCTGCTGTTGAGTACCTGATCAATGTGCGTCACACCGCATCTGCTGTTGAGCACCTGATCAATATGAGTGTGTCACACCACATCTGCTGTTGAGCACCTGATCAATGTGCGTCACACCACGCCACATCTGCTGTTGAGCACCTGATCAATGTGCGTCACACCACGCCACATCTGCTGTTGAGCACCTGATCAATATGCACGCGTAACACAGCATCTGCTTTTGAGCAGCTCATCAATATGTGTGCGTCACATCGCATCTGCTGTTGAATACCTGATCAATATGCGTCACACCACATCTGATGTTGAGCACCTGATCAATATGTGTGCGTCACACCGCATCTGCTGTTGAGCACCTGATCAAGATACGTGCGTCACACCGCATCTGCTGTTGAGCCCTTGATCAATATGCGTCACACCACATATGTTGTTGAGCATCTGATCAATACGTGTGCGTCACACCGCATCTGCTGTTGAGCACCTGATCAATATGCGTCACACCACATCTGCTGTTGAGCACCTGATCAATATGCGTGCGTCACACCACATCTGCTGTTGAGCACCTGATCAATATACGTGCGTCACACCACATCTGCTGCTGAGCACCTGATCAATATGCGTCACACCACATCTGCTGTTGAGCACCTGATCAATGTGCGTCACACCATATCTGCTGTTGAGCACCTGATCAATATGCGTCACACCACGCCACATTGCTGTTGAGCGCCTGGTCAATATGCGTCACACCACGCCACATCTGCTGATGAGCACCTGATCAATATGCGTCACACCACGCCACATCTGCTGATGAGCACCTGATCAATATGCGTCACACCACGACTGCTTTTGAGCAGCTGATCAAAACAAAACAAAAAACAAAAACAAAAAAAAAAAAAAAAAAAAGAAAGAAAATGTCTTGAGCATTGTCGCTTTATTTGTCTACAAATTATTGAGGCTACTGTATGCAAGTACAACTGAACCTTTTGGACGTATTCGTGTGTTTCATTTGCACACAATTTGGTTACACTTGTTTGGAATCTATGCTGGTATAATAATTAGTAATTACTATCCGTTTAACGATGATCTAATACCACCATCAGAGAGGGGCCATGGCCTGTGCTGAATCAAATATTCGCATTCGCATAAACCTGTCGAGATGAAAATGGAAAGACAGACAGACAGAAAGAAAGAAAGAAAGAGAAAAAAAAGAAAAAATGAAAGAAAGGAAAAGAAAGAAAGAGAGAGAAAGAAAGAATGAAAGAAAGAACAGAAAAGAAAGAAAGAAAGAGAAAAAAAGAAAGAATGAAAGAAAGGAAAAGTAAGAAAGAGAAAGAAAGAAAGAAAGAAAGAAAGAAAGAAAGAAAGAAAGAAAGAAAGAAAGAAAGAAAGAAAGAAAGAAAAAGAAAAAAAATGTAAAGGAAAAAGAAACGAAAGAAAGAAAGGATTTGATAATAGCTCTGTGCTAACCGCATGCTTATTCGCACACGTAAATCAATTTGTGCTGAAATGGAAACTGACATGCAACTGCTAAAACATGATATTGTGTTTGGGATGGCAGTTTCTTTTTCCGAGCCAAACAGGCTTAGAACATATAATTCATCAGTTTGTCAGCATCCACCCTCTTCTTCCCACCCTCATTATCTCCTCTCCAACCATTCCAT
>NC_134889.1:8029395-8031895 GCF_041734735.1 Babylonia areolata
CGCTGGATCTTGTGCAGAGACAAATCAAAGCGCTTTCGCACCAGTCATTCACACGCATGCATAACTCTAAAACTGTATAAACTAAAGACAAGGAAGGGCAGGCAAGGGAGGCTGTTTTGGGAAGAGGTGGGTTTTAAGGCCAGACTTGAAAGAGACTTGTGGAGACTTGACGAAGAGAAAGAGGACGTTCATTCCAATCGCAGGCTCCAAAAACAGAGAAAGAACGGCTGCCAACAGTCGAGTGTTTGAATCTGGGTATGCGTAAACAGAGTGGATGCGAAGCCGATCGAAGTGAGCGAGATGGAGTGCAGAGGTGAAGGCAGCCGCAGAGATAGGAAGGGGCAGTTTTGTGAATGCATCTATAACATAGAGTGCTGATCTTGTACTTTATTCGGTGTGAGACAGGGAGCCAGTGGAGATGTTGCAAAAGAGGAGTGATGTGCTCAGATATTTTCTTTCTGTTGTGCTTCAAAGAATCAAGGCAGGTAACCAGTATCAGTAAGCATTCACGTGATATTTTCCATGCACTAGCAATGCAACTACCTCGATCACCTTAGCACTCACGTGAGATGGTTCATGCACTGGCAATGCAACTACCTCGATCACCTTAGCACTCATGTGAGATGGTTCATGCACTGACAATCCAACTCCATCGATCACCTTCGTTCTCACGTGAGATGTTCCATGCACTGGCAATGCAACTCCCTCGATCATCTTAGCACTCACGTGAGATGGTTCATGCACTGGCAATGCTACTCCCTCGATCACCTTAGCACTCACGTGAGATGGTTCATGCACTGGCAATGCAACTACCTCGATCACCTTAGCACTCATGTGAGATGGTTCATGCACTGCCAATGCAACTCCCTCGATCACCTTAGCCCTCACGTGAGATGGTTCATGCACTGGCAATGCAACTCCCTCGATCATCTTAGCACTCACGTGAGATGGTTCATGCACTGGCAATGCAACTCCCTCGATCATCTTAGCACTCACGTGAGATGGTTCATGCACTGCCAATGCAACTCCCTCGATCACCTTAGCCCTCACGTGAGGTGTTCCATGCACTGGCAATGCAACTACCATCGATCACCTTAGCACTCACGTCAGATGTTTCATGCACTGACAATGCAACTACCTCGATCACCTTAGCATTCACGTGAGATGGTTCATGCACTGACAATTCAACTACCTCGATCACCTTAGCACTCACGTGAGATGGTTCATGCACTGCCAATGCAACTACCTCGATCACCTTAGCACTCACGTGAGATGGTTCATGCACTGCCAATGCAACTACCTCGATCACCTTAGCACTCACGTGAGATGTTTCATGCACTGCCAATGCAACTCCCTCGATCACCTCAGCACTCACGTCAGATGTTTCATGCAGTGGCAATGCAACTACCTCGATCACCTTAGCACTCACGTCAGATGTTTCATGCAGTGGCAATGCAACTACCTCGATCACCTTAGCACTCACGTCAGATGTTTCATGCAGTGGCAATGCAACTACCTCGATCACCTTAGCTCTAACACGTACAAACAGGCCTACGAAATGCGCTCCAGAGGAAATGAAAACACGAAATTGAAACTGGGGTACACCTGGGAATGTGAGAGTTAAACTAATAGAAAACTGTTTTGTTGCAGTTTTGGGTAACTTATCAGAAAAAAAAATATTGAGAAAAATGGAACTTTGGAAGTGGGCACCTTGACTGCTGCTGTGGTAGAGAGAGAGAGAGAGAGAGAGAGAGAGAGAGAGAGAGAGAGAGAGAGAGAGAGAGAGAGAGAGAGAGTGAGTGTGTGTGTGTGTGTGTGTGTGTGTGTGTGTGTGTGCGTGCGTGTGCGTGTGTTTGTGTGTGTGTGTGTGTGTGTGTGTGTGTGTGTGTGTGTGTGTGTGTTGATGTGTGTGAAACTAGCACCGCTGCCTTGAGGGGTAACTTTCACAGTTTCCATGTCAGAACGATAGTCTTCGGTTTTTTTGTTGGTTTTTTTTGTTTGTTTGTTTTTTTATCATGGGCTTCTTTGTGTTGCGATTCCATTGCTTCTTTACAGAAAAAAAAAGTCACACCACTTTACAAGAATAGATATTATTACCAGTCACAGTCGGTGGAGAGCCCATCAGGGAGGTGGAGTCTTTCGTCAACTTGGGAAGCGTGGTTGACCGACAGGGAGTGCGCGGAACGAGACGTCACAGCCAGAATCGGCAAGGCAAGAACAGCTTTCATCATGCTCAAGAACATCTGGGCATCTGGAGCAATCAGTATGAAAACCAAACTCCGCATCTTCAACTCCAGTGTGAAGTCAATTCTGTTCTACGGATGCGAGACATGGCGGACAACACAGACGATGCAGCAGAAGATTCAGACATTCTTCAACACCTGTCTGAGGCGCATCTACAAAATCCGATGACAGGAGAAGATCCGAAACGAAGATCTGTGGGAGCGAGCGGGACAGGAACCAGTGGCCAAGCATATATTGCGGAGGAAGTGGGGCTGGA
>NC_134889.1:8039395-8044395 GCF_041734735.1 Babylonia areolata
ATATACAACATTTTGGCGCTTAACCCCCCCAAAAAAACCCCCAAAGAGTATGGTTCTCGCATCAAGACAAAAGCATAAAAAAAATCCCCTTGTCCTCACTTTGAATGTCAATGACAACTCCATTGAACAAGTCCACGAGCGCCGTGTCTTGTGTAGTCATAACAGATGATGAACTGAAATGGCAATCACACAATTACTGTCTGCAAAAGGTTGGCACGCAGTCTTTAATTTTTTTTACTTTATCAGCTCAAACCTTTCATAGACAGTGATGCTCGCAAAATGTTCTTCCACGCTCACTGTCTTTCTCACATCAATTACGCATCTGTAGTCTGGAGCTGTGCTGCAGATGTTCATCTGAAGAAGCTAAGTTCCTTTCACAAGAAAGCAGCCAAAATAATTTTACCAGATCCTTCAGTGTCAACTTTTGAAACAACAAGCCAGATTAAACATCCTTCCATTGCAAAAAACAGTTAGTATTCAACAAACCGTTAGTTGTGTACAAATTGCACAATAACTTGGCACCAGAGTATCTAAATTTGCTTACCCGAGCCTCATGCGGCTCGAACAAATACATTTTACCACGCACCCGCATTGATGGGTTCAAAACAAGTTTTGCATTTTGAGGTGCATCCCTATGGAACTCACACCCTGTACACACACAAACGAGCAGTTCTCTACCTACTTTACACGTCAGCTCTCCACAAATATCTTCAATCCTTCCAGCCATAAATTACTGAGATATAGAAGCGACCGTTGGCAGTAACAATGAGGGTATTTATACTTACTGGGTCCGTTGTTATTGTTTCTCCTTGTTCTTGTTTTGCTCTTGTTCTTATTCTGTCCTATTTTCACTTTGTTTTGTTTGCTTGTTTGCATTCCCCCCCCCCCTTTTTTTTTCTAACTTGTGTGCATGCATGGATATATTCATTTCATTCTGTCATGGTGGTGACAATAGCTGTTGTATCATAGTGGTGATCGTAGTAGCTCACTCATTCATCATGGCCTGGCTTCGCTAACGAAGATCTAGGAAGGGCGTTGTCCACGTCTGATGCAGGCACGCTCATGGCTGACAAGGCCAATGCGGGAAAAGCAGAGTCGGCCGCAGCGGTTGCAAGGGAAAGTCTGGTCTGGGTTCGCGGCTGCAGCGTCGCGGTTCTTCCTCCTTCTGCGTTTGTCCTCAAGGCTGGCCCTGCGGTTGTTTTCGAAGGAGACGACAGCTTGGTGGATGGTGCGTCGCCAGGTCTCTCGATCAGCGGCTACTGCGGACCACTGGCGATGGTCAATGTGACAGGCACCGAGAGCTTTCTTCAAGGAGTCTTTGTATCTCTTCTTGGGTGCTCCTCTGTCACGGTGGCCAGTGGACAGTTCGCCATACAGCGCGATCTTGGGCAGGCGGTGGTCCTCCATCCTGGACACGTGCCCTGCCCAACGTAGCTGGGTCTTTAGCAGCACTGCCTCGATGCTGATAGTCTTTGCCTGCTCCAGGACCTCGACATTTGTGATGTAGTCACTCCAGTAGATGCTGAGGATGGTGCGAAGGCAGCGCTGGTGGAAGCGATCAAGCAGTCGTATGTGGTGCCTGTTGACCCGTTTCCTCTACACCGTGGCATCTCGTCATGTATCTTAATGAACTCTTTTCTCTTCTTCTCAGTGTTCTTCTGCTCTCCCCTCTCTCTTGTATTATCTAATGACCTGCTCTATTTCTCTCTCTTCTCTTCTCGCATCTGCTCCTCTCTTCGATCTCCTTTCGATCTTGCCTCTCGTGTGTGTCTTTTCTGTCTGTCCTGTCTCTGTCTGTTGTCCCTCTGTCTCTTCTGTCTCACTGATTTTTTTTTTCTTTTACGACTATCAGGCTGCCACATTCATTCCGGGAGCGCTGGAATGCACAACAACACACGCTATCACAACACACAGCACACAGACCCCCAGCACCCCGACACAGACCCTTGATAAAACCCTCAAGCCTCATACGCTAGCACAGCACACACGCACGCACACACACACACACCCCACACTACACTGCATTACACCACACACTCATCAAGCACACACACCCACACACAGCACACACAGCCCACATCACTCAACTTGCATACAAACACCCAAGCACGTCCCACACACTCACACACACACTTACACACACTACAAAGAACAAAAAACGAACAACACAGACACAACACTTGCATCTGCACACACAACACTCTTCCACATGACAGCACCACCACACAACATCCACATTGCTACAGCCATCACAACACTGATCCACACACCATCCACACAACAAACATCGACACACGCGCGCGCGCAAATTTAACAAACACACAGACACACAGATATCAACTCCACACACACCCCACTCGCCCACGCCGCGCACACACCTTCACATCACACACACACACACACGCACGCACGCTCACGAACACGCCATACACACACACACACGAGCGCGCGCGCGCGCGCGGGCTCCCGCACACACAGACACAGACACAGGCACACACACACACACACACACACACACACACACACACACGCACGCTCACGAACACGCATACACACACACACACGCGCGCGCGGGGCTCCCGCACACAACACACACACACACACACACACACACACACACACACACACACACACCGAATTCTTTCAAGTCTCCTTCTTCCTGTTTCAACTGTCAGTCAGGAAAGCAGACATCTGACATTTAGTAAAAATGATGTGTATGTGTGTGTGTGTGTGTGTGTGTGTGTGTGTGTGTGTGTGTGTGTGTGTGTGTGTGTGTGTGTGTGTGTGTGTGTGATATATAGCACTTTGTACATGTGATATATAACACTTAGTACAACACGTTGTACAGGTGATATATAACACGTCGTACAGGTGATATATAACATTTACGACAGGTGATGTATAACACAGTACAGGTGATACATAACAGTTAGTACAGGTGACATATAACACACAGGTGATATACAACATTTTGGCGCTTAACCCCCCAAAAAAAACCCCAAAGAGTATGGTTCTCGCATCAAGACAAAAGCATAAAAAAAATCCCCTTGTCCTCACTTTGAATGTCAATGACAACTCCATTGAACAAGTCCACGAGCGTCGTGTCTTGTGTAGTCATAACAGATGATGAACTGAAATGGCAATCACACAATTACTGTCTGCAAAAGGTTGGCACGCAGTCTTTATTTATTTTTTTTTTTTACTTTATCAGCTCAAACCTTTCATAGACAGTGATGCTCGCAAAATGTTCTTCCACGCTCACTGTCTTTCTCACATCAATTACGCATCTGTAGTCTGGAGCTGTGCTGCAGATGTTCATCTGAAGAAGCTAAGTTCCCTTCACAAGAGAGCAACCAAAATAATTCTACCAGATCCTTCATTGTCAACTTTTTTTTTGAAACAACAAGCCAGATTAAACATCCTTCCATTGCAAAAAACAGTTAGTATTCAACAAACCGTTAGTTGTGTACAAATTGCACAATAACTTGGCACCACAATATCTACATTCGCTTACCCGAGCCTCATGCCGATACGGCTCGAACAAATACATTTTACCACGCACCCGCATTGATATGTTCAAAACAAGTTTTTCATTTTGATGTGCATCCCTATGGAACTCACACCCTGTACACACACAAACGAGCAGTTCTCTACCTACTTTACACGTCAGCTCTCCACAAATATCTTCGATCCTTCCAGCCATAAATTACTGAGATATAGAAGCGACCGTTGGCAGTAACAATGAGGGTATTTATACTTACTGGGTCCGTTGTTATTGTTTCTCCTTGTTCTTGTTTTGCTCTTGTTCTTATTCTGTCCTATTTTCACTTTGTTTTGTTTGCTTGTTTGCATTCCCCCCCCCCCCTTTTTTTTTCTAACTTGTGTGCATGCATGGATATATTCATTTCATTCTGTCATGGTGGTGACAATAGCTGTTGTATCATAGTGGTGATCGTAGTAGCACTTTTAGTATTAATTACAACTGTCTACGTGGATTTGATGATAACAACAATGTGGCTTTAGTTATACGGTTGTCGATACTGATGACATATTTCGCTTCCCCCCCCCCCCTCTCTCTCTCTCTCTCTCTCTTATCCATCTGTCAATATCTCAGTGTGTGTGTGTGTGTGTGTGTGTGTGTGTGTGTGTGTGTGTGTGTGTGTGTGTGTGTGTGTGTGTGTGCTTTTTCATATTCCTTCTGCAGAACTTCTATTTTTGGATGTTTTTTTCCCTCCCCTTTCCATTAAATATATGTGTGTGTTATTGTAACCGATGTAGATTAGCAAGGACAGATTGGAAGACTGGACAATGCCAAAAATCTTAATCCTTAATTAAAAAAAAAACTTTTCGAGTTCTGAGTTCTCTCTCTCTCTCTCTCTCTCTCTCTCTCTCTCTCTTGCCAATATGTTAGTTTGATTGATATTTGGACGTTAATATGCATTGCAATGTGATGTTTCTCTCTCTCTCTCTCTCTCTCTCTCTCTCTCTCTCTCTCTCTCTCTCTCTGTGTGTTGGGAGAGGGGGGTGGGAGCTGGGGGGTACATTGGACAAAATCGATGAGTTACAGACGACCAGTAATGGCTTAGCTTGCATGCACACGGCCTAAAAGACCTTTCATCCCGCAAGGGAAAAAAAAATCCATCCCAGATTGTGTCTTTAAAATGATAATACAAGAAGAAGAAGAAGAAGAAGAAGAAGAAGAAGGGGAGGAGAAGAAAAAGAAGAAGAAGGAAAAAAGAAGAAACAGGAGGAAGAAGAAGAACAAGAAGAAGAAGAAGTAGGAAAAAATAGAAGATGAAGAAACAAGAAAGAAGAAAAAGAAGAAACAAAAGCACCTCTCTTTTCCACGAGAGGTCAGTGGGTAAGGGCAGTAACCCCATAAAAAATGGCGACGCACAACAAACTTCATTTCCGAGCTCCGCTGTGGAAAACCTGGTCATAAGGAAACTATATTTTGATAATTTGTTTGTGTTGAGGATTTATGGTGGGTTTTGTTGTTG
>NC_134889.1:8051895-8054395 GCF_041734735.1 Babylonia areolata
ATGGTTATGGGGGAAACAGTATCTTTATTGAGAGAAAATAACATGTTTATGGGGAGAAAATAACATGGTTATGGGGAAAAATAAACATGGTTATGGGGGAAACGGTATCTTTATTGAGAGAAAATAACATGTTTATGGGGAGAAAATAACATGGTTATGGGGGAAAACAGTATGTTTATTGGGAGAAAATAGCATGTTTATGTGGAGAAAATAACATGGTTATGGGGGGTAGGGGTGGTGGTGGAACACAGTATCTTTATTGAGAGAAAATAACATGTTTATGGGGAGAAAACAACATGGTTATGGGGGAAACAGTATCTTTACTGAGAGAAAATAACATGTTTATGGGGAGAAATAAACATGGTTATGGGGGAAAACAGTATGTTTATTGGGAGAAAATAGCATGTTTATGTGGAGAAAATAACATGCTTATGGGGAAAAATAAACATGGTTATGGGGGAAACAGTATCTTTACTGAGAGAAAATAACATGTTTATGGGGGAGAAATAAACATGGTTATGTGGGAAACAGTATCTTTATTGAGAGAAAATAACATGTTTATGGGGGAGAAATAAACATGGTTATGGGGGAAACAGTATCTTTATTGAGAGAAAATAACATGTTTATGGGGAGAAACCAACATGGTTATGTGGGAAACAGTATCTTTATTGAGAGAAAATAACATGTTTATGGGGAGAAAACAACATGGTTATGGGGGAAACAGTATCTTTACTGAGAGAAAATAACATGTTTATGGGGGAGAAATAAACATGGTTATGTGGGAAACAGTATCTTTATTGAGAGAAAATAACATGTTTATGGGGGAGAAATAAACATGGTTATGTGGGAAACAGCATCTTTATTGAGAGAAAATAACATGTTTATGGGGGAGAAATAAACATGGTTATGTGGGAAACAGCATCTTTATTGAGAGAAAATAACATGTTTATGGGGGAGAAATAAACATGGTTATGGGGGAAACAGCATCTTTATTGAGAGAAAATAACATGTTTATGGGGGAGAAATAAACATGGTTATGGGGGGAACAGTATCTTTATTGAGAGAAAATAACATGTTTATGGGGGAGAAACCAACATGGTTATGGGGGAAACAGCATCTTTATTGAGAGAAAATAACATGTTTATGGGGAGAAAATAACATGGTTATGGGGGAAAACAGTATGTTTATTGGGAGAAAATAGCATGTTTATGTGGAGAAAATAACATGTTTATGGGGGAAAACAGTATGTTTATTGGGAGAAAATAGCATGTTTATGTGGAGAAAATAACATGGTTATGGGGGGTAGGGGTGGTGGTGGAACACAGTATCTTTATTGAGAGAAAATAACATGTTTATGGGGGAGAAATAAACATGGTTATGGGGGAAACAGTATCTTTATTGACAGTAAATAACATGTTTATAGGGAGAAATCAGGAAGGTTATTGGGGAAAACAGTATGTTAATTGGGAGAAAATAACATGTTTATGTGGAGAAATCAACATGATTGTGGTGATGACACGATGGGATTGCTTTTATTTTTTTTCCCCTGTCTTTTTGTTTCTTTTCGCTTATTTTTCCGGAATCAGTTTAGATAGGAGCGGGCCAAAGTATTAACAGAGGAGGGCGAGCAAAAAGAAGAAGAAACAGTGGCTGAAATTGTGTACATATCTGCGTGGATTTCTCCCATAGAATTTTGTCAGAGGACAACACTCTCGTTGCCATGGGTTCTTTTTTCAGCGCGCCAAGTGTGTGCTGCACGCAGGACCTCGGTTTATCGTCTCAAGCGAATGACTAGACCGCTCAGTTTGATTTTCCAGTCAAACTTGGGAGAAAAGGCGTGAGCGGGATTCGAACCCAGACCCTCACGGACTCTCTGTATTGGCAAGACAAGCACCTTAACCATTGTTCCACCTTCCTCCCTTAATCAAGCATAAAGAATGATAACCCACCAACCCCACACCATGTGAATTAACGTCCCGGGCCTAAAGAAAACAAGAGAGGCAAGGCCTTCAAGACTCACTTGTGATACACTTTAAAAAAATCCAAGCTTTTTATGTATTGTGTATAATTTCAAAATGTAATGTTTAAGATAAGAAAGATCAGTTTAAAGCGAATTAAGTCCCCTAGCATTAATTACAGAGTAATTTCCCTTTTTTGCTATCTGCACCAAAACGTTTGCAAAATAAATAAAACTTCCATGCTTAGCAAAAGAAGTTCCTGTTTGAACAAAAAATGATTATAATGACTGCTCTTGTTGTTGGGTCAGAATATCAGATCAAAGCGCCAAGTTTAGAGAATACAAAAAAAAATAAATATAACAGTAAATGCAGTTTGCATATAATTAGGCTTCATTTTTATTTTTTTTTGCCCATCCCAGAGGTGCAATATTGTTTTAAACAAGATGACTGGAAAGAACTGAATTTTTCCTATTTTTATACCTAATTTGGTGTCAACTGACAAAGTATTTGCAGAGAAAATGTCAATGTTAAAGTTTACTACG
>NC_134889.1:8059395-8081895 GCF_041734735.1 Babylonia areolata
TACTTTCAAGAAAATACGTCAAATCAGTGAAAAAAACCTTCGGTGGTTTCAAATTAGAATTATACATAGAATATTAGCAACTAATACTGTGTCGAAACATATGGGCATAGTTAGTTAAGATGGTTGTAATTTTTATTAAAAAAAAGATCGCGAAAATATATGTACCATATATTCTGGGAATGCGAATTTACACATGTATTTTGGAATACGCTTGGAAAGACATATCAATGATAATTCTGAAAATACAAAATGTGTGCATGTATGCGGGTTTATATATATTTGTATGGATATCAAATGATATACTCAGTATAAGGAAATAGTGGTGTTAAAAAAACAACAACAAAAAACATAGCTACATCTCTTGAAAAAAAAAAACGGCGGAAGTTTTTCCCGATCTTCCAAGTCAACGTATGTGCAGACCTGCTAGTGCCTGGGCACACCCCTATGCGTGTATACACACGCAGAAGATCAAATACGCACGTTAAAGATCTTGTCATTTATGTCAGCGTTAGGTGGGTTATGGAAACAAGAACGTAGCCAGCATGCACGCACACCACCGAAGACAGAGTATGGCTGCCTGCATGGCGGGATGAATGAAATAAACGGTTACACATCTAAAATGTTTGTGTAAGTGTGATTGTGGCCATGACTAAGACCTGATTAAACGACACAGGAAACGAATGATAAGCGTCGAATGTGTGTGCAGCTGGCTCTGGTGTGTGTGTGTGTGTGTGTGTGTGTGTGTGTGTGTGTGTGTGTGTGTGTGTGTGTGTGTGTGTGTGTGTGTCTGCGTGTGTGTGTGTGTGTGTGTGTGTGTGTGTGTGTGTGTGTGTGTGTGTGTGTGTTAGCGCGCCCGCGTGAGCACGTTTGTGTGTACTGTATGTGCGAATGCGTGATTGTGTATGTGACTCTGCGTGTGTGTGTGTGTGTGTGTGTGTGTGTGTGTGTGTGTGTGTGTGTGTGTGATCTCGATTTGATTAAGAATGTCCCGGAGGTGAATGAACATATTGTATGTTATTTCCCATAAATATGTTGTGTATCACACTTGGAGATCAAACAAATTTGACTATGTGATATTAGTTTGGCCAATATACCACGCCATAAACTAACACCGTCCAGCGAGACTGAATTTCAGAAACACCAGCGAACCTGGTAACCCTATTTTATACTTCCCGAGTGGAGTGATGGCCTAGAGGTAACGCGTCCGCCTAGGAAGCGAGAGACTCTGAGCACGCTGGTTCGAATCACGGCTCAGCCGCCGATATTTTCTCCCCCTCCACTAGACCTTGAGTGGTGGTCTGGAAGATAGTCATCCGGATGAGACGATACGTCCGTGTGCTGCATGCACTTAGCGCACGTAAAAGAACCCACGGCAACAAAAGGGTTGTTCCTGGCAAAATTCTGTAGAAAAATCCACTTCGATAGGAAAAAAACAAATAAAACTGCGCACACGGGGGGAAAAAAAAAAGAGTGGCGCTGTGGTGTAGCGACGCGCTGTCCCTGGGGAGAGCAGCCCGAATTTCACAGAGAAATTTGTTGTGACAAAAAGAGAAATACAATCACGCATTCAGACTGAAGCCATCAGCAAAGTATGTTTTCTCTTTGTCGTTATTTTAAACTTTGTTTACGGTTATCGCCTTTTTACCTCTAACATCTTTTTTTAAAAGAAACGCAATGTTCGAGACATCTTTTTTTTTCTCTCTCTCTTTTCTTTTCTTTCTTTTATTTTTGTCTTTCCTTCTTTTTAAAGACATTTTGTTTTGTTTCTTGCTGATTGCTGTTGTTGTTGTTGTTGCTGCTGTTGATGCTTGTTGGATTTCTCATGGATAAAACATTGATTACGCCGCGTGCATATCAGCCATTACTTGGCTGAAACTCAATCCTTGTTTGTCTTCTCCCTCCCCTCCCCCTTCCCTCATAACCCCCCATCTCCTTCTCCCCGTCTCTCTCTCTGTCTCTCTCTCTCTCTCTCTCTCTCGCATTACCCTTCCCTGCTCAAGATCGTATCCCCGAAAAATTCAGTTGCGGCTTTCTCAAGGACAAGAAAGCGAATCGAGCTGGAGAAAGCTTCATCTGGCTTCATTCAGGCTGGTGACAATGGTGGCTTGTGAATGAATCCGCAATGCGTTACTGGAATGGAAGCTTCTTGCGGGAGCCTAATTCAATCGGTTATTATGGGATAGAAGTCATATTTTAGTACCATCACACGTCACCTTTACTGCGCAATTCCTAGGCAATTGTATGAAGATGTGTGTAGTGTCTTGTTTCGGGTTTGAATTGATGAGGCTGATGATGCAAAACCTTGAACGAGTGTTGGTTTTTCTTTCGTTTGGCTTTTTATGTTGTCTTTTCTTGTTTAACCTTTGTTTTCTTTTAATTTATAGATCAAGACAGTGAGAGTGAGAGGAGAGAGAGAGAGAGAGAGAGAGAGAGAGAGAGAGAGAGAGAGAGAGAGAGAGAGAGAGAGAGAGAGAGAGATACGGATACGGATAATCTATTCATTAGGCCATAGCCCCTATTTAGGGGTACACAAACAGCATCTGTTGCGTCGCATATCTTTGAACAGACATGAAGAAAAAAAGAAAATCACTTGAAACAACGTTAATAATAACAAAACATAATTATCATGAAGTTCCAATTTCCCCAAATCTAATTGCTTTATGCAGGAAGATGGAGGGAGGGGGATAGAGAGAGAGAGAGGGTGGGATATGTATAGGGAGAGGGAGATAGAGAGGGAGAGAGGGGGGATAGAGAGAGAGGGAGAGAGAGAGAGAGAGAGGGATATATAAAGAGATAGGGAGATAGAGAGGGAGAGAGAGAAGGGGATAGAGAGAGAGAGAGAGGGAGATAGAGAGAGAGAGGGAGATAGAGAGAGGGAGAGAGGGGAAGATAGATAGATAGAGAATGAGGGAGAGAGAGGGGGGTGGGAGACAGAGAGAGAGGGGGGAGATAGAAGAGAGGGATAGAGAGAGGGAGAGAGAGGGGAGAGAGAGAGAGGGAGAGAGAGGGGGAGATAGAGAGAGAGGGAGAGAGAGAGGGAGATAGAGAGAGAGGAAGAGAGAGGGGGGAGAGGGAGATAAAGAGAGAGAAGGAGAGGAGGAGAGAGAGAGAAGGAGAGGGGGAGAAAGAGGGAGAGAGAGAGGGAGAGGGAGATAGAGAGAGGGGGAGGGAAGGATGGAGATAGAGAGAGAGAGGGAGAGAGAGAGGGGGGAGAGATAGAGACAGACAGAGAGAGAGAGAGAGCTCAATATCTCGTCCTCTCCCTACGCTTAAAAACCACATTTATACCAAGTGACAACGGAGACACCTTGGCGACCAACTCTTTGATTGTCCAACATTTTGAGGAGGCAAGAAAAAGATATTTACCAAACGTTTTACTGAAAAAAGAATAACAACAACTCTTAATTTTTTTAATTCCGTTCCTTATTCGCAAGTACAATCAAACGTTTGCTGACCCACCTAATCATATAAAAAAAATCCAGAAAATCATAATGAATGCTTTCTGATCTAACTCGACAGACAAGGGGCATCTGTTTGAGTCAACATTGTTACTTTGTTTTATACTACAGTGAATTTGACCCATCTGCGTCTGGGGAAACTGCAAACTACACTTTAGGCATGTATACATTGTACAATGCTGTACGGCGAACTCCAACATGGCTAGCGCTCCCATGGAGGCCAAAAGAAGCGCTTCAAAGACATTCTGAAAGCTTCTCTGAAGGCCTTCAACATCAGCCACGACACGTGGGAGCTGAATGCAATGGACAGACCAAAGTGGCGTTCAGCTGTCCACAAAGGCGCCAGATCCTGTGAGGCCAACAGAATCGCTGCAGCAGAGCAACGCAGACAGGCCAGGAAAAGCAGTGCCAGCAAGTCCCCGACAGCCGCCACCATCCCCTGTCCACACTGCTCCAGAACCTTCCGGGCGCGGATTGACCAGTCATCTGCGCACCCACAGAGCCCAACCCACCCACCCCCAGGATGACTAGATGGTCCTCGTCGATCCAGACGGACGAACTACCATGTACAATGCTGTATGTCGTGTACACTACTTTTTCTTTTTCTTTTCTTTTTGAGAACACTGTTTATTCGCTGGGTGCTTTAGCTAGTTTAAGTGTCATATCAAACCATTTCCCACCAAAAAAGGTACATCATATATATCTCCATAATTATATCATAAATCCTCAGGCTTTAAGGTCTAAGTATACACACAACAAGCAGGAATACCAGAAAAAAGTGAGTACAACATATTAAATCATGGATCAGCTGTTCAATGTTTAACTCACTTGGAAAGACAAGCTTTCTCCCTTGTTTTTTCCCAAGACGGTCCATTTGTAAGGGTTTGGAAAAAAACAACAACAAAAAACAAAGTTGGAAAATGAAACTTCACTGCTGGCTTACTACGTGTTGGGCTATTACATTTTAAAAAAATCCAAATTATCATCTTATTTTTACAGTTTTTGCCATTAAACTACTTGTATGCTACTTTTTCTTCTTCTGTTCTTTTCGACATCAAAATTTATGTTTTGTGCATATCTAAACTAGAAAACAGTTGGTGTGGTGGCCACTGTAAACTATTACAAGCACAGTACCAAATGTTATCTATATCTATATTAGTTACATGAAATATTGTAACAATTCATGTGCCCCCCGTGGGAGCTTCCTGAAAAAGACATGTCTTGGCTTGTCTTGCATTCCATCCCCACGGTGGCTAATATTAAATTATCATATTATGCACAATGACAAATGTCACTCATATCTGTATTTGATATCCAACATTTTCATGTGTTCCTACGGGGGATTTCCTGAAATGAACTCATCTTGTCTTGTCTTGCATTCCATTTGATTTCTTTTCTCTTTCTCAGACGATATCATCAGGGACACTATAATCGCTCCACCCCACCCACCCCCCTCCCCACCTGCAAAATTGTCTCAGGTTTCCGAGTCTGTTACTGTCCATCTCGGCTGTCCCAGCCTATCAACGTCACTGTCAAAGAAAGACAACTCAGTCCCGGCGATGAAGGGCCTTCCGTGCGGTGTCACTGGGTTGCAAACTGGGTTAGGGCGACTTGATCATGTGCGTAGAGCAAGCTTGTCCCCTCAGCCCCACCCCCCGCCCCTCCCCCCCCCCCTTTAAATTCCCACCCTACATACCCCTTTTTTCTGCATTTCGCCTGTAGAGGTGTCATTGGCTTGCTGTCAGTTGTGGGAAAGTGCGACACAGATTACTTTCCGTTGGGGGTTCTCAGTTTGCTTGACAACAGCTCAAAAATACTTACAGTTGTCTGTATGTTCTGTAGACTGTAAAAACTCTGTTACTGTCTGTCTCACTCTCTCTGGCTCTGTATCTTTCGGCTTGTCTGTCTGTCTGTCTCTTTCCACCCTTTCCTTTCTCTCCCTTTAAACCAACCGAGTTCTGATTCTAAGATCAACAGTCATACTGTGACATTCAACAGGAGTGGGAGAGGGACAGAGAGACAGACCCTAAAAAAAGAAGAAAAAAATGAAAGATGATCAAAGCCCCCCCATCTCTACCACCCCCAAACATACACACACACACATTCACGCACATACACGCACGCACGCACACACACACACACACACAGAGAGAGAGAGAGAGAGAGTATACAAGAACAGCAGAAACAGTTGCAGACCAAAGAGATCGCCAAAACACATCAGACTTTCCCCCACAGGGATAATTATGAGAACCTAACTCCCTTCCTAATAACCCACTTGCTACCACAACCACTACCACCACTGTCACCACATTTTCTTCCTCAGACAGTACCGTCGATCGCATTTTCCGCGAAAAAAAAACAAACGAGTCTCTGTTCGCCAGGACTGACCGAGTCTGTCTTCTCGGCTGTCCAAGACAATCAACGTCAAAGAAAGACAACTCAGTCAGTTCCGGTGACATGATTGTAGGTGTTGTGCAGGCTTGGGTGTTTTCACCCCACGTCCCAACCTTAGACTGTGGAGGTGTCATTTGCTTGCTGTCAGTTCCGTGGTGATGTGGTGCAACTAATCAGTTTTCGTGGAGATGGTTTCTATGGCGATTATCTCGGATGATTATATAGCTGTCTGGATATCTGTGGTGAACAACTTGTTTCTCTCCGTCTCCGTACCACTCTTTCTCTCGATCTGTCTTTCTTTAATATCTGTCTGTCTGTCTGACTCTCTCTCTCTCTTCCTCTCTCCCTTTCGCTCTGTCTCTATCCCCCACCCCCTCTCTCTCTCTCTCTGTCTTGCTCTCTCTCCGCCTACACTGCCTCCTCAGTCTATCTCAAAGCCATTTAATGAACAGTGATACTGTGCGTTTTATCTGGGGAAATGTGTGCCTAGTTTGGTATGTTAGGGCATAAGGAAATAATAAGGGGGTATACAAGAACAAACACAAGTGAACGAAGGAGGGATGGTGGGAGAAAGAGAGAGAGGCGGATGGGGACAGATAGCTAGATAGACAGACATACAGACATATAACTAAGTAGATAGATACACAGACAGACAGATATATAGTTAGGTACAGAGATGCATAGATAAATAGATAGATAGATAAATAGATAGACTGACTGAGTGAGGGAGGGAGGGAGGGAAAGAGAGAAGAATATTGGAGAGAGAGAGAGAGAGAGAGAGAGAGAGAGAGAGAGGCAGGCAGGCAGACAGACAGACAGACATAGTAAGAAGGAGAACTGATTCAACACCGAAGCCCAGAGGCAGAGATGCTGCAGGAGACAGCATGCAGAAAGCGTCGCAGACCAAAGAGATGGCAAACAAAAACTGCATCAGACTTTCTTACGGGAGGGATCATATGAGAACCACTTAACTCCCTGCCCAATATCGACTCCCACAACCACAACCACCACTGTCACCACATTTTCTTCCTCAGACAGTACCGTCGATCGCATTTTCCGCGAAGAAAAAAAAGTGTCTCTGTTCGCCAGGTCTGACAGAGTCTGTCTTCTCGGCTGTCCCAGACAATCAACGTCAAGGAAAGACAACTCAGTCAGTTCCGGTGACATGATTGTAGGTGTTGTGCAGGCTTGGGTGTTTTCACCCCACGTCCCAACCTTAGACTGTGGAGGTGTCATTTGCTTGCTGTCAGTTCCGTGGTGATGTGGTGCAACTAATCAGTTTCCGTGGAGATGGTTTCTATGACGATTATCTCAGATAATTATATAGCTGTCTGGATATCTGTGGTAAACATCTTGTTTCTCTCCGCCTCCGTACCACTCTTTCTCTCTCGATCTGTTCTTTCTTTAACATTTGTCTGTCTGTCTCTGTCTCTCAAATTGTCCTCTCTTGAACAGGTTTACATCTTGAAGAATAGGATGACATCTTTCAATATGATATATGTACCATTTTGTTATAAATATGTTATGTTCTGGATTATGTTATTGTTGATATGTCTTTCTATATCGGGTTGTTTTCGTACTTTTTTATTTGGATGACATGATCGCTCACATTTCTTAGTCAGTGATTTGCTAATGTATTCACACCCCTTCAAATGAGGATTTGGCCTGAAATTGAATAAGCTCAGTTTGGTTCAATTCAACTCTCTCTCTCTCTCTCTCTCTCTCTCTCTCTCTCTCTCTCTCTCCCTCCCTCCCTCTCACTCTCTCTCTTTAAAAACATATATCATGCACATTTATTGAAAAACATGTGGTTATGTGACACATATCAATTATAAACAACAAACATGTAAATATTGTCAATATACACACGCCTCTCTCCTCCCCTGTCAGTCTCTCTCTCTCTCTGTCTGTCTCCACTGACACTGTCACTATATCTGTCTGTTCAGTCAGCCACCCCTACCTTCTTTACTCTTCCCCTTGTCCATTCTTCCTTCCGCTCTCCACCACGCCCCTACCCTATTGTCCTCGTTGTCATTCATCTATCGCGATATTGTATTGTGCATAACGTTCTATGTTTATGTTTGCACCTGCTTGTGTAATTTTGACGTTGGTGTTGTGAATTGACTCGCTTTTTTTTCTTTCCTTTTTTTTTTCTCTCTCTCTCTCAATTATCATTATTGCCTTGAGGGCTGGATCTAAACAAGTACTTTGTGTTTACTCCTTTACCCACGTAAAACAAAATTTAGTTCGTTCGTTTGTTCTCTTTCCCTCTCTCTCTCTCTCTCTCTCTCTCTCTCTCTCTCTCTCTCTCTCTCTCTCTCTCCGCCTACACTGCCTTCTCAGTTTCTTTTCAAGCCATTTGGTTTCTGTGTCAGAGGTAAGCAGTGATACTGTGCGTTTTATCCGTGGAAATGAGTGCCTAATTGCTATGTGGGGGGAGTGGAGATGAGTGCCTAATTGCTATGTGGGGGGAGTGGAGATGAGTGCCTAACTGCTATGTGGGGGGAGTGGAGATGAGTGCCTAACTGCTATGTGGGGGGAGTGGAGATGAGTGCCTAACTGCTATGTGGGGGGAGTGGAGATGAGTGCCTAACTGCTATGTGGGGGGAGTGGAGATGAGTGCCTAATTGCTGTGTGGGGGGAGTGGAGATGAGTGCCTAATTGCTATGTGGGGGGAGTGGAGATGAGTGCCTAATTGCTATGTGGGGGGAGTGGAGATGAGTGCCTAATTGCTATGTGGGGGGAGTGGAGATGAGTGCCTAATTGCTATGTGGGGGGAATGGAGATGAGTGCCTAACTGCTATGTGGGGGGAGTGGAGATGAGTGCCTAATTGCTATGTGGGGGGAGTGGAGATGAGTGCCTAATTGCTATATGGGGGGAGTGGAGATGAGTGCCTAATTGCTATTTGGGGGGAGTGGAGATGAGTGCCTAACTGCTATATGGGGGGGAGTGGAGATGAGTGCCTAATTGCTATGTGGGGGGAGTTGGGGAAGAAGAGGGTTGCGCGGGGTGTGGGGGTGGGGTGGTACACAAGGACAAACACAAGTGAAAGAAGGAGAGATGGTGGAAGAAAGAGAGCGAGAGAGAGAGAGAGAGGGAGGGGGATGGTGCAGACAGAAAAAAATGAAAGAAAGAAAAAAAGAAAGAAACAGACAGACAGACAGACAGATAGACAGATAGATAGATAGATATTGAAAAGTAAATGCGACAGAAGGAAGAGAAAGAGAGAGAGGGGGAGAGAGAGAGGGGGGCATACAAACAGGCAGACAGTTAGATTCTCACAGACACACACACACACACACACACACACACACACACACACACACACACACACATATATATATATATATATATATATATATATATATATATATATATATATATATATATATATATAAAGAGAGAGAGAGAGAGAGAGAGAGAGAGAGAGAGAGATTGGTAAGTGAGTAAATATGAGAGGAGACAGAGACAGACAGAGAGACAGAGAGGCAGACAGATAAACAGACAGGCAGACAGACAGACAGACAGACGGAGAGAAACACAGACAAACAGACATCATAAGAGGGAGAGCTGACACAAGTCCGAATCCCAGAAGGCCGAATGCTGCACAAGACAGCATGCAGAAACAGTCGCAGACCGAAAGAGATGACACAAAAATAAATGCATCAGACTCTCTCAGCAGGGACATTAAGAGAATCCAACTCCCTTCCCCAATGTCGACCCCACCCCCCACCCCCCCACTGTCACCACATCTTCTTCCTCAGATGGTACCGCCTATCGTATTTTCCGCGAAAATTGTTCGCCACGTCTGGCCGAGTCTGTCTTCTTGGCTGTCCCAGACAATCAGTGTCAAGGAAAGACAACTTGGTTATGGTGACATGATTGTAGGTGTTGCGCAGGCTTGGGCGTTTTTCACCCCACACCCCACCGTTGGTCTACGGAGGTGTCGGTTGCTTGCTGTCAGTTCCTGGGCTGTGCGCAACAAATTCATTTCTGTGAAGATGGTCGCTTTTACGTTGTCTGAGATAGCACTGTCTGGACAGATAGATAGACAGACAGACAGACAGACACGACAGATTGATTGACAGAAAAGAAAGTTAGAGATAGGTAGATAGACGGACACAAAGACATACAAAGCCCAGAAGAAAACACACACTCACACACACACAAACAAACAAACAAACAAACCACCAATGCACATGAAAACAAAAACTGTCGCCGACCAAAGAGATAAAAAAAAAAAAAAGATTAAAAAAAAGAGAGACAGCAGACTTTTTCCCAGAAGGGATAATAATGGAAACCAACCCCCCCAAAAAAACCACTGCCTACCACTTCCACCCCCACCCCCACCCCCCACCCACCCCCACCCCACCCCATACACACACACACCCGCCCCCGCCCTCATCAGACAGTACTATTGGCACGTCATGATCGTATTTTCCGCGAAATTGTCTCTCTCTGTGTTCGCCCCCGTGGTATGGGATCCAGATTCTGTCTCGGCTGTCCCACACTCTTAAACGTCAAGGAAAGACAACTCAGTTCTGGTGATGATGCGTCTTCCCCGCGGTGTCACTGGGGCTTAGATTCGGTTAGGGCGACATGATTGTGGGCGTAGCTGGGCTTCCGCCTCACCTGCCCCCCCCCCCCACGCCCCCCCCCCTCCCCCGTCCCTCCCACACCTACATCTCTCCCCCTTCCCACTTCCTTCCGTCCTTCTCTGCCCCCCCCCCCCCCTTCCCCAAGATGATGTTAGTAACCTGTCTTCTTCGTTCGTGGGCTGCAGCTCCCACGTTCACTCGTATGTACACGAGTGGGCTTTTACGTGTGTGGCCGTTTTTACCCCGCCATGCAGGCAGCCATACTCCGTTTTCGGGGGTGTGCATGCTACTACTACTACTACTACTACTAGTGCTATTGCTGGTACTACTACTACTACTGCTTGCTCACACACACACACACACACACACACACACACACACACACACACACACAACTACAAACCATTCTTCAGACATCGATTTACATGATATGGCACCTCGTGTTCTGGTGCCACAACCCCCCCCCCACCCCCCCCCCCCCCCCCCAACCCATCCTGGGAGTTAACAAAAGCAAACGTCAACATATGTGCTTCTGACACAACAAAAGGACAATCTCCACATATAATAGCAGTATCTGTCAGAATTGAATTAGAAGAACATTTTGATTGTCATTTAAAAGTTTACACTGATGGCTCGGTTCTGGATGATAGCAGTGCGGGATCTGCTGTTGTCATTCCTGACCTAAAAACAGAAAAAGCAAATCATCCAGGTAAGGGACATTCAATTTTTTACAGCTGAATTTGTGGCCATCCTTATAGCCTTGAATTATCTTGTTCAAATACCAATGATGATAAGTAATATCCTGCTTTAAAAAGTTTGCTCTTTTTTGAGAATAATCAGAGAGAAGATCTATTGTTTGAAATTAGGTATTTATTGCACTTCCTATTTGTGAAGGGTGCAAATACTGATTTTTTGTTGGATTCCTTTATAACGACCAAGCAGACAGGGCAGCAAAAAAAGGAGCCAAGAATTATACAGATAGTATAAAAGTATATTGCCCACTGTCATACAAGGAAATAAGTAATATACTAGAAAGAAACTTTTATAGGTGCTGGAATTCAAGTCTAAAACCTCGTCAGTTGACTCTCTCAGACTTTGGTTCGATTCGCAGACCAGTTCTGAGTTTAACTCTCAGACTACTATCAAATTCATTACGGACCAAGTATTGTTCTAATGTCAAGTACATATGCTTTTGTAACCTGGCAATTAAGCATATATATATATATATATATATATATATATATATTTTATTTTTTTTTTTTTTTTTTTTTTTTTTTTTTACTGTAGCTTGATGAAGCCTTACGTACACAAAAGTGTGTCTTCACAAGTAACTGCGAACGTTGATGGGTTTTTTTTACTTTTTGCATTCATTATCAGTTGTTTCGCTTGTTAGTTTAACTACTTCTCTGTTACGAAGTCCTTTAAGCAATATCCTGTAATTCTATTTGGATTTGTTGTTTTTTTGTTGTTGTTTTTCAAATTTCACCCAACCCCTTCCTTCATTTACCCGGTTTCCCCTAACTCTCCCACATCACCCACCCCTTCTAAACGATAATACTCAAAGGTATGCGTAAGCATCACTGACTTGAAGTGGTGTACCTTGTGTAATGGAGAGAGTTACCACTCTTTGCTATTTGTTATACATTAATACTTTGACAAAATGTCTTCAATCACCGATATGTGTAACGGGACATTAAACCAATTCCTCCTCCTTACACACACACACACACACACACACACACACACACACACACACACACACACACACACACACACACACACACACATCGTTGTCCCCACCCCTTCCTAACCCTGATGGAGCTATCAATATCAGTTCATTGTCTCTTAATATCATACGGGAGATGCGTGATAAAACAGATGAAAGAAGAGGCAGATCACGGATGACAAAAGCACACACACGCACACACGCACGCACGCACACACACACACACACACACACACACACACACACACACACACACACACACAGAGAGTGTGAGAGAGAGAGAGAGGTCTAAATCACCTCGATGAGAATGAACAATAAACTAACAACAAATGGGGAGTTATGGAGATGGACGAGACACACACACACACACACACACACACACACACACACACACACACACACACACACAGGGAGGGAGAGAGACAGAGAGGGAGAGAGAGACAGGAACAGAGAGAGAGGGGGAGAGAGAGAGGAGAGAGACAGAGACAGACATAGACACAGAGAGGGAGAGAAAGAGAGAGAGAGACAGAGAGAGAGAGAGAGAATTCCATGCAGCAAGAGAAATAAAGAAAGGGAGAAAGATATTGAAATACAGACAAACATAAAGATAAATACACAGAGAGGGACAAAGACACAAAAACAGAGAGAGAAACAGACAGACAGACAGGCAGACAGACAGAGAGAGAGAAAGAGAAAGAGACAGAGAGAGAAAGAGAGAGGTGCTGGGACAGACAGACAGATAGACACACACACACACACACACACACACACACACACACACACACACACACACACACACACAGAGTGAAAGACAGCTACACAAACAGACATAATTTTACTATCAAGAACAGAGACAGGCAGAAACGAAACGAAACGAAACGAAACGAAACGAAACGGAACGAAGAGAGTTTTTATTTCACGAGGATAGTGGAGTCAGCACAGCTGTTTTCAGATTTTACCTCCAGCCCTCGGAAACAACGAGGGGGGACAGGGGGGTTGGGGGAGGGGGGGGGGGTGGCAGGGGGGGCATGGGGGGTCCGGGGATGGTGGTGGTGGTGGGGGGGAGATAGAGAAAGTGAATGACAGAAAGGCAAGGGGATGGGGTGTGAGGGGGGGGGGATAGAGACACGCACACACACACACACACACAGACAATCAAAGAGAGAGCAAGACTACACAAGACAGCGCAAACAATTGCAATTATGGTGTTTAGAGCCTCGCCGACCACTAAGGCCATCTCAAGGCTATCGCCACGTTAATAACTACTACAAGGGTAAAAAAAACAAAAAAACAAACAATTAAAACGAGTCACCACTTCAAACTTTCCATTCCAAAGTTTAAAAAAAAAAACTTCCATAGTTTAAAACCTTCAAATCTGGTTAAAAATGTTCACTTCTTTTAAGAAGTCCATCAGCGCCCACGGAGGGACATCACGAAACAAGGTCTTCAAAGAAACCGCCGTGTAATGTCTGTGTCTAACGTCATGCAGATCCCAACAGTCAAGGAGCATGTGTTTCACGGTGAGAGGCTCATCACAGGGAATACATCGAGGGGCCTCTTCCCCCTTCAACAAGTAAGAATGAGTAAAAAAAAAAAAAAAAGAAAAAAAAGTAGTGTGCCCTGCATGTAGTCTGCACAGCACAGACTCCTCCTTTCTGTTCTTCACCCCTGAAGGGAGGGTCTCTTTTAGGTCTGGACGGATCTGAAAGAACTTGTTGTCCGTCTGGGTGTTCAAACAATTATTACAGATCACGACAACTAAATACAATAGTGACTGGTACCAATCGCTTTTTTTTTTCCAAGGACACCGTCTATGGGAAACTCACCTCTACCAATTACTATACATTCCCGCAATCAGCCATGCCTCAACTGCTTTTACTTTTCGTTTTACTCATCCAGCAACTGCTGCAAAGACGGTTGGTTTTTTTTACTCTAAATTGTGTCAGTTCGCCAAGCCTGAGAGATTCTCTCTCGGCTGTCTCAGACCATCACCGTCAAGGGGAACGACAACTGAGTTCCGGTTTTGGTGAACCTTCCTCGTGGTGTCAACGAGTAGCTTGACTGGGCTGGCAGGGTGGGTTGTTGTTGCTGGCGTTGTTCCACCCTCCTCCTTTTCCCTTCCCCCCCCCCTCCCCACCACACCTCCACCCACCCACACCCACATCCACACACTATCCCTCGTCCCTATCGAGCTGTCTCTTGTTTGGACTGTTGCAAGAATGTGCACAACAAAATTACTTCAGTTGAGCGCTCTCTGCTTGTTGTGGCGTATATATATATATATAATCTTTCTCTCGAGCTTGCGGATTGCGTATTGTTGGTTTTTTTTTTCCTCTTTTTTTTCCCCTGAGTGTTACTTTTCCTTTTCTTCTGTTTTCAGTTGGAGGAGGAGGAGGAGGAGAGGGGGGAGGGAGGTAGAGAATATGGAGTAGAAGAAGAAGAACAACAACAACAACGACAACAACGACAACGACGATGATGAAGAAGAAGAAAACGAACAACAACAACAACGACGACGACGACGACGACGACGACGACGACGACGACGAAGAAGAAGAAGAAGAAGAAGAAGAAGAAGAAGAAGAAGAAGAAGAAGAAGAAGAAGAAGAAGAAGAAGACGGAGAGGAGGAGGAGGAGAGAGAAGAAGAAGAAGAAGAAGAAGAAGAAGAAGAAGAAGAAGAAGAAGAAGAAGAAGAAGAAGAAGAAGAAGAAGAAGAAGAAGAAGAAGAAGAAGAAGAAGAAGAAGAAGAAGAAGGAGAAGATCAAGAACAACAACAACAACAACGACGACGACGAAGAAGAAGAACAAGAACAAGAACAACAACAACAACAACGACGACAAAGAAGAGAAGAAGAAGAAGAAGAACAACAACAACAACAACAAAAAAAAAACGATAGAAAGAAGGAAGAAGAAGAACAAGAAATACCGTTGCGGACGTTATGGATGTGGGTTGTTTTTTTTTAAAGGTCTTTGTCTGGTTTTGATAGCAGTGGTAAAAGCCTTTGGTTCAGCCTGGAGGTGGAAGGGGGGGGGGGGGGGGGGGGAGGGGAGGGGATGACAAAAGGGAAATAATTATGACATGATGTGAGTCGGAGCATCGCCAGCTCTTTGACTGCAGCCACTCCTTATTTTTGCCTGGCACTGTGCTCATTGAAGCTGACAACCTCTTCTTGTCCATTGTTCATCCCAATTCCGCGTTGTTTCAGACTACGGGAAGGGGGGGGGGAGGTGTGAGTGGGGTGGGGGAGGGGAGGAACCCCCCCAGTCTCATTGATGATGATGCAGTTACGAAATTGTGTCGTGGTGGGGCAGGAGGGGTGTGGAGGTGGAATGAGGGTGTGTGTGCGTGTGTGTGTGTGGGGGGGGGAGGGACTGTTAGTGGAGGAGAAGGGGGAAGTAAGGAAGGATAGGGTTGTCAATGGATGGATAGGGTGGGTTTTTTTTTTGTTTTGTTTTTTTCTGGCGACACCATTGTAGATACTGTACTGGCATTGTCGCCCTCCCACCCCCACCCCCCTTCCAACCCATTTCATCCCTCTCTCTTCCCTTTACCCTAATCCCCTCCCTCCCCCCTGTACCCCCCCTCCCCCCCTCTCTCTCTCTCTCTTTGGACATAATAGAGCTATCGGATCATGTCCACGACGTCTCCTGGTATTAACGAGAGATGAGTTATTATTATAAACGCGGAGAGAGGCAGATAGCATTGACAATGGACTTGGGAGACGGAGAGCGGATAGAATAGGGAGAAAGACGGAGGGAGGGAGAGAGACCGAGGGAGGGAGAGAGGGAGATGTGGAGAGAGAGGGGAGAGAGAGAGAGAGATAGAGGAGGGAGGGAGAGACAGACAGACAGACGGACGGAGGGAGAGAGAGACAGAGGGAGGGAGGGAGAGAGACCGAGGGAGGGAGAGAGGGAGATGTGGAGAGAGAGGGGAGAGAGAGAGAGAGATAGAGGAGGGAGGGAGAGAGAGGGTGGAGAAGGCGGAAAAAGAGCGGGGTGGGGGGTGCGGGGGGGGAGGGGTGAAGGAGGGAGGGGGAGACAGGAAGAGAGAGGGAGGGGAATAGAGAGACAGAAAGAGCTGGGGAGAGAGAGGGAGACGGAGGGAGAGAGGGACAGAGGGGGGGAGGACACAGAGAGAGAGAGAGAGATGTAGAGATGGAGAGACAGGGAGAGTCAAAGACAGAGGGAGAAAGAGAGAAAGAGGGGAAGGGCGAGAGAGAAGGAGAGAGAGAGAGAGAGAGAGAAGAAGGAAGAGAGAGAGAGAGACATAGAGAAAACAGACAGGGACAGACGGAGACAGATGGAGAAACAGAAAGAAAGACACAAACACACAAATGCGCGCGCGCACACACACATATACACGCACACACACACACACACACACACACACACACACACACACACACACACACACACACAAACACACACACACCCATACACGCGCGAGCACGCACACACGCACACATGCACTCACACATACGCACATACTCACACACACTCACACACACACATACACAGGCACGCACACAAGTACGCACGCACGCACGCACGCACACTACGACACACTACGACAAAAGTCCAATTGGCGGAACCGAGACAGTTTATGTCGAGCAATAAAAGAAACAGAGAGAGAGAGACAGACAGACAGACAGACAGACAGAGACAGAGACAGAGACCGCTACGGTGAATTGGAGACAATACTGTCTTCGGCAATGGCGAAAGTCGATCTTTTGGACTGGAATCGGAAGGTAGTGACCAGTATGAAGGGTGTGCATGCCCACTTTCGTCGGATTTTCGTTGGGGTCCCCAGGTTAATCTTAGCGAGAACCGCGTACGCATGCGCGTCTCCATTTGTTTTGTTGTTGTTTTTTTTAACCAGGTCACCGAAAGGCTAAAAATTCGTCGTCGAAATCGCTGTTTTAACGAAAGGGTTTTGAACATTTTCGGTGACTATTTTTGTTAAGTTTACAAGGTATATTTGGTTTTATGATTTCTTTTATTTAGTCTTCTTGTTTACTTTGAACGTGTTTCTTGTCCTATATCTGCCATTACGAAAACGAACTGATCTATTTATAAACTCTGCCGAAAACGTCGTCCGAACAAAAGGAGAAGCCAGTTTCAATGGTGGGTTGCCCGTGTCGTCATATGACCTACTTCTCGCACTGCGAGCGACGAAAGGTCCACCACCACGAAAGCGGGCTGCACACCATGGCAAAGGGGCGAAAGAAGACCATGGGGGACAGGTTTTGGGATGGTAGTGACTGTGTGATTGAGAGAAAGTGGTGGGACGGGATACGGATACGGATACGGATACGGATGATTTATTCATCAGGCCATAGCCCCTATGAAGGGGTACACAAACAACATTTGTTACGTCACATTTGTTTGAATAAACACGAGAAAACCAAAATCACATGAAATCACATGAAACACAGATACATTTGCAAAACATATTATGAGGTTGCAATTTCTCTAAATTTAAACGCTTTGTGCAGGAAAATGGACAAATTCCATACATCATTTTGCCTTTTGGACGACATCAATAAGCACAACTTGAATGTACAAGGTTGTCGGAAATATCTGGCTGGAATATATATTTCTCTTAACTCCTTAAGAGCCGAGCAGCTCAAAACAAAATGCACTTCGTCTTCTTTGTCTTCCTGGCATAATGGGCAAATCAAATCATTAACATCAAATTTACTGTATCTGTAACGATGTACAGCCAAACTCGACACACCCAACCTAAATCTTGTGGTTATTATTCTTAGATATTTGTCCATGTTTAACGTCAAATAAGGTTTCATATCATGTAGTCCGCAAAATGTTCTATACATACTAAATATATTACTGTTTTGAACATGCTCATTCCAAACGGGAGAGACAGTGTGTGTTGTGTTGTGTGGTGCTGCGTCTGGTAGTGTTGTTGTTGCAATGATCAAGGGAATGCCATCTCTCTCTCTCTCTCTGTCTCTCTGTCTTTGTCTCTGTTTGTGTCTCTGTCTCTGTCTGTCTGTCCGTGTCTCTGTCTGTGTGTGTGTGTGTGTGTGTGTGTGTGTGTGTGTGTGTGTGTGTGTGTGTGTGTTTTGTGTGTGTTTCTTTGTGTGTGTGTCATGTGTGTTTGTATGTGTGTGTCGTGTTGTGCTGTGTGTGTGTGTGTGTGTGTGTGTGTGTGTGTGTGTGTGTGTGTGTTGCGCAGTCTGATCTTCATATTAAGTCTGTCAACAGAACTGAGCACATTTATTCAATCTTTGTATGTCCGTCCGTCCGTCCGTCCGTCTGTCTGTATCTGTCTGTCTGTCTCTCCCTCTGTCTCTGTCTCTCTCTCTCTCCCTCCCTCCCTCTTTGCGTTAATGTTACATGTTTGTCTCATCGTTAATACCTCATCTCGCGCCATAATACAATAATATGATAGCTCGATAATGTTCCACTTGGGGATGGGGTGTGTGCGAGTGCGGGAGGGTGGGGAAGGGGGAGAGGCGGTGGAGGGTTGACTGGGTGCTTAGAGGGTGAGGGTAGTTGTAAAGGGGAGTAATTACGCCAGGGACGTTACCCACAATCGTTGCGCCATTATCCAACTCATTTAGGAGTCTCCCCCTCCCCACCCACCCCCCACACACCCACCCTCCCTCCCTCCCACCCTCCACCCTCTGCCTTGGAAACAATTTCGTGAAGGCATCAACTGGTATTGAGACAAGTTTCTTTATTTTTTTATTTTTTTTATTTTTGTCTCTTATCTTCCTTTTTCAACCCTGGCGTTGATGGCCAAAGACAATGGGATGAGACGCTCTCAGAAACAATACGAATGCCAAGAGATCTGAAACAACGTGGTGTGTGGAAAGGCAGCCGGATCATGAAATTCACGTGATGCTCAAATTGTGTCACCCTTATTTATTTTGTTATTGTTGTTGTTGTTGTTCTCTCTCTCTCTCTCTCTCTCTCTCTCTCTCTCTCTCTCTCTCTCTCTCTCTCTCTCTCTCTCTCTCTCTCTCTGCTCGCAGCTGATCTTGAAAAGAGCAGCATCATTATTGCCATCAAAGCCAGGCAGGTATTGATGAACTCAAAGACACTTCAGAGCTTACGCGTTTCGGGTTTTTTTTTTTTTTTTTTTGTTTTTTTTTTTTTTTTTTGTATCTAGATTTAGCGAAGCAATAGTTGTTGTCGTCGTCGTTTTCTACTTCTTCTTCTTCTTCTTCTTCTGCTTCTGCTGCTGCTTGCTCTTTGTTCTGTTGTTTGTTCTTGTTCTTGTTCTTCCTTTTCTGCTTCCTCTCTTTCTTCGCTACACTGAGAGCGCCACCATTTTTTTTCCTGCATGCAGTTCTTTGTTTTTTTTCCTATCGATGTGAATTTTTCTACAGAACAACTCTTTTGTTGCCGTGGGTTTTTTTTACGTGCGCTAAGTGTATGCTGTACACGGGGCCTCGTTTCATCGTCTCATCCGAATGACTAGCGTCCAGACCACCACTCTAGGCCTAGTGGAGGGGGAGAAAATACTGACGACTGCCGGTGTGATTCGAACCAGTGCGCTCAGATTCTCTCGCTTCCTAAGCGGACGCATTACCTCTAGGCCATCACTCCACACTACCTTTGTGCATTCAACATACAAAATGTATTCATTTGCTGAATATACACCAATACAATATGCTAGTCACAATGTTGACGAAATTAGTTATCATCTGAATGTCAGCATGAAATCTGTCGAAAAGTGGTGTGATGCTAATGATATGGTCGTGCACCCTGAAAAGACAGAATGCATGTTAATGTGTCCTCGTCAGAAAAGACAGAATATGAAAGAAACACAATTGAAAATAAAACATAAAAACAGTATTATTAAACACGTTACTAAGCATATGCTGTAAGGCACTATCATTGATCAAAATATTTCGTGGCAGGAACATATTTGCCTTATAAAACAAGTATCATCTAGTGTATTCCAGTTGTCACAGATCAAACACTTTCTTCATAATCATTCGAGACGTGTGTTTTACTTTGCATATATCCAGTCTTGTCTCAACTGTTGCTCGATTAGTTGGGGTAAAGTCCTCTTTCTATATTAAAGCCACTTTGCTCTTTACAAAAACGTGCCATTAAGATGATTAGCCATGTAAATACCACAGGCGGATCAAATATTACCTGTTCATCTGATTAGTAGATATAACACATCGATTCTTATGCATAAGATTGTTCATAACGCATGCCCACAATATTTAAAATCATTATTTTGTCTCCAGTTCAAACGTACATTACAGAGAGCTATTGTCCCAAAGCCTAAAATTGATTTATTTAAGATGAGTCTCTCATCTAATGGAAGCATAGAATGGAGCATGCTTCCATAAACATTTCGTAAAATTCCAGCCATATCTATCTTTAAGTCTAACATAGGAATGTTTATGTTCGATACTTTTGATTAACCTGCTCGCGGTCTTTCGCAAATATTAGCTTGTGGTCAGTCCACTAGCTGTCATGCCATGATGAATGAAAAATTGAATGTGTGTGTGATCGTGTTAGCAAATGCACAGTAAGTGCGTGCGTGCGTGCGTGCGTGTTTGTGTGTGTGTGTGTGTGTGTGTGTGTGTGTGTGTGTGTGTGTGTGTGTGTGTGTGTGTGTGTGTGTGTGTGTTTGAGTGTGTGGGCGTGAATGTGTACGTATATCTTTATTTACTTGCTTTATATATATATATATATATATATATATATATATATATATATATATGTATATATATATATATATATATATATATATATATATATATATATATATGTGTGTGTGTGTGTGTGTGTGTGTGTGTGTGTGTGTGTGTGTGTGTGCTTGCGTGCATGCGCGCGCGCGCACATACGTAGGTAATAATGCAACAATTGTTCTTTTCATTGCTTTGTTATTTTTAATGGACTATTCCAGTTACTGTTCTTCGTCGTTCTCATTATCTTATCTGATTTCATTTTATTCCTTTATATCCTCCCCCTCCCCCCTGCTCTCTACTTCTTCTTCTCCTTCTCCTCGTCGTCGTTCTCCTCCTCCTCCTCCTCCTTCTTCTTCGTTTGCTTCTCCTTTTCATTCTCCTCCTCCTTCTTCTCCTTCTGGTTTCGATTAACACATCACTTTCACTTCTACATTCTAGCACTCTGGACCGTTCTCTGACACGTTTGCAATCGTCTGTCTCTCTGTCTCTCTCTCTCTCTCTCTCTCTCTCTCTCTCTCTCTCTCTCTCTCTCTCTCTCTCTCTCTCTCCCCTTCATTCTCTCGTCTTCATCTCATTCTGTGTACATTATAATTATCGGTAGTTCTTCTTGAACTGATTCAGTCTTAATCCTACAACATATGTTCATCTTCTACTATATACGTATACACAGGTGGATATTGAATGACGCATATCTATAAACGTTCCTGCATAAATCTTCCCTGTAACGCAGATTTTCTACAGCACACACACACACACACACACACACACACACACACACACACACAACACACACACACACACACAGAGTTTCAGTTTCAGTTTCAGTGGCTCAAGGAGGCGTCACTGCGTTCGGACAAATCCATATACGCTACTCCACATCTGCCAAGCAGATGCTAGGACCAGCAGCGTAAACCCACGCGCCTTGATTCAAAAAGGGGGCTCGTTCCGGACCTTACTCAGGCACACTCCACATTACCTTATGTGCATCAACATACAATATCTTTGCTGAATAACCACAATACATGCAGTCCACAATGTTGACGAAATATTATCACTGAAGTCAGCATGAAATCTGCGAAAAGTGTGTTGCAATATGCGTGCACCCTGAAAAGACAGAATCAGTACGTCCTCGAGAAAAGACAGAATATGAAACAACCACATTCAGAAAACAACACAAAAAACGTATTATTAAACACGTTACAAGCAATGCTGTAAGGCACTACATTGATCAAATATTTCGTGAGAACTATTTGCCTTATAAACAAATCACTAGTGTATTCCAGTTGTCCAGATACAAACCTTTTCCATATCATCGACGTGTGTTTACTTGCTAACCACCTTGCTCCAACTGTGCTCGATTAGTGGGGTAAAGTCCTCCTCTATTAGCCACTTTGCTCTTTACATAAACGTGCCATTAGATGATTAGCCTTTATACCACAGCGATCAATATTACCTGTCAATTATAGATATAACACACGATTCTTTGCATACAGATTGTTCATAACGCATGCCACAATAAAAATCATATTGTTCCAGTTCAAGTACTTAAGAGAGCAAAATTGATTTATAAGATGAGTCTCAAATGGAGCATGAATGGAGCAGCTCCTAACGTTTCGTAAAATCAGCAACTACTTAAGTTAAGCA
>NC_134889.1:8089395-8091895 GCF_041734735.1 Babylonia areolata
GAGTGAGTGTGGAGAAAGAGAGAGAGAGAGAGGGGCGGAAGAGAGAGAGAGAGAAGGTTAAGAGGAAAGAGAGAGAGAGAGCGTGGAGAGAGAGCGAGAGAGGGGGGCGGAAGAGAGAGAGATAGAAGGTTAGGAGGAAAGAGAGAGAGAGAGAGAGAGCGTGGAGAGAGAGCGAGAGAGGGGAGCGGAAGAGAGAGAGATAGAAGGTTAGGAGGAAAAAGAGAGAGAGAGAGAGCGTGGAGAAAGAGAGAGAGAGAGAGGGGCGGAAGAGAGAGAGATAGAAGGTTAGGAGGGAAAAGAGAGAGATAGAGCGTGGAGAGAGAGCGAGAGAGGGGCGGAAGAGAGAGAGATAGAAGGTTAGGAGGAAAGAGAGAGAGAGAGAGCGTGAAGAAAGAGAGAGCGAGAGAGGGGGGCGGAAGAGAGAGAGAAGGTTAGGAGGAAAGAGAGAGAGAGAGAGCGTGGAGAGAGAGCGAGAGAGGGGCGGAAGAGAGAGAGATAGAAGGTTAGGAGGAAAGAGAGAGAGAGAGAGCGTGGAGAGAGAGCGAGAGAGGGGCGGGAGAGAGAGAGAGATAGAAGGTTAGGAGGAAAAAGAGAGAGAGAGCGTGGAGAGAGAGCGAGAGAGGGGCGGAAGAGAGAGAGATAGAAGGTTAGGAGGAAAGAGAGAGAGAGAGAGCGTGGAGAGAGAGGGGCGGAAGAGAGAGAGAGATAGAAGGTTAGGAGGAAAAAGAGAGAGAGAGAGCGTGGAGAGAGAGCGAGAGAGGGGCGGAAGAGAGAGAGATAGAAGGTTAGGAGGAAAGAGAGAGAGAGAGCGTGGAGAGAGAGCGAGAGAGGGGCGGAAGAGAGAGAGATAGAAGGTTAGGAGGAAAGAGAGAGAGAGAGCGTGGAGAAAGAGAGAGCGAGAGAGGGGGGCGGAAGAGAGAGAGATAGAAGGTTAGGAGGAAAGAGAGAGAGAAAGAGCGTGGAGAGAGAGAGAGAGAGAGGGGGGCGGAAGAGAGAGAGATAGAAGGTTAGGAGGAAAGAGAGAGAGAGAGAGAGAGAGGGGCGGGGGATGGAGAAAGAAACAGGAAGGAAGGGGAGGAGGAGATGCAAGCAGAGAGAGAGTTAGGGAGGGTAGGGTTGGGAGGGTTACTGACGTTACAGACACACGGTGATGGAAACGAAAGGACACGAGGCAGCACACGACAAGACAGGACACACATACAAAAAGAAGAAGCAAAAAATAAAATAAAATAAAACTGGAACAAGATACATGTTGATTAAGCAAAGTGCACGTGTTTGGTTTGATTGTGTCATTACGTCGTGTGTGTGTGTGTGTGTGTTTACGTCGTGTGTGTGTGTGTTTTATCTTCAGTTTAACGTCTATTCACTATAAGTGTTTTTAGACGGAAAGGAGTAAAGAAGTGGATAAAGGAAAGGGTATGCATGTGAATATTAGTGTAAAAAAAAAAAAAAAAAAAAAAATTCATGTTATGTAACAGAGGAAAAGTATATTATAAGAAAAAGGTCTAAAGAGATTGTGGTGTGTATTGAATGAGGTGTCATGGGAAGGAGAATATGTATATGCATATCAACAAGTATTAACCTATAACAATGTAAATATAAATAACAACATTAATTATAACACATCAAAGGAGGATACCAACTGGACTGGAGTTTAAAATTTCCGAAAACATTCTAAGCAATGAATAATCATTCAAAATCTTTTCAGTGGCTAATGAAATATTGGAAGAAAAGTCATCAACTACATCTTTAGGAATTAACGGTCTTATGCTCGGACAATGAATGAGTAGATGACTTACAGTTATTTGCTTACCGCATACACATTTTATATTTTTAGAAAATTTTGTACGAAAGGCATTTAAACGAATTCTATACATTAGACTTGTAATTTGTCTTGAATGTGCTGCTGGTGTCAAATTTAGAAAATGTTTGGGATTAGCTGCATTCTTTGTGTTTACACAACATTGGTAATATTGATTATTTGAATCTATAAGTAATTTCTTAAATCGATTTCTAGAGACATTTTCTATACAACTAATGTATTCATGTAGATCTAACTGGATGTCAAGTTGTATTGCGCCTTCGAAATTACGTGCTGCTCTTCTAGCTGCTTGGTCTACCCACTCATTTGAAGATATTCCACAGTGCGAAGGTACCCAACAGAAAGTTAATTTAATGCCCTGTTTTGTCAGTTGGTGAATAATATGTTTTATTTCCATTGTCATCTCTATTCGCTTCTTTGAATTTGGAGATTCTATAGCTTTTAATACTGACTTCGAGTCTACACATAATAGAATTTCACTGACAGTTTTCGGAATGTCTGAAATATAATTTAAGGCCATAAGTATGGCTATAAGTTCAGCTGTGAAAATGGAATATTGTCTACCAATATAGTATAATTTTTCTAATCTAAATGAAGGAATTACAAAAGCCGCTCCTGAATTACCATCTTCTAGAACAGATCCGTCTGTGTATATTTTTAGATAATTAGAATATTGAT
>NC_134889.1:8101895-8106895 GCF_041734735.1 Babylonia areolata
GTTTGAGCAGACAAATGCATGATCACTTCCATAGTCTTGGACATTCACTGAGAAGAATGGAAGAACAGCTGCGACAAATGAAAAGAGATATACGTGACAACAGATCTGACATCAGTGAACTCCAAAAGGACAGCGTCACCGTGCATCAACGCATTGACAAACTGGAACAGAAGCTGGACCGTCTGGAACTCAATTCAAGAGAGAAAAATCTGAAATTCTTCGGTATTTACGAGGCAGATCCCCGGGAAAGGTTAACGGATGTTGATGAAATTGTCGCAACTTTGAATTTTCATTCCTCGAGCCAGAACTGGAAAAACAGCGACATCGAGCACACGCACAGAATCGGACAAAGAGCAAGAAACAATCCGTCACCAAGGCCTCTCATTGTAACCTTCCGCAACGTGGATGATAAAGTAGGAATCCTCAAAGACCAAGAGCTTAGAGGCAACCTCCGACAGTCTGACATCAGAGTCTCCACTGACCTGACACCGCTCCAGCGGGAACGGCTGCAGCAGCTGCGTGACGAAGGAAAGATAGCGTATTACGTGAATGGAAAACTCCATGTTGAAGACAGCCGGTTTGGAGAGAACAACACAAGGTTTGGTTATCACCGCAACTCAACAGAGAACCACAATAACGGCACCCCAGCCAGCCGTCAGGAGAATGCTGACTTCCACAACTCTGTAGGCGACACATACAGAGACCGACTTCTACAGGGACTGGACATGGCAGAGTCGGGACTGAACCCACAGATACAGATTTCCAAATCAAACATTGGAAGATCATCGCAATGTGACGTAGGACCCCAGACAGATGCACCAAGCTCAGAGCAAACGAGGACAGACCGCAGAAGTGGTGCGGGACAATATAACTGTGAACAGAGCTTGGGAGTTCCATGCCAGCCAGATGATCGTTTCCTCTGGCATCAAGGTTGGCAGCCCAGTCCACTGCATCACTCTGTACCAGCCATAAGTGACTGCAGCCAGTGGCCGCCCTTGTTAAATGCAGTGCACACAGTCACTGGGTCACTACCGTTCACTTCACCTCTACACTACACGTCACACCATGAAACGATCCCATCATCACACTGCCGCAGCATGGAGGACGTCAACTACTGGAGTCCGGTGCACTACATGTCATCGGATGGCAACCCAGAGAGTGAACCACAACCAGCACAGTCACAACAACATGCACAGACAGCTGATACGCAGAGGGTCTCTACACAGACATCTTCTGCAGATGCTCAACTGATAAACCCCACGCTTGCGGACTTTACGGACGTGTCTGGTATGCAGACGTCTTCCAAGCAGATGGCAACAGAGCAGACAACCTCCTCTTTCTCAGCCTCCATGGAGGCAGCCTCCGCCAAGGCAGTCAAAATGACTACAGCTTCCACTGTGCCTGTGACTTTTACACAGTCCCCGATGGTACAAGAGACGACCTTAGAGGCAGCCAGTATGCAGACGGGCCTCAACCAAACAGACATTACGCAGACGGGCCTGCACCAGGCGGCCACTATGGAGACGGACCTCGACCAGACAACATCCACGCAGACGGGCCTCCACCAGGCGGCCACTATGGAGACGGACCTCAACCAGACAGTCGTTACACAAGTGGGCATCAATCAGACAGATGCAAGTCAGGAAACCACTACACAAACTACAACCATGCCTGCAACTTCCACACGGGCATTCTCCAGACAAGCAGTCACCACACCTGCAGACACCATGGAAGCAGCCCCTGTGCAGACATCCACCGTGCCTGCAGACTCTTTCAAAACGGTCACCACACAGGAAAGCACAACACAGGGAACCCCCTTGGCAGAGGAAGCGTTCCCTGACCCGCCCACCGACACCACAGCAGACATGGATGACCACAAAAGACCCAGGACACGTAGTAGGTCACGCCAAACTAGTCTTCTTGACCAGTTTCAACACGTACCTCGTGACAGCACTAAAGACAAAGGATAGGACACTGGCCAACGCCCATACACAAACTTATCTATTTCTGGAAGTAAAATTACGTTCGCTTCCTTCAATGTTGAAAATTTAGTTGCCAGACTTAGTGAATCTGACTTTATAAAGTATGTGAAGTCGTTTGATGTTTTCTGTGCGGTGGAGACATTTACGTCACATTTTGATTCTACCATCCATTTCGATGATTATTGCTGTTTCCATGCACCTGCCGTCAAAATTTCCAGGCGAGGCAGACCTTCAGGAGGCGTGGTTGTACTAGTTAGAAAATCGTTAACGCCTTTCATGTCTCAAATAACCTGCAAAAATGACAATATGATTTGTTTAAAGTTTTCGAAATCTTTATTTGGATGTGACAAAGACATTTTATGTACTTTTGTATATGTGCCTCCTTGCAAAAGTCCCTATTACGACACGAAACCGGACTTAAACTGTTCTTTAAATAAGCTTGAGGAATTCCTCATTGATATTCTTCAGAGGGGAGAAGACATGCATTTGTTGGTCATGGGCGATCTAAATGCTCGAATCGGTAATTGGAACCTTGATGGGGATGGTGACGATGAACCTATAGATTTCGCAATTCAGAACACCAGACAGTCTCAAGACAAAGTTACAAACCAGTTTGGCAAGATTCTAATTGATTTTTGTACAGTTTTAAACTGCATCCCTCTAAACGGGTATGCAGTAGGTGATGCATTTGGAAAGTTCACCTTTGTTGCAGACCAAGGGAACAGTGTTATTGATTATGCTCTTATGTCATCTGATTTTTTCTATTCATGCAATCCCCTCTTTAAAGTTGACAGCCGAGTTGAATCCAGTCACATGCCTATCTGTCTCACACTGCCTTGCAAACCACTTACTACATTAGGGAACCAGAAGGACAATTCAAGACCAAACACAAAAATAACTAGTTTAAAATGGACTAACGAAAAGAAGGGAGAATATATCGAAAACATAAACAGTGATCAATCACAAAACATGTTCCAAACTGCTTATGACCAAATAGAAATGTCTATGGAGACAGCCCTTGATACATTTACAAAGGCTGTTCTGCAGGCAGGGGAGTGCATGAGAAAAAGTGTTCGATTCGGTACGCCAGCTCATGTCGGAAATGTGTGGTTTGACAAAGAGTGCCGTCAGAAGAAACGCGAAGCACGGAGAGCCCTACAAATGTACAATAAGTCTGGTCACAATCTGGACAAACGTACATATAAAAATCTTAGGTCACATTACAAGACGTTGACAAAGGAAAAACGTCAAATTCATAAAAAGTCAATCCAGGACAGTCTCCTAAATAATAAGAAAAACAGCAGTAAGTTTTGGGATACGATTCGAAAAGCGCGAAGCACGAAAAAGGCCCAACCCGACATAGAACTAGATGCATGGAAAAAGCATTTTGGAAAAGTTTTCGGAGCAAAGGAAGCAGACGCTCTTCCTCATGACGTAACTGAACAGAACAGGACAGAAGAAAGGGTTGTCCCAGAACTCGATAGTGACATCACAGAAAAAGAAGTACGAGATGCAATTAAAAACATTAAGCTGGGCAAATCAGCTGGGTTAGATGAAATCTGTGGAGAATTTTTGAAATATGCTGAAGACTCTGTTTCCCCTTTTCTGACAAAATTATTTAACAAACTGTACGATACCGGTTATTTCCCTTTGGGCTGGTGCAAATCAATTATAATTCCACTTTTCAAAAAAGGAGACGAAACCAATCCAGATAACTACAGAGGCATAGCTTTACTTAGTGTTGTAGGGAAGGTATTTACGGCCATTTTGAACAAAAGATTGTGCCACTGGGCTGAAAATGAAAGCAAAATCAGTAAAGAACAGGCAGGTTTCCGTAAAAACTATTCGACAATTGACCATATTTTTACCTTGACCACAATAATAAAAAACAAATTAAACAGTAAAAGAGGAGGAAAGGTATATGCTGCCTTCGTAGACTACCGCAAAGCTTTTGACACTGTTGACCGAAATAAATTGTGGATGACACTAGAAAATGCAAGAGCATCCTCTAAGCTAATTAACATGTTAAAGGCCATGTACAGTTCTGTTAGAGCCTGTGTGAGGTGGGGTGGAAATATGACCGATTTTTTCAATTGTCCCCAAGGGGTTAAACAAGGTTGTCTCCTCAGCCCAATAATCTTTTCACTTCTGATATCTGAAGTTGCAGATTTTGTGAGACAGTGGGGAAGACATGGTATCCAGTTAATACCCGGTTCTGATGAAATTTTTTCGTTGTTATTTGCAGATGATATCGTTCTGTTGTCGTCAACTCCGGGTGGGCTGCAAAACCAAATTAATAATTTAGAAAAGTCTTCAAGGGAACTGGGACTTACGGTGAATTTGGATAAAACCAAAATAATGATTTTTAGGAAAGGGGGGTATGCTTCTAACATAGAAAAATGGACATATGGAGGAAACACAATTGAAATAGTAAACAAGTACAAATACTTAGGGTTCACACTCACTACTAAGCTGTCAGAAACTTGTGCTTGTGAGGAATTTGCAAGTAAGGCAAAAAATAAAATACTTGACATTCTAAAAACAATGTGGGCACTTGGCAATCTAAATACAAAGGTATTCTTTCAGCTTTTCGATGCACAAGTAAAACCAATGTTACTGTACGCAGCGGAGATATGGGGTTTAGTTAAAGTAGACGTCATTGAATCGGCGCATTTATTTGCATGCAAAAGATTACTCAGTGTATCAAACAAGACACCAAATTATATGGTATACGGAGAGACCGGTCGATATCCTCTCTTTATTGACTCGACTGTATCATGTGTTCGCTACTGGTTGAAACTGACCAGGATGCCACTTTCACGATTTCCGAAACAGGCTGAATCGATGCTGAAGAATTCTCTAGACAGAAATAACAAGACGTCAGAAAATTGGCTTGGTAAAATTAAAGCATGCTTAGAGATGTGTGGTTTCCCTGATGTATGGATGAACCAGGGTACTGAAAATGAATTCGCCTTCTTAAATTCTCTTAAACAAAAACTGATAGACAAATTTAAAATG
>NC_134889.1:8114395-8121895 GCF_041734735.1 Babylonia areolata
AGTCTAGTGGAGGGGGGAGGAGAAAAAAGGCTCTGTGTGTGTGTCTCTCTCTCTCTCTCTCCCCCAGTATTGATATGATGTGTTTAGTTGTTACAGGCTTAAATAATCATTATATTTTGTATATGTACTTTGTTGTGTGTTCGTATTGATATGACGTGTGTCAGTGTCACATGCTTTGACAATTACTATATGGATTATATGTACTTTGTTTCCTGACGTACTTTGTTGTGTGTTCGTATTGATATGACGTGTGTCAGTGTCACATGCTTTGACAATTACTATATGGATTATATGTACTTTGTTTCCTGACGTACTTTGTTGTGTGTTCGTATTGATATGACGTGTGTCAGTGTCACATGCTTTGACAATTACTATATGGATTATATGTACTTTTTTTCCTGTGTAGTGTCCAAACCTTGGAGATGAACGACTGGAGTAAAAAAAAAAAAAAAAAAAAAAAAAAAAAAGGCACAGTACCTCCCTGCCACATGGAATTTGTAATTCATCTAACGACAAAGTACCAAAGTGCCGCTTATCCCTTAGTAGTTAATTTTGCTGCGATAGTGTTTATCCTTTCCGTTCCATTTTATCTGTTTCGTACCATTTTTGTTCTGATTTGTACTTACTATGCCTATAGAGCTTTAGAGCCAATGACATTAAACATTAAATTCATTGTTCAGTGAAATCATCATGTAATGTGTGTGTGCGCGCGCGCGCGCGCGTGTGTGTGTGTGTGTGTGTGTGCGTGCGTGTGTGCGTGCGCGCGCGCGTGTGTGTGTGTGTGGGGGGGGGGGGGGGGGGGGGGGGGGGGCGTGTTCATATCTGCTGCTGTAGTGTTGTATTGGTTTATATTGGAACAGATATATGTGTTGATTTTTTCATATGCAAAGGCATGCTATTATGCGTTACAGTAGAAGCAGTAGTAGTTGCTCATCTATTACTCTCACCAATGAAAAAAAGAAATCTTGTTTTGTCTTGTCGTGCCTTGTCTTGTCTTGTCTTGTCGTGTCTTGTCTAATTTTCTCTCTTATTCTTTCTTAACCACTGGTTGTTTTTGTTTTGTTTTGTTTTGTTTGGGTTTTTTTTCATTCCGTTCTTCCTTCTTTTCCCTTCCCCCTTCCTTTGTCATAAATTACAGACTCCAGAATTGATTTATCAGTTTCAGCTGCAGGTGACTATGGCTATTTGATGTAAAAAGTTTTAACACACACACACACACACACACACACACACACACACACACACACACACACACACACACACACACACACACATTTTTTTTTTTCAAAACCATCAACACTCATGTTGGCTTCTACACACACACACACACACACACACACACACACACACACACACACACCCATCGCTACATATCCCGAGTTTAGTGAAGAGTGGTCCAAGCTTTTATCTTGTCATCCCACCTACCTCAACTGAAAAAAACAACAAAAACCCAAGTCGGAACCTGTACATCCCTCTAATGGAAGTGAATCAGCCCTACGAAAAATGGAAGACGAATGCCCCTCAAGTGGATCAGAAAGTCTGTTGTTGTTTTTTTCCCCTTCACCTTAGTACTGTTGTGATCCATCTGTCGAGGAGGAAGGTGGCAGAATGGTTAAGACGCTCGTCTGGCCAATACAGAGGGTGTGGGTTCGAATCCCGCTCTCGCCCTTTCTCCCAAGTTTGACTGGAAAAAAATCAAACTGAGCGTCTAGTCGTTCGGAGGAGACAATAAACCGAGGACCCGTGTGCAACACGCACTTGTTGCACTGAAAAAAGAACCCATGGCAACGAGAGTGTTGTCTTCTGGCAAAATTCTGCAGACGAAATCCACTCGTATAGGTACCCAAATATATATGCATGCACTCAAGGCCTGACAAAGCGCGCGTTGGGTTATGCTGCTGGTCAGGCATCTGCCTAGCAGATGTGGTGTAGCGCATGTGGATTTGTCCGAATGTAGTGACGCCTCCTTGAGAAACTTAAAACTGAATCTGAAACTCAAACCAATCCGTCTTTTGCCAAAACCAGAACACAGAAACGAACAGAAAACGAAAGTTGCGTTCAGATTAGTGACAACGTTAGGTAAAAGTAATGTTAAGGGAGGAGAAAAAACTCAGGAGGGTGATGGAATCAGGTTACAGGTGACTAAAATTAATGTTCGAGTGTCTTTTGTGCTGTTGATTGTATATTGCTTGTTTTGCTTGAAATACGGTTTTGCTTTAATTAACGTTTGTACATTTGTAACGTGGACATACACGTATTGTTTTTGTTGTTGTTGTTGTTTTCAATTATGACATCAGACTGCGAAGGGCTTTCGAGTGTTTTTTGTTTGTTTGTTCAAAAAAAAAAAAAAATCATTTATATTTGGGATTACACGTTTTGTTACAGCATTATAAGAAACCATGCGGTTTATGATTCTATACCACATTCATTATGAAGAAAAAGTGCTAAGGCATTTCTCTTTCAAAATTGGACGCGTACGTACGTAGGTGTGTAACCTACATAAACAAAGTCAGGACATACAAGAGACAGAGAGAGAGATTGAGACACACACACACACACACACACACACACACACACACACACACACACACACACACACACACACACACACACTTGATGGTAAGGAGACAGAGCAAGCGTTCTCAGAGACACAGTAAAAAAACACAAAAACAAGAAAAAACAAGAAAACAAGAAAACAGGAAACAATCATAAAATAAGAAAAAAAAAACTAAAGAAAGAAAGATAGAAAAAAAAGAAAGACAAATAAAGAACGAAAGAAGAGGAAAGAAAGAAGAAAAGAATGAAAAAGAAAGAAAGAAAAGAAAGCAAGAAAGAGAAACGAAGGAAGGAAAGACAGAAAAAGAAAGAAAGAAGAGGGAAGAAAGAAAGAAAAATAGAGAAAGAAAGAAAAAGAAATGAGAAGAAAGAAAGGAAGAAGAGGGAAGAAAGAAAGAAAGGAAGAAGAGGGAAGAAAAAAAGACAGAAAGAAGAGGGAAGAAAAAAGACAGAAAGAAAAAGAAAAAGAAAGAAGAGGGAAGAAAGAAAGACCGAAGAGGGAAGAAAGAAAGACAGAAAGATAAAGAAAGAAAGACAGGAAGAGAAAGAAAGAAAGAAAGAAGAGGGAAGAAAGAAAGACAGAAAGAAAGAAAGAAAAAGAAAGAAAGAAAGAAACAACAGAAAACAATCATAAAATAAGAAAAAAAGGGAAGAAAGAATGAAAGGAAGAAAGAAAAGAAAAACAGAAAGAAAAGAAAAAAAGAAAGAAAGAAGGAGGGACAGAAACAAGAGGAGGGAAACCTTAATGGTGGCTCCTGCTGTCTGCAAGGGCAGTTAATGAGTTCCAGACGTGTCAGACACGGGTTAATAACTGCTGCCTAGACTGCTGGAATGAGAACAGCTCTTGTTTCTAAAGCCCTTCGCCCAAATGGTGAGCTGGTAAAGAAAAACAGATATATGAAAATATAAACAATACTAATGATAATAATAATAATAATAATAATAATAATAATAATGATGATGATGATGATGATGATGATGATTATGAGGAGCAGGAGGAGGAGCAGAAGAAGAAGAAGCAGTAACAGCAGCAGGAGGAGGAGGGAGGAGGAGGAGAAGAAGGAGCAGGAGGAGGAAAAATCGAAGAATAAAAAGAATAAGAATGTTGATGAAGAAGAAGAAGAAGAAGAAGAAGAATGATGATGATGGTGATGATGATGATGACGAGGAGGAGAAGGAGTGAGGAGGAGGAGGAGATGGAGGAGGATAGTGATGATGATGATGATGATGATGATGATGATGATGATGATGATGAAGATGACGATCATGGATATGGATACTTATATAGCGCCTATCCTCGGTCTGATACCAAGCTCTAAGCGCTTTACAAACACGTAGTCATTTACACAACAGGCTGTCTACCTGGGTAGAGCCGACAGGCATCAATCATTTGCCGCTCATCATTTGTTTCCTGTGTCATTCAATCACGTTTCAGTCGTGCACACATACACACTCATACATACATGGAGTGATGTGGAGTGATGGCCTAGAGGTAACGCGTCCGCCTAGGAAAGCGAAAGAATCTGAGTGCACTGGTTCGAATCACGGCTCAGCCGCCGATATTTTCTCCCCCTCCACTAGGCCTTGAGTGGTGGTCTGGATGCTAGTCATTCGGATGAGACGATATACCGAGGTCCCGTGTGCAGCATGCACTTAGCGCACGTGAAAGAACCCACGGCAACAGAAGGGTTGTTCCTGGCAAAATTCTGTAGAAAAATCCACTTCGATAGGTAAAACAAATAAAACTTCACGCAGGCAAAAATGCAAAAAAAATAGGTGGTGCTGTAATGTAGCGACGCGCTCTCCCTGGGGGAGAGCAGCCCGAATTTCACACAGAGAAATCTGTTGCTATATAAAGAAATACAAATACATGTAACGTTTACGTGTACAACGTTCTTGTTTATTTACCCTTCCATGTATGGAGCCACACTCCGTTTTCGGGGGGTGTGCATGCTTGTTTCCATAACCCACCAATTCATGCTGACATGGATTACAGGATCTTCAGCGTACGTGTTTGATCTTCTACGTGTGTGTGTGTGTGTGTGTGTGTGTGTGTGTGTGTGTGTGTGTGTGTGTGTGTGTGTGTGTGTGTGTGTGTGTGTGTGTGTGTGTGTGTGTGTGTGTGTGTGTACATTCTCACGAATGATAAAAAGAGAATGAGAAAAATGAAATATACAACTAGACAAGAGAGTGAACTGTATTCCTGGCAAGACGACAGTTCCCTACCCCTTTTGGACTCGTCAGATACCTCGATGAGTGAACTACACCCCGACCCCCTTCTCCCATTCCCACCGCTAGAACCCATGGCAAGCAATTCAGGGACACCAATCACAAAGTCACTGATGTCCTCAATCCCAACGTGACCAAACATCACACAAACCCAATGGCTTCCTAAACCTGCCCACCTTAGAGCGATGTACACAACAGGAAGAGAACAATACGATGAAATGCGCAGTGGAAAACACACACACACACACACACACACACACACACACACACACACACACACACACACACACACACACACAACCAACAAAGAGAAATATAACAGTTACCAATGGAACACCTCATACATAATTCACCATTGCACCTTATGCTTGGGAGAGTACAACAGAATGCGTGTACAGCATCATTGGTCAGCTCAGCTGTGTCATATAACTATAACTATGTCTGTCTGTCTGTCTGTCTGTCTGTCTGTCTCTCTCTCTCTCTCTCTCTCTCTCTTTCATCATGATTTGGAGAGATGGGCTTTGGGGGTGGAGGGCGGCAGAGGAAGGCGCAACTTATTCCATTACACTGATGAAAAACAACAACATATCCATCAATCATATACAGCCTATCTGCACTACTGCTGCATGAACGCGCGCACAACAGACAGACAAACATGCGCGCACACGCACACGCACACACACACACACACACACACACACACACACACACAATCACACAATCACATGAACACAGAGGCATTCATATGCATTCGAACAATCATACACTCTCTCATGCACATAATTGCTCTCTCTCTCTCTCTCTCTCTCTCTCTCTCTCTCTCTCTCTCTCTCTCTCTCTCTCTCTCTCTCTCTCTCTCTCTCTCTCTCAAAATAATTATTCATCCCTTCAAAGTATTATAGCAGACCAACCTTTTTCAGACTAACATTATTAATGTCTTGCAGAAATGAATCTGTCATTAATAACTTCGCAGTTTTTCTGTATAAGTCGTTAGTCGTTTCATAGAAGAACCACTATGAGCTAATGCCACGATATATATATATATATATATATATATATATATATATATATATATATATATATATATATATATATATATATATATATATATATATATATATGCTATATTCAATAATTACATGTACAATATTTTTGTGCGCATCATTTCCTATCTATGTGTACCCCTTTCAAATGGGGCCATGGCCCTTTCTTGAATAAAGTATCGTTATCGTTATCATCTGTGTGTGTGTGTGTGTGTGTGTGTGTGTGTGTGTGTGTGTGTGTGTGTGTGTGTGTGTGTCTGTCTGTCTGTCTGTCTTTTCTTTCTGTGTGTGTGTGTGTGTGTGTGTGTGTGTGTGTATCCTCATCCATCCGTCTCTCCCAAGAGGAAGGCATATATCATACAAGCTACGGCCCATGACACTGATGTCAAAAAAAACAAAAAAAACAAACAAAAAAAACCCCACCAAAACAAAGAAACAAAGGAACAAACAACAACAACAAAATCCCATCATGCGAACATCTCCCCATCACTCACAGCAGCGGACAGAGAACCACTCAGACAGCAGACAGCAGGGGTCACTAATGATGGCCTCAGACTTCAGCGCTGAACTGGGACGCACAAGCTGGCCATTGGATGGCTTTACGCTACGGTGACCGCCCAAATCCTTTCAGTTTCTCAAAGAGGCGTCACTTCGTTCAAACAAATCATTACACGCTACACCACATATGCTAGGCAGATGCCTGCACTTTTGTTAGGCCTTGAGTGCATGGATATATATTTGAGTGGATTTTTTTTTCTGCAGAGTTTTACCATAGATCAACACTCTCGTTGCCATGGGTTATTTTTTGCTTTGCGCCAAGTGCGTGCGACACACGGGACCAAGGTTTATCGTCTCATTCGAATGACTAGATGCTTAGTTTGGCTTTTTTAATCAAACTTGGGAGAAAGGGCGAGAGCGGGATTCGAACCCAGACCCTAACGGCCTCTCTGTATTGGCAGATGAGCACCACTCAGCCACCGTTTTCCACCTCCCAGTGTTGACCACTGTCTGGTTATGTGTTTGGTGATGGCGCTTCACTTGAGGCAAGCCGCTGAAATGTACGCTACAGTTGTTTTTCACCTTAAGTTGAAAGGTCGAAATTTTCGTACTGTGTGTCATGCAAACGAGTAAGAGAGTGAAAGAAGACCTGGACACGTGAACATGCAAAGAGTGAGGAACACACACACGACAGCAGACTCTCTCTCACTCTCTCTCTCTCCCTCCCTCTCTCTCACACACTCTCTCCTACCTCTCTCTCCCCCTCTCTCTCTCCCTCCCTCTCCCTCTTTCTATCTCCCTCCCTCTCTCTCTCCCTCTCTCTCCCTCTCTCCCCCCCTCTCTCTCTCCCTCCCTCTCTCCCTTTCTCTTCCTCCCTCTCTCTCTCCCCCTCTCTCTCCCCTCTCTCTCCATCTCTCCCTCTCTCTCTCTCTCCATTTATCCCTGTCTCCCAAGAGGAAGGCATATATCACACAAGTCACACCCCATCACACAAATGAAAAAAAAGAAGAAAAACAAAACCCCAAAACCACCCCGCAATGCGAACATCTCCCCATCACTCACAGCAGCGGACAGAGAACCACTCAGACAGCAGACAGCAGGGGTCACTAATGATGGCCTCAGACATACGATCAACTTCAGCGCTGAACTGGGACGCACAAGCTGGCCATTGGAT